>NC_029789.2:57456029-57463831 GCF_000816755.2 Arachis ipaensis
AATAATAAAATAATGTGAAAAAGGCAGTTTTCTGTAAAAGCTTTAGAAAGACAACTTTAAGTGCAGAATCTCATAATTACCATCATAAAACACTTAGGGAGTGGTAATAACATGTTAGTGAGGCAAAGATAAATAAAAGATAAAAAGTTAAAGAAAAGATAAAAACCTAAGAAAAAGTCTGTAAAATTTTAACGACAGAAAAACAGACAGACACTAGTGAACGAACTAGGGCAACTTAGTTAGTACTTGAGTTGCGACTAGGGTTAGGTATAATATGAAAAGTTAAACTGTTTCAGTATAGACTTAATGAACCTATACTTGGGACAGGCTAACTATTCATACCGAAATTTACATAAGCTTTAAATACATACGTTAAGCAGAGAAATAAGAGCAGAGTAGAGAAACACAGAAAACAGAGTAACCAGAGTAAAGTAAAGAGATAAAGAGAAAAAGAGTAATATAGATACAGATGAAAAGATTAATCAGAGAAGAGAAAGGAGATACAGAGAACAGAGTAATTAAAATAGAGTAAAGAGATACAGAGAAAAGAGAAACCAGAACCGAGTAAAGAGATATTAAGAGAAGAGTAATATAATAAAGAGATATTTATATATATATTAGTTGCTTGATGCAACACAGAGCTATATTTATATATATATTAGTTGCTTGATGCAACCCAGAGCTATATTTATATATATATTAGTTGCTTGATGCAACCCAGAGCTATATTCAAATGAGTATATATATTTTCCTGCAGTAAGCAGAGGCTGTCTCAAATGAGCGGCTATTATTATATGCGCATTTATTTAGGAACGGAAAATCGTATCCGGGAAATCGGGATTACTCGTGACCGGATAAATGTCGGGATTGCAGGCAGCCAACCGACACATGAGCTCATGGCCTGTGCTAGGGCTAGACATGCATCATTCTTGTCTGTGCATCATTCTTTGTTGCATTCCTTTCTGTGTGTGATCTACTTCTTTATGTTTGTCTGCTTGTATACTATTTCTGTATTTTATTTTCTTGTATTGTTTTGTTTGTGTTCTGCTTTCTGTTGTCTCTACTTTCTCTTTCTATCTTTATCTTCTGTTTACTGCTTTGCTATATTATGTTATTCGTCTACTAATCGACCCCGAATAAATGAACGTAACTAATAACCCCGGCCCTACTAAGAACTCCCCAGTTCTTACCCTTTCTCTCTCCCTTCCCCCTTCAGATGGAAGTAAGAGTACCTTACCATAGTTCACTGATGACCGTTCACAAGAACAGGATCCTGCTCTAGATAGTCTTCTGAGTCTAGGGTGAATATTGTTCTTTGTTTATATGTATATACTGTGAGACCAGCCAATGTCTGCACCCTGTTCGTATGTGCACTTTAACCTAAATCCTGTGTACGAGATTTCTGTTGTGTGGCTACTTCATGAGGTACCAGAGAGACGTCCTGTGGAAAAGTCTGATCGTGCAGAGGAGTAGCAGATGATGTTCTATCTTTTGATGACGTTCCACTTGACTTGAGTTGCGAAGACTTAGAACGTACTTTCCCTCGCTTTAGTAGTTTAGAAGGATTAGGTGAGTATAGATCTAGGCTAGCCTAGGTGCCAGCTTAGCGACCTCTTGAACAGGTCAGGACCTGGGATGTTGTATGTATGTATATGTATATAGTTATTATCTAGCTATATCTAGGGGTGTTCTAACTAAAGGTCTATACTCTAATAAAAGTTGGATAACTGAATGTTGCTAGCTACTCGTGATGTATTTATGTGTGGTTGTTTATAACTGTTTTATCTGTTATTACTTATGAATTGATTATAAGTGATTCCGTCTATTAATCCAAACATTTAAAAAAAATAAAAAATACACCTCGCAAATTAACTACGCGTTTAACAACGAATCAGGCTCATATGATAAATAATAGATAATAATTAGGAAGATAAATTGGTAGCGCTCATTTTCCGGTATGATCTAGACATATTAAACAATGGGTCGTTACACATGGGCCACGCGTGCGCATGGGCCACGCGTGGGCGTCGACTCGAAATCGACGTAACAATCTAATGCCCAGAAAATTGGGCTGGAATCGTGCTGCTGGTATGCGTTAAGCACAAATTGGACCATGCGAACGCGTCAACAACGCGAATGCGTCACTTTCACTTCACACACACCACGCGAAAGCGTGGGCGACGCGTACACGTCGCGTAGTAATCATTGCCCCCTAAATGGAAACAGAGAGTTGCGCCAAAACGACGCTGGAATTGTGCATTTAGCACAATTCTGAGCGATGCGTACGTGTGTCTCACGCGTACGCGTCACTTTCATTATCCCCCAATCACGTGATCGCAAGATCCACGCGTTCGCGTGGATTTAAATTCACTTACCCCTTTCGGCACGAAACCCTAACCCATTTCGCGTCCCTCTTCACCCCTCCCCCTCTGCACTCTCTCTTCTCCCCTCACCACCACCTCCTAACGCCCGGCACCACCGAGACACCAGCAGCATATCCTTCTAGAGATGACACTTCTTCACACCCAGCTTGACTGAGCATCGAGGACGATGCTGTTATTTAAGTGTGGGGAGGTCGCCATCTCTGGCGAACTTTATTTTTGGTGAACCACTTTCAGACCCTCTTTTATCCTATTTTGTTTTTTTTTTGTATTTTTATTTTTATTTTATTTTATCTTATTTGTCTTTCAGTACTTGCACATTTTTCTTTTGCTGTATTTTTACTTTATTTCTGCATTTTGCACTTTGGTTTATATATATATCTTAGATATTTAGTTTAGTTTTCACCTTTAGCTTATTAAGTTGTGATATAGAAAATATGGATTAATTAGCTTAGTTTACCCTTTTAGCATATGATAAATTGGTTTAATTAAAAATAAAGAGTAAACTAGGAACTTTAGTATAACAGAATCACAACAATCTGCACACTGTATATATAGCAGTAAATGTTTGTTAATTGACAACATTTTTTCAAGAAAAATACCTATTTTTATAAGAGCCATTCTAAGATTCACATTGAGAATAATGGAAACTCTTGATTTCTACTTGCATGACATACATAACTGATATATGGTTTTTGAGCCAGAAAACACACAACCCTTGAGGCCATTATTTCTACTTCACACTTCTTTTCTATGCTTGCAATCTTTACTTTGTTTCAATCTATATGTCCAAATATAGAATGTAGATACATACCCGCATATGATTGAGGCCATTATTTGAATTTTTGGCTCACTTATCCCAAATAAGCCTACCTTTTATGTCACCCTTGTTAGCCCCCTTGAGCCTTTTAATCCCCTTGTTTGTTCTATAGCCACATCACTAGCCTTAAGCAGAATAATAAATTAAAAATCCCAAGTTAAATCCTTGGTTAGCTTAAGATAGAGATTGTGTATCCACTAAGTGTGGGGAAACTATGGGAACATGGGTTGATAGGAAAGGATTAAATTGGTAAAATAATCAGAAATTTGGGAGCATGCTCATGTGAAACCAAAATAATTAAAATACCATGTGCATTGAAAATGCTGTGTTTATGTTTCAAAAAAAAAATCCTTTTTAATTAAATAAATAAATAAGGAGACAAAATTACCCCAATAATGAGTTTAGTAAAGAAATCAATGCACATGAAGGTAAAATCAAAATAAAGTTGGTGCATGAGTATGTAATAAGAAAGTGGGAAAATTGGGAAGACCAGGATAATTTTAAATTTCTATAGAGAATGTATATGTTAGGTGAGATCTTAAACTAATCAAGGATTTAATTTATAGCTCACTTAGCCTTATATATATCCCCACCTTTACCTTGGCCCCATTACAACCTTCAAAAAGACCTCATGATGTTTGTATGTATATGTTATATATTTGTTGATTGGTTAGATGAAGAACAAAGTTTTAAGAAAGTATGAATAGAAAATAATAGAGTGATTAACCCCAAACACTGAGTGATTAGAGAGTAAACACAAATCCAGTGAGGGTTCAACAGCTCAAGTCCATATATCCATGTTTAATTGTTAATTGTCTTATAAGTTTGTGAAATATTTTAACCCAACTCAATTGTGAATGTGTTTTAATATGGGTTGTCCTTAAATGTACATATATGATTCCTTGAAAATATGAGTCAATTTAACCACATGTAAGCTCTATATATATAGGTGGATAGTAATTAGGATTGCATGATTCATGTAGGTAGATTGCATTCAGAATAGATTGAATTGCATAAGATTCCACCATTCTACATTCACTCTTTCTCTTGGATTTAGCATGAGGACATGCTATTGTTTAAGTGTGGGGAGATTGATAAACCCCTATTTTATGATGTATTTTGTGGTCAATTGAGTGTTTTTATCAATTCTTCACCCACTTATTCATGTAAATTGCATGGTTTTACCATTCCTTCCTTATTTTATAATATATGTGAAAACATGTTTCCCATGCTTTAAAAATATTAAATTTAATTATGCTTTATTACCATTCGATGCCGTGATCTGTGTGTTAAGTATTTTCAGGCTTCATAGGGCAGGAATGGCTTAGAAGACAGAAAGGAAACATACACAAATGGAAGGAAATCACAAAAATGGAGTTTTGAAGAAAAGGGAGCGATGTGTACGCGTGGACGACGCGGACGCGTGCCTAGCCCAAAGTGGCAGCGACGCATCGCGTGGACGACGCGGACGCGTGCCTTGAGCAGAACGCAAATGACACGTATGCGTGACAAGGAAAAACTCAAAATCATGCGAACGCGTGACCCACGCGCACGCGTGGCGGACGCTACATGCATGAATCTGTAGAAAACGCCCTTAGCGATTTTTGGGCCCCTTTTTGGCTCAGATCCAAGTCCAGAAACACAGATTAGAGGCTATAAAGTGGCGGAATCCATCCATTCATATGAATGGAGAACAATTCATACAACATTCATAATACATAATTTTAGGTTTTAGATGTAGCTTTTAGAGAGAGAGTCTCTCTCCTCTCTCTTAGGATTTAGGATTAGGATTAAGATTTAGGATTTCTATTATGATTAGGCTACTTCTCCCAATTTGGTTTATGGATTCCTATGTTTAATTTGATTTCTTTATTTAATGCAATTCGAGGTATTCCAGATTTCTGAGGAATCAAATTGATTAGTCCACTTGACTTTCCTTTATTTAGTAAGGGTTAACTAAGTGGGAGCAATAAATAATTCTCATCGCACCTGATAAGGATAACTAAGATGGGATTTCCAGTTCTCATACCTTGCCAAGATTTTTTCTAGTTATTAATTTAATTTCTTGCCAATTTATTTTCCTATTCCCTATTTCAAAAACCCAAAAATATACCCTTTTCCATAACCAATAATAAATCATACTTTCCTGCAATTCCTTGAGAGACGACCCGAGGTTTAAATACTTCGGTTATAAATTTTATTGGGTTTTGTTACTTGTGACAACCAAACTTTTGTACCAAAGGATTCTCTGTTGGTTTAGAAACTATACCTACAACGTGATTACTTTATTTTTATGAAATTCTTTACTAGCGGAAAATCTTATCGTCATAGATCAACCGGTGCTGCGTGTTCTCTTTCCCGCTTCCGTCGTTGCTTATGACAAATCATCCTGAACAATAGAAAACAGGATAGTAAGACAAGTAAATGCAAAAGAAAGGAAGCGTAGATTGTTGGAATGAGGTAAAAACCACTAGAATTGAGTGAGTGAATTAGTGTGACATTAAGAAAGAATAGTGTGTGAGTTCTAAGTTGCATGTGGCATAGAACACACACTAGCACAGAGGGCTATGTCACAAAAGAAGCATGCACTTTACACATTCTAGTGTACTTGAAATACTTTAAAAGACTTGTAGGTTAAGATACAAACAAATAGTGAAGAAGCATGAAAGCATTCAAGCAAGTAATTAAGCAATGGTGAATTGGATAATGGATGAACATTGATTGATGTGTAAGTAAACTTAGTGGAACAAAATGATGCATGAAACTTACACAACAATCAATGACACATATTGACGTTGTTGTAACACCTAAGTGACATAGAGGTGGAACACATGGGTGCTATGGAACTTAGGAAAAAAGATAGAAGTGAAAATCAATCACATAGCAAGCATGGTCCATGATAAACCATTATTTTATGATTTATATTGTGTTTAATTGAGTGGTTTTATCAAGTCTTTCACCCACTTATTCATATGATTTTCATGTATTCACAATTCCTTCCTAAAATTGTTCTATGATTAAAAACTTGCTTGCTAAAGATCTTTTAATTGAATATTTTTATTCTCCTTTATACCATTTGATGTCGTGATCTGTGTGCTAAGTGTTTCAGGCTTCATAGGGCAGGAATGGCTTAGAGAATGGAGAGGAAGCTTGCAAAGATGGAAGAAACACAATAAATTGAGGAGATGACCAGCGAGAAGTGACGCAGTCGCATGGCTCAGGCGACCGCGTGAAATGGAGGATATTGCAGTGACGCGCTCACGTGCCTGACGCGAACACGTGGATTGGAAACTACACGAGTGACACGAATGCATGGACGACGCGCACGCGTGGCACGGAAAACGCTGAGTGACGCGAACGCATGGACGACGCGGTCGCGTGACGTGCGCGATCTGCAGAATTTACAGAAGTCGCTGGCGTGAATTCTGGGCAGCGTTCTAACCCAGTTTTTGGCCCAGAAACGCAGATTAGAGCCAAGGAACATGCAGAGACAACACAACTCTCATTCCAGATAATTTTTAGTTTTTAGTTGGGAGATCTAGAGAGAGAATTCCACCTCTTTCTCTAGGTTTTTTCTTTAAACTCATAATTTAGGATTTGAAGATTTTGGCTTTGGTGATTGATAAGAGTCTACCTCCGGAATTGGTCATTCTAGTTTGTTTACCTACTTTTTACTTATTCTTTCATATCCTTAATTTATCCAGAGTATAATTGGATTATTTTTAGAGTTATTTAATACAAAGACTATTTTTATTTATTTTTATTAATCTTTTTTATTATTGTTTATCATGTCTCTTTTTATTTCCCCTCTTTATTTTGTGAAGTCTACATTTATGATAATGGAGTAGTTCATCAACTTGATTGGGAGTTGATTAAAAGGAGAACCTTGAGTTGGAATACTCAAGAGTTCAATTGTAATTGGTTCGTTGTTGGTTGGCTTGTTAGTCACTAACTCTAATCCTTCCCAAGGGAGAGGATTAGGACTTGTGAATAGAAGTTGACTTTTAACTTGACTTTCCTTCATTCGTTGAGGGTTAACTAAGTAGAAATAACTACTAATTATTAATTGATCTTGACCTGATTGGCTGCGGCTCGAACGGAATATGCACTTTATCAAGAAAGTTAGAGTCCTAGTTTATGACCGTTCGAACCTAGTCCTTCACTTGCGCAATAAGTTACTTTCTTTGTACGTCGAGTATAATCTTTCTATTTTATTTTACGTTTATTTATTTAAGGTTAGTTATTGAATCGTGAGATAACGTTGAGGAGCCGTTGCCGCGGTTTTTAACTGCCCCGCTTTTAACTGTCTAATTCTTAACAATTCTTTTTAGCGCAACGTTCATGTCGAGAATTGGTCTTTTTTAGGTGAACGGTTAAATCTTTTCTCAACAGTGTTTTAATCTTAATCTTATGAGCCTCATACTCAGGGTCCAGCAGAGGGTTGCTCAACGCTTTTCTACACGATAAAATAATTAGTCTCCAAAAGGTTTTACCAAAACTCAAACTATTTGTCCTTTAATTTAGTCTCTTAAATACATTAAATTTTTTTTTAGAACTGGCCCTCTTCTAATTAGTCTTCAAGATAGGAACGATCTTAAAAA
>NC_029789.2:57464822-57491748 GCF_000816755.2 Arachis ipaensis
TTTTTTTCTATATACTCATAATTGAGGATTTGAAGATTTTGGCTTTGGTTATTGAGAAGAGCCTACCTCGGGAATTGGTCATTCTAGTTTGTTTACCTACTTTTTACTTATTCTTTCATATCCTTAATTTATCCAGAGTATAATTGGATTATTTTTAGAGTTATTTAATACAAAGACTATTTTTATTTATTTTTATTAATCTTTTTTATTATTGTTTATCATGTCTCTTTTTATTTCCCCTCTTTATTTTGTGAAGTCTACATTTATGATAATGGAGTAGTTCATCAACTTGATTGGGAGTTGATTAAAAGGAGAACCTTGAGTTGGAATACTCAAGAGTTCAATTGTAATTGGTTCGTTGTTGGTTGGCTTGTTAGTCACTAACTCTAATCCTTCCCAAGGGAGAGGATTAGGACTTGTGAATAGAAGTTGACTTTTAACTTGACTTTCCTTCATTCGTTGAGGGTTAACTAAGTAGAAATAACTACTAATTATTAATTGATCTTGAAAAAATTCTAGCAAGGATAGAACTTCTGATTAATCTTCTCCCGGTCAAGATTTTTTTTTAAATTACATAAATTCTCTGATTTAATTTCCTGTTTATCAAACTCAAAACCATTTTGGAAAACCTCTGATTAATAAAATAGCACATCTTTTCGCAACTCGTTGGGAGACGACCTGGGACTCATACTCCGAGTATTCTAATTCTAATTTTGTGACAACTCTTTTCTAAATTGGCAAGTGGATTTTTTCTGGTTAAGAGCTGTACTTGCAACGCGATTTTTCTTAACAATTCTTAATCTGTCAATTTTCGCCCCGTCAATTTTTGGCGCCGTTGCCGAGGAGTTGCAATAGAGTGCTAAGTTATTGATTGGAATTTATTTATTTGCATTTTATTTTATCTTTCTAATATGAGCTGCATGTTTCTTTCATTGAATAACGCGTTCACTTCCTGATCCAAGCTTGCCAGTATTTGATCCTGAGATTGAAAGAACTATTTCACGTATAAGGCAAGCTCGGCGTCGGTTAGTCCTCTCTGAGGATGAATCTGAAATGTCACTTAAGGAAGAAACAAGCTTCCTTTCTACTAATTCGGTTGATTTACGTACAGGTGACATGGCAGCACCTAGGAGAGTTACTATCCAGGAAGCTGGAGCCGCTGATTTTACACTGCAACCGTATAAAGCGCATCACCCAGCGGTGGCTGTGGATTTTAAAATAAAGACTGCACTACTCAACTTGATGTCCAAGTTTCATGGCTTACCTGCTCAAGAGCCTATCAAGCACCTTAGGGATTTCCAGGCAGCCTGTTCTATTGTAAGGCGTGATGATGCAGATGAAACTTCTATTTTATTAAAAGCCTTCCCATTCTCTCTTGAGGGAAAGGTGAGAGAGTGGTACTACACTCAACCTGGAGCAGCTGTTTCTAACTGGGATACGCTTAGAAGAGAGTTTTTGGAAAAATTCTTTCCAACTGAAGTTACTGATAAACTGAGGAAAGACATTTCCACGATTGTTTAAGACGAATCTGAGACTCTCTACGAATACTGGGAGCGCTTCAACGATCTTTTGGAAGCATGTCCCCACCATATGATTGACAAGATAGTGTTGCTCGGCTACGTCACACAGGGCATGAAGCCTTAAGATAAGACCACATTGGAAGGTGCTAGCAATGGGTCTATGAAAAAGTACAAGACCATTGATGAGGGATGGCAATTGATCAACGACTTAGCTGAATCTACTTGGAATCACAGGCAAAAACAAAGCCGGTCAAAAGCTGTTGCAGAGGTATCTTCTAGCAAAGAGACTACTGCTCTAACTCAGAGTATATGTGAAATGACCAACTTATTGAAGCAGATGCAGTTGAGTCAACAGCAAGCTCAGCCCTCTCCACCACAGCAAAGCCAACAGTTGGTTCCATAAAGAGTATGCGGGATCTGTGCTGATTATAGTCATTATACTGATGAATGTCCGCAACTCCAGCAGGAAGACAACACTGTGGCAGCCACTCATAACTTCTGTGACCGCCCTAATCAAGGATACAATCAAGGTGGCAGCTACAACCATGGATGGCAGGACAATTCCAACCAAGATGGTAGAGATAATTCTAACCAGGGTTGGAGGGATAATCATAACAGAGGAGGTAGAGATAATAATGGAAACCAGAGGTGGAATAACAATAACAACATCAGACAGCAGAATCAGAATCAGGCCTACAGAGCACCTCATCTAAGGCAGCCTCAAGCATTTCAGCAAATCCCTCAGATCACTTATCCCTCTTCATCTTCTAATGATGAGTTACTACAATCTATTGATCGGAGATAGCAGGCCATGGAAAATAACCTTACTTCTACTCTAAATGGTCTAAACTCTACCTTGGAAGCTCTTGTCTCACAGATTGGATCACTAAATAACTCCAACAACCAGCCTTTGAGCTCCAGTGAAATCCCCTCCCAACCATTACCCAACCCCAAGGGTGGCATCAACGCCATTACCTTGAGGTCTGGAACCATACTACAAGGGAGGAATCCTAAGGAGCCAAAGCCGCTTGAACACGCCCCAGCTGAAGACATGGTTGAGGTAGAGGATGTTGAAGAAGAAGATGAAACACAAGGCATGGCTGAAGCTGAAGTAACCCAACCAGGGAATACAGAATCCCAGCAAGCTGAAGCTGTAAGAGACGCCACTCCTATCCCATTTCCACACCTTGCCAGGAAAGCCAGAAAGCAGATGGAACTTGATCCCAAAATGGTAGAAATCTTCAAAAAGGTTGAGGTAGATGTTCCCCTTTTTGATGTTATTCAGCAAGTACCTAAATACGCAAAGTTTCTAATAGAATTGTGCATACATAAAGATAAAATTAATGAATTAGAAACTATTCCTTTAGGTAGTTCTATATCTGCTTTAATGGGAAATATACCTGAAAAATGTAGTGATCCAGGCCCATGTATGGTTAATTGTACCATTGGAGGTGTGATGTTTTCTAACTGTATGTGTGATCTAGGAGTGTGCGTGAGTATTATGCCCTTGTCTATATATGATGCTTTAAGGCTCCCTCCCTTAAAAAGGTCGGCAGCTCGTTTTGTGTTAGCAGATAAAAGTATTATTACAATGGTTGG
This sequence comes from Arachis ipaensis, assembly GCF_000816755.2. Classification (NCBI taxonomy): domain Eukaryota; kingdom Viridiplantae; phylum Streptophyta; class Magnoliopsida; order Fabales; family Fabaceae; genus Arachis; species Arachis ipaensis. The sequence continues at coordinate 57,467,942 of NC_029789.2, forward strand.
GATTGCTGAAGATGTGTTAGTGAGCATTAGGGGGCTCACATTTCCCATTGACTTTTATATCTTGGAGATGCCCCAAAATGACTCAGGAAAGCCTTCATCAATCCTGCTTGGAAGACTGTTTTTGAAAACTTCAAAGTTCAAGCTAGATGCCTTTTTGGGAACCTATTCTTTTGAGGTAGATGGCAGAACAGCAAGCTTCAACCTGGATGAAGCTATGAAGCATCCCCCGGAAGATCACTCCATATTCCAATGCGACATCATTGATGATATTATAGCTGCAACTCACCAGGAAGAAATGGAAGAGAGTCACCTGGAGCAAGATCCAAGTGTGGGGACACCCTCTGAACATACTAAAGATTCATTACCATTTTCACCAGCCCCAGATGATCCAGAGCCAAGCAAGGAGCAAAAAATGGAATTAAAGCCCCTTCCTCCACACCTCAAGTATGCTTATCTTGAGGACAAGCAGAAGTTCCCAATTATCATTGCGAGGGAGCTCACTTCCCAACAAGAAGAACAACTGCTTAGTGTATTGAGAACGCATAAGAAAGCAATTGGATGGAGCTTGGCGGATATTGTAGGCATCAGCCCTCAAGTTTGTGAACACAGAATATTCTTAGAAGAAGGAGCAAAGCCTGTCCGACAACCTCAGCGAAGATTGAATCCAACCATCTTAGAAGTTGTCAAGAAGTCTGGAGTAACAACAATAAGGAATGAGCAGGGAGAACTTCTGACAACCAGAGTACAGAACTCATGGAGAGTTTGCATTGACTATAGGGGTCTCAACCAAGCCACTCGCAAGGATAATTACCCCTTGCAATTCATTGATCAGATGCTTGATCGCCTGTTAGGTAAATCTCATTACTGTTTTTTAGATGGTTATATAGGTTACTTTCAAATCCATATAGCTCCTGAAGATCAGGAAAAGACTACTTTTACATGTCCTTTTGGGACTTATGCTTATAAGAGAATGCCCTTTGGCTTATGCAATGCACCAGCCACTTTCCAAAGGTGCATGATGAGTCTTTTCTCTGATCTCATTGAGACCTGTGTGGAAGTTTTTATGGATGACTTTAGCGTATATAGTGATTCGTTTAGCCTCTGCTTGGATAGTTTATCTAGAGTATTGGACAGGTGTGTTAGTTCAAACCTTGTTTTAAATTTTTAAAAGTGTCATTTTATGGTGAAACAAGGAATTGTTCTAGGACATGTTGTTTTTGATACTGGTATCTCTGTAGACCCAGCAAAGGTGGATGTTATTTTTAGTTTACCTTACCCCTCCTCTGTGAGGGAAGTCCGTTCGTTCCTTGGCCATGCAGGTTTTTACAGGAGATTTATTAAGGACTTCAGTAAGGTAGCACTACCCTTATCCAAACTCCTGTAGAAAGACATTGAGTTCAAGTTCAGTGAGGATTGCAAACAGGCATTTGATAAGCTGAAGACCGTCCTGACTCAAGCTCCGATTGTGAGGGGACCAGACTGGAGTCAACCATTCGAAATCATGTGTGATACTTCCAATCATGCAGTAGGAGCAGCGCTGGCTCAGCATGAAGGTAACGATCCTTTTGTAGTTGCTTATGCATCTAAGACTTTAGATGCTGCGCAATCTAATTACACTACTACTGAAAAAGAGCTTCTAGCTATTGTTTTTGCTCTGGATAAATTCTGAGCTTATTTACTTGGTACTAAGGTAGTACTGTACTCAGACCATGCAGCTCTAGAGTATTTATTGGCTAAAAAAGAGTCTAAACTAAGGCTAATACGTTGGATGCTACTGCTGCAAGAATTTGATTTGGAAATTAAAGATAGGAGTAGTAACCAAAATTTAGTGGCAGACCACTTGAGTCGCCTTGAGCACATTACAGATGACTCCATTCCTATCAATGATACATTCCCCTTTGATAGCTTACAGGCAGTATCTGATGTAGCTCCTTGGTATGCACCTGTAGCTAATTATCTCGTTAGCCATACTTTTCCTCCAAACTTTACTAAACATCAGCGAGACAAGCTGAAAAGCGAATCCAAATATTATATATGGGATGATCCATATCTCTGGAGGTGTGGTGCTAACTAGGTAATTAGACGGTGTGTACCTCAATCAGAATTCCAGTCCATTTTAGAGGCCTGCCACTCATCTGAGAGTGGAGGACATTTTGGCCCTCAACGAACAGCTATAAAAGTTTTAGACTGTGGATTCTGGTGGCCTACTCTTTTTAAAGATGCTGCTGACCTTTGTAAATCTTGTTCTCCTTGCCAAAGATTTGGTAATATATCCAAGAGGGATGAAATGCCTCAACAAATTATGCTTTTCTGTGAACTTTTTGATATTTGGGGCATTGATATCATGGGTCCATTCCCAAATTCTAATGGTCACCTTTATATACTGTTAGCTGTAGATTATGTTTCTAAATGGGTGGAAGCAATTCCAACCCGTACTGATGATGCTAACACTGTTGTTTCCTTTGTTAGAAACCATATTATTTGTCGCTTTGGATCACCACGAGTAATCGTGAGCGATCAAGACACTCACTTTTGTAACAAGATACTAACAGGATTACTGAAGAGGCATGGGATAATTCATAAAGTATCAACAGCCTATCACTCCCAGACTAATGGGCAAGCTGAGGTGTCTAACAGAGAGATAAAGCGCATAATTTAAAAGATAGTCAAGCCTCATAGAAAGGACTGGAGCACCAGGCTCCAAGATGCGCTTTGGGCATATCGGACAGCATACAAGACACCAATCGGGATGAGTCCTTTCTGCTTAGTTTATGGAAAGGCCTGTCATCTCCCAGTTGAGTTAGAACACAAAGCTTTTTGGGCGGTAAAGGAATGCAACATGGACTATGAGAAAGTCGGAGCTGAACGGAAGTTGCAACTGCAAGAATTAGAGAACCTACGCCTAGAAGCTTATGAAAACTCCAGGCTGTATAAAGAGAAGGTGAAAGCTGTGCATGATAAGAACATCAAGAGAAGAGAGTTCTAACCTGGGGACTTAGTCCTCCTTTACAACTCCAGAATGCGGCTCATGCCAGGCAAGCTCAGATCCAGATGGGACAGTCCCTATCGAGTAGAGAGGGCAGAGCCATACGGAGTCTTTCACTTGAGCCATCCTTCAAGACCTAAACTTATAAAGGTCAATGGACATTGCTTGAAGTTATTTCATGGCGAAAAGATGAAGAAAAACCAGGAGCTAGAGATCTTCCTCTTGGAGGATCCACCCACAGCAAAAGACTGAGCTAGTGGAGCGTCCAACTTAAGGACGTTAAAGAAAAGTGCTGGGTGGGAGACAACCCACCATGGTATGATCGTTCCTCCCCCTCTCCTTTATTTCCTTTTTCAATAACTCTTCTCAGTTCTAGTGCCTATAGTTGCATCTACATTTGCATATCGCATAAAAAAAATTGGCACGCGACGCGACAACGTTGACGACGCGTCCGCATCATATGTGCCTCAAGGAAGAAAAGATATTTTACAGAGAGTCATGCGAGAGCGTGGCTAGAGACGTGCCCATGGCACAACTTGACCCATGCGACCGCATCGCTGACGCGTCCGCATCATGTGGGAAAAATGCATCACACGCGTCCGCGTCAATCACGCGAACGCGTGCCCTGAAAATCGACGTAAGAAAGGGTGTATAGCAGAATGTTACGCTGGACTAGGGCTGGAATGGTGCTAGATGCACAGGCCCTACCACGCAAACGCGCGCCCCACGCGTCTGCATCATTTTCCAATCTTGGCCATTCACGCGATCGCATCCACCACGCGAACGCATCACCCTGAAATTTGGCAACAATGAGTTTCGAACAGAGAGTTGTGCGAGCGCGAGGCTGCTCTCGCGCCACTAGCACAGATCATTTCACGCGTCCACGTCGGCTCATCTAAGCGCCATTCGCATGAACGCGTACCCCACGCGTCCGCGTTGCTTGCGCCGCACAACTTATCCAAATCTGCCAAAATATCTTATCTTTTTCTTCCCCAAATCCTACTTTTCCTTTTCCCTTCTTCTTTCTTTCCCCCCTTTCTTCCTTCTTCCTTCTTTCTCACTTTATACTTTCTCTCTTTCACCACCATTATCAAGGTTTTTCTTTTCTTCTTCCCTCCTTACTTTTATATTCTTCTTCTTATTTTTATGTTTTCTTCTTCTTTTTCTTTTTCTTTTAATTGGTGTTAGAAATTTATTTGGGTTATTGTTTCTTATGATTTGCGTGTGGATTGTTAAGGATTTGTTTGACAATTATATATTAATTTTATAGGGTTGCTTGCATGTTCAATTTAATACTTTCAATAGCTTATCTACCATGCATGCTATGTGTTTGTGAAAATGCCCGTATGGCATTGTGCACTATTTTTAGATTTTTTTTAATCTACTACTCTAAATGCTTACTTTTCACAAAACCCTTTTTATATTTTATTAATTAAATATAATTGTTATTACAAAGATATTGTTAGTTTGACAGACTTGGTAATCTAACTTGGACCTTGAATGCTTGATCTATGCTACTCATGCCTTTGTCGGCATGCCAATAAACACCTTGCATTTAACTGTCCTCATATGCACTTGCTATATTTCCATTGATGATTTTTCACATGTAGTCATGACCATGTGTTAACATCATTCGTTTTAATGTGCATTGATTACTGCCTTTCCCGTTCTCTTCCTTGCTCTAACCCTTGAATTCTTAACATCCTTATTCTTTCCCTTTTAGGATGGCCACCAAGAAAGGAAAAGAGAAAGCTACTCCCAAACCACCAGCAAGGAGAGGAACAAAAAGAGCATTAGTGACAGAGCCATCTTCAACTGCAGTTAAGCCCTCAACAAAACGAATTAAGAGGATTATAAAGGTCGATGAAAAAGAGAAAGCCTTCCCAGCAAAGGACACTACGCGATTTCCCAACCGCTACTGTGAGTAGATGTTCCCCATCCTGGCAGCAAGGAATTACAACAATGAATACCTGCTTATCCTCCCGACCCGTATTGCTGAATTTGTTGAGCTGCAAATTGAACAAAGACACTGGGGATTCCTACAAAAATAGCCACGACAGGTTAGTCTCTCATGGGTAGTCGAGTTCTACTCTAATTTCCACTTGCCAACCCTACAGTCTGTCTATGTCCGTCAGAAGCAAATTCCCATTACAGAAGAGGCCATTCAACGAGCTTTGGATCTCTCCCCTGCTCCAGAAGGACTGGACGCCTTTCAAGAGGCCGCACTCAAGCACCAGACGTACCAATTTAACTGGGACGCTGTTCTCAGAGTTATCGCACAACCTGGCAGCAGATGGATTTATGGATTCCATCGTTCCCGACCTAAGGGAATATCGACTTCTGCACTTACCTTGGAGGCTCACGTATGGGCACAGATTATGTCCCACTACGTCTTTTCGAGCACTCATGAGTCCTCCTTCACTGCAGACATGGCCGTTCTACTATGGTGCATCCTCACAGACCGGCCTCTAAACCTACGAAGACACATCCGGAATGCCATGGGACACGTACAAATTGCGGGCAACCTACATTTTCCCGCCTTGGTCTCAAATCTTGTCACAGCAGCTGCTGTTTCCTACAGAGCTGGGGACACCAAAGCCATTCTTCCATGGGATGATCAGTACGTCCCTAACGGGAAATATCTCAGGCCACCAACAGCCACTACCAGCCAGTCCACAGAACAAGCTGCAGACATTCCTCCTTCCACACCACAAGCACCTTCAACAAGTCAGCTGCTCTATCAAATACTGGAGAGATTGGACCGGCAAGAACAGAAGGCGAAGCTACGAGAGCGCCGCAACCAGCGCCGATTCAATAACCTCAAGGAGCTACTCACAGGCAACCACAGACCTGACAAGGACCCATACACCCCGGACTCCACTTCATTTACTAGCACAGGGAGCCATGACGGTCCCGACTGTGGAGATACTGCTACCAGCCTCCCTATGTTCCTGATAGATGGCACCGAGGACGGTGCAAAGCCTTAAGTATGGGGAGGTCGGTCAGTGCCTGACTTCCGGAGGTAATTTCTCTTCCTTAAAACCAATAAAATAGTTAGTTTTTCAATTTTTTTTAGAATAGGATAGATTGCATAGTAATAGGTTAATTGCATGCATGTTCTACTTGATTGAAAAGATAATAAGTTCCTTTTAAGACCCTATTTTTGAAAAATTTCACTAATTTAAATCAAAACCTTTATGTTAAATTTGTTTGAAGTTGTAATTGGAACATGGTTTTTGAGCTAAAGAACACACAACCTGTGAGACTTTGAGCCTAAATACATGGTTATATTATTTAACCATAATTATTTTATTCTTGTGTGCTTATTTCTCTATGATTGTAATTTGAATTTTGTTCTATCCTATATGTCCAATGTTAATATGTTATATATATGCATATGATTGAGGCCATTGTTTGTCTAGCTCACTTATCCCAAATAAGCCTACCCTTTAAATTACCTTTGTTAGCCACTTTGGGCCGTTTTAATCCCACTTGTTCTACATTTTACCATATTACTAGCGTTAAGCAGCAAAACAATTAAATATCCCAATTGATTCTTTGGTTAGCTTAAGATAGAAATCGTGTGTTAATTGAGTATGGGAAGATTGTGGGAACAAAGGTTAATAAAGGAATGTGTCATGATAAGATAATGGGAGTTTGGGTACCTGCTCATGTGAAACTATAAAAGAAAATTGAAAATCTATGTGCATTGATAAGCTATGTTTATTTTTATATTCAAAAAAAAATTTAAAAAAATAAAAAAAAAAAAGAAGAGAAAGATTTTTTTTTTAGTAAATAAGGGGACAAAATTACCCCAATGATAAGTTAAAGTTCAACAGTCAATGCACATGTGATAAAATTAAAATAAAGGTTGATACATGAGTGTGGAATGCGAAAAGGAAATTCTGGGTAGCTAGGTATGAAATTTGAGGCTATATAGAAAATACATATATGATTAGGTGAAAGCTTGGGTTAATTAAAGATTCAATTTATAATCTCACTTAGCCATATATACCTTTACCCTTACCTTAGCCCCATTACAACCTTGAAAAGACCTCATGATGTTTGCATTGGTACAATAAATGTTGTTGATTGGTTAGGTGAAGAACAAAAATTAGAAATCGTGATTAGAGAATGATAGAGTGATTACCCTATACACTAGAGAGATTAAAGTGCACACACATCATCAGTGACGGTTCAATACTTGATTCTATGTTCCCTGCTTTCACGAGCTGTCTCCTTATAAATTTACTTGCTTTTACTGTATGATTTGAACTAGTGGAATCTGCTCCATGTTTGGTCTTAGAGAACTTATTTATTTTTAATCAGATAGACAAAATCATATAGTTGCATTCATGTATATAGGTTGCATTGCATTGCACGAGTCTTACATGCCCCAATTCATTCATATTTATCTCCTTCAACTAAGCATGAGGACATGCTAATGTTTAAGTGTGGGGAGGTTGATAAACCTGTATTTTATGATTTATATTGTGTTTAATTAAGTGGTTTTATCAAGTCTTTCACCCACTTATTCATATGATTTGCATGTATTCACAATTCCTTCCTAAAATTATTCTATGATTAAAAACTTGCTTCCTAAAGATCTTTTAATTGAATATTTTTATTATCCTTTATACCATTCGATGCCGTGATCTGTGTGTTAAGTGTTTCAGGCTTCATAGGGCAGGAATGGCTTAGAGAATGGAGAGGAAGCTTGCAAAGATGGAAGGAACACAAGAAATTGAGGAGATGACCAGCGAGAAGTGACGCGGGCGCATGGCTCACGCGACCGCGCGAAATGAAGGAAATTGCAGTGACGCACTCGCGTGCCTGACGCGAACGCGTGGATTGGAAACTACACGAGTGACGCGATTGCATGGACGACGCGCACGCGTGGCACGGAAAACGCTGAGTGACGCGAATGCATGGACGACGCGGTCGCATGATGTGCGCGATCTGTAGAATTTACAGAAGTTGCCGGCGTGAATTCTGGGCTGCGTTCTAAACCAGTTTTCGGCCCAGAAACGCAGATTAGAGCCAGGGATCATGCAGAGACAACACAACTCTCATTCCAGATAATTTTTAGTTTTTAGTTGGGGGATCTAGAGAGAGAATTCTACCTCTTTCTCTAGGTTTTTTCTTTATACTCATAATTTAGGATTTGAAGATTTTGGCTTTGGTGATTGAAAAGAGTCTACCTCCAGAATTGGTCATTCTAGTTTGTTTACCTACTTTTTACTTATTCTTTCATATCCTTAATTTGTCCGGAGTACAATTAGATTATTTTTAGAGTTATTTAATACAAAGACTATTTTTATTTATTTTTATTAATCTTTTTGATTATTGTTTATCATGTCTCTTTTTATTTCCCCTCTTTATTTTGTGAAGTCTACATTGATGATAATGGAGTAGTTCATCAACTTGATTGGGAGTTGATTAAAAGGAGAACCTTGAGTTAGAATACTCAAGAGTTCAATTGTAATTGGTTCGTTGTTGGTTGGCTTGTTAGTCGGTAACTCTAATCCTTCCCAAGGGAGAGGATTAGGACTTGTGAATAGAAGTTGACTTTTAACTTGACTTTCCATCATTCGTTGAGGGTTAACTAAGTAGAAATAACTACTAATTATTAATTGATCTTGAGAAAATTCTAGCAAGGATAGAACTTCCGATTAATCTTCTCCCGGTCAAGATTTTTGTTTAAATTACATAAATTCTCTGATTTAATTTCCTGTTTATCAAACTCAAAACCATTTTGGAAAACCTCTGATTAATAAAATAGAAAATCTTTCCGCAACTCGTTGGGAGACGACCTGGGACTCATACTCCCAGTATTTTAATTCTAATTTTGTGACAACTATTTTCTAAATTGACAAGTGGATTTTTGCTGGTTAAGAGCTGTACTTGCAACGCCATTTTTCTTAATAATTCTTAATCTGCCAATTTTCACCACGTCAGTCCACAAAGCTTAGAAAGCTCAAAAATATATCACTTAGGTAAGCTTACGATCTAATTTCACAATCCCACAAATCTCAATGCATGAAATAGGTGGTGTCAATAAAGGTCAATCATAAAAAAGCAACACCTAAAGAAAATGCATTGATAATGTACAATTGCCTAACAATGGATGATGAATGCATGGTGGCCAAAACATTCATTTCAAAAGAGTTAGAAAGCTTGAAGGCACTATACAAGTACTTGGTATGCAAAAAGGTTAAGCATGAAAAATTCAAAATCAAGTAACAAAATGTAACCTCAACAAAGAATCCAACAATGAATATCAAAACAGTTATGCTAAAATAGCATTTAGTTAATAATAAGCAGTACTAAACAGTAAACAAAACTAATAACCCAACACTTATTATAAAAAAATAGAAAATTAAATGGAAATTGAACTAACCAAATGACCAACTAACTAAACAAACTAATGGTTGATAGTGTGTGGTAGTGTTGGATGATGGTTGAAGGGTGGAAAGAAAAAGGGAGAAGAAAGAAGAAGGAAAGAAATTGAAAGAGGAGAAGAAAAGAGGGGTGGTGAAACAGGGCAATCCACGCATACGCATGGAGTGATGCATAAGCGTGGATTGGTGAAATGGGTTTGACGCATACGCGTGGGTCATGTGTACGCGTGATGGGTTATTCAGAGGGGCGATGCGTACGTGTGGGTGACGCGTACGCGTGGGTGACGCGAACGGGTGGGTGGATTTGGTGCTAAAGGCACAATCCTAACCCAAAACTCGCACAACTCTCTGGAATTTGTATGGGAGGTGAAAATTTTGAATCCACACGTACGCGTGGGCAATGCGTACGCGTGGATGGTTGAAAAGCTTGCGGTGACGCGTACGCGTGGCATGGTGCTCTGTTTTTCAAAACTTTTCAAGTTCTTACACCAAACCAAGCATTTCAAACCTCCAAACAGCTACCAAAACACCATAAAACCTTATTTAACTTACTAGACTCCCAATTAAACTCAACTAACTAAACAAAACATGAAATTAAACATATTTTACTAATATGTACAAAAAAGAAAAAGGAAAAGATGTTACCATGGTGGGGTGTCTCCCACCTAGAACTTTTGTTTATTGTCGTTAAGTTGGACTTATGGGGAGCTCTCCATCAAAGTGGCTTGTGCTGAATCTATCCTTGAACATCCACCAATGTTTGGATTCCCAATAAGCTCCATTATTCAAAGTTAATATCTCCAAGCTTTGATGGAGTTCTTCACAAACCATGAGCTCCAAAAATTGATCCTCCTCTTGTAATCCGGGATCCCATACTTTGTTTTCACACCCGTCTTGAAGTTGATCATGGTGATTTCCTCTGGGTGGCAGAAAAACTGAATTCTCAGAAGGCACCAAACTATCCTCCTAGACTCATTCAATTGAGCACTACACCAATCCATGCTCTTAAATCTTGAGCTTCCAACCATAATGAGCCTAGACTTATACCACCAACCACTAAACATCCTCCTCTTACGCTTAATTCCGCAAAGCGCCCTAAGTTGGCCATCCGTTTCAAGCAAGCTAAATTCAAGTGCGATAATAAAGCTAAGAGTTAGAAGTTTTACCTACTCAAACGAAGGATTAGAGGGCAACCTAGGTGGAGGAGTTCCCAATGATCTTGACAAAGAATGTTCCACTCCTGTCTATCCTCTTCTAGCGGCTTCCACCACTTGGCACGGTTCTTCAAGCTCTTTCTCTTGCCAAGCTTCCTCAACTTCAAGCTCTTCTTCACCAATTTCTTCAAGATCTTCCCCATCACTCTCATCATAGATAGGAAGTTTAGTAAAATCTACATCATCATCAATTCCAAGTCTAATGGGGAAGGATTCCTCAAATTCAAAAGGATCATGTGTTGATGCAGAATCATCATAGATAGGAGAACTTGGTGCTTGTCCCACTTCTTCCAATTCTTATTCTTGGTAGCTTTCTTCCAATTTCATCTCTTCTTCATTACTCACCAAGTGTATGTAAGGTTATGCATATTCTTCTATGACCTCAATTTCATGTCCAATGGGAGGGGATTCAATTGTACATAAGAATTCATCCATGATTGAATCCATATCTTGATCAACCTCTTCAAATTTTTCCATCATGATATGCCTTGGAGGTTGTACACCCTCCTCAACATCAATGTCAAGCTTCATGGAAGAGGGCTCTTCAACTTGTGATTCCTCTTTGCATTCAACATCTCCTAAATCTTCAACCACTTCCTTTGGTTCAATTATCTCTACCTCCTCTTCTTTTTGCACTTGTTGTTTTTACTCCTTTTCTCCACCTTGAAGCTCCAAATTCTTCTTCTCATTGTGCTCCTCAACTACCCCTCCATATTCAACAATTGAAGTGTCTTGGATACTTGAGCACAATGATACCAATTGGTTCATCACTTTGGTCAAGTTAGCTGTGAATTCCCCTAACATCTTTTGCTCTTCTTCTTGCTTAAGATACCTAACTAGAAGTTCTTGTAGTTCTTGCCATAGGGGTTGGAGAGATTGGTCCGATGAAGGTGGTGGTGGAAGAGAGGGTTCATCATTTGAGAGAAAGGCATGTAGTTGGAAGGTGGTTCATATTGGTGAACGTTTTGAGGTAGTGTATAAGAAAATTGTGGTTCATGGGAGTATTGGTGTTGGAATGGTGGTGGCTCAAGATATGGTTCGTATGGTGGTTAGTATGGTGGGTATGGGTTAGGATCATATGGAGGTGAATAGTGGTATAAGGCTTGTGAGTATGGTTGTTAAGGTCTATGTGGAGGGAAGGGGTCATATGTATGTGGTGGTTGTGGCTGACGATCACAATAAGGATCACCACACACATTAGATTGGTATGCATCAAGAGTTGGATTGTACCCGTAAGATGACGGAGGAGGTTGTTGCCAAGAAGGTTGTCCATGAGCTTGGGGCTCCTCCCACCTTTGATATCCGAATCCTTGATGCAAATCTTTATTAAAGCTTTCATTTCCTACAACATAGTTTGAACCACATTCATAGCCAAAGTGGTGAGAATTCATGGTGACAAGAGAAAACAACAACAAAAACTAACAAGAAACAAAGAAAACAAAGTTCTACAACTAGCAACAACTAACAAAGAAGCAAAAGGCAAACATATTCATAATATATACAATAGCCAATAGCATAATGATAAACCACTATTTTATGGTTTATCTTATGCTCAATTGAGTGGTTTTTATCAAGTCTTTGCACAATTATTCATACAATTCGCATGTTTTACGTTTTCCTTCCTGATTTTGTACTATGATTGAAAACATGTTTCCTGAGCCTTTAAATTACTAACTTTAATCCTCTCTTATTACCATTCGATACCGTGATATGTGTGTTAAGTGATTTCAGAGATTATAGGGCAGGAATGGCTCATAGGATGGAAAGGAAGCATGCAAAAGTGTAAGGAATACAAGAAGCTGAAGGGACTGCTAAGCTGTCCAGCCTAACCTCTTCACACTCAAACGGTCATAACTCGAGCTACAGAGGTCCAAATGATGCAGTTTTTGTTGCGTTGGAAAGCTAACGTCCGGGGCTTAGCAATGATATATAATTTCTCATAGCTGCCTCGAAGCCAGAAGATGCGAACGCGTGGATCACGCGGACGCGTGACCTGGCTAAAACCCAATCTGTGCAACGTGTGGACGACGCTTCCGCGTCACCTTCCCGCAACCTGTACGTACTAGAAATCACTAGGGGCGATTTTTGGGCTGTTTTTGACCCAGTTTTTGGCCCAGAAAACATAGATTAGAGGCTATAAAGTGGGGGAATGTATCCATTCAAGGGGATCTTCGATTATTCACTTTTCATAATCTAGATGTAGTTTTTAGAGAGAGAGGCTCTCTCCTCTCTCTTAGGATTTAGGATTAGGATTAGGATTTAGGATTTTTATTATGATTAGGCTACTTCTCTTCAATCATAGGTTCAACGTTCCTTAATTTATTTTCTACTTTTATTTATTCTATTACTTTAATTGTTATTTGTCTTTTCAATTTGGTTTATGAACTCCATGTTAGGATTGATTTTCTTAATTAATACATATTGAGGTATTTCAGATTTATAATTGTTTTATTTAGTTATTGATGCTTTTAATTTAATTTAGATTTTTCCCTTTTGGCTTTGGTTAAGTAATTGGTGACACTTGAGTTATCAAACTCAGCAGTTGATTGGAAATTGGGATTGCTGATTGATTTGGATCGCTCTAAAGCTAGTCTTTACACATGAGTTCACTAGGACTTGAGGATCAAATCGATTGGTCCACTTGACTTTCCTTTATTTAGTAAGAGTTAACTAAGTGGGAGAAAAATCCAATTCTTATCACACCTGATAAGGATAACTAGGATAGGGTTTCCAGTTCTCATACCTTGCCAAGAGAATTTCTAATTATTAATTTCTTTTTCTTACCATTTAAATTACTTGTTCCTTATTTAAAAAATCTAAAAATACACCTTTTTCCATAACCAATAATAAACACACCTCCCTGCAATTCCTTGAGAAGACACCTGGGGTTTAAATACTTCGGTTATAAATTTATTGGGTTTTGTTACTTGTGACAACCAAAATTTTTGTATGAAAGGATTCTCTGTTGGTTTAGAAACTATACTTACAATGCAATTATATTTATAAAAATTCTTTACTGGCAGAAATTTGATCGTCAAAAAATGGCGCCGTTGCCAGGGAATTACAAACGTGTGCCTTATTATTGGTTACTGTAAATATTTTTTTTTACTTGTTTATTTGTTTTTTTGTTTTCCCTTTTTCTATTTCTATTAGCTACTATGAGTTCTCACCCCTCTCGCTTTGAGTTTGGTTCTAATTTTGTTGGAAGGAATGGAAGCTATAACAGGACTATGCATCACGGTCAAAGCAATAAAAAATGGATGGAGCTAAGAGGATCTGATCAACCCTTTAGGCAACAACACCTTCCAAGATATCATGGACAAGGACCATTTTACAATGCATACCAAGCTGATAGGTATGGTGGACCCCTTGGTAGTTACCAACAAATCCCACCCTGTGCTTATAGACCATCTTCTTGATGCACGGAAACTTGTCTCTCAACAATTTCCCTCGGCAAGTATACCGAATTGTCATCAAGTAAAAACTCACAATAGAGTGAGGTCGAATCCCACAGGGATTGATTGGTCAATCAACTTTAATTAGAGGAATGTTCTAGTCGAGCTAAGTAGAATTTGATGTGAAAGTTGCAAAAAATTAAATGGCGGAAAGTAAATAGCAGAAAATGTAAATGCTGGGAATAAAGAGCTGAATATAAATGACCGAAAGTAAATTGCAGAATCTTAAATGGGGAATGGGGAATTTAGCATGAAAGTAAATTACAGAAATTAAAGAGATGGGTAAGATCAGAAATGGGGGATTCATTGGGCTTAGGAGATGTTGCATTCTCCGGATCAAGTTCATTTTCATCTCTTCCTCAATCAATGCATTCATTGATCTCCTTGGCAATCTTAAGTGATTGAACTCCAATTCCTTGGAAATTTAATCTCTCAAATCTTGATCAATAGCCAATTCCTTGGTCCAATTGCTCATGAGAAGAGATGAAGTATGGTCATTGATTATACCACATATAATTCCAAATCAAAGTGTTGGTAGGATTATATGTCACTATATCCATCCAGACCCCAATTTGGTCCAACATGAGAAAGCATTTCTAGCATGATCTCTTCATTCCTCTTCCAAGGATCTGAAGAGATCCAAGTATGAATAGCTTCTTTTCCAAGATAACTACCCAATTGGATAAAGATTGAAAGTTTTCTAGTAAAATCAAGAGAAAAGAAAGATGAAGAATAATGAAAACTATTATTGATCCATCAAATTACAACAGAGCTCCCTAACCCAATGAAAGGGGTTTAGTTGTTCATGGCTCTAGGAATGGAAAACAAAGATGGAGAGTGCATTCTGAAAGTAAAACTAGAAGTTGCAGAGAAAGTAAAATTATACAGAAAGTAATTCTCCCAATCCAAAAGTTCTTCTCTAGTTCAAAACTACTCCTATTTATACTACTCTTCTCATCTTCGAGTTGGCTCTTCATGTCTTGGATATGGGCCTTTTGATCTTGAGTTGAAGCAGTTATCATCTTTAGTGGGCTCAGCTTCACTTGCAGAGAAAGTGTGCAGTAGGCATGGACTTTAGCTTAGGGCGTTAGTGGTGTTAACGTTAAGTGAAAATGTGGGGTCGAGAACGTTATTGACAATCACCTTTTTCACTAACGTTCCTAACCCAAAATGGTCCATGTTAACTTCAACGTTAGTGGCACTAACGTGACCACTAACATTGCCCCTTGGCCCTTCGCAAACGTTACTGGGGTTTACCTTTCCCAATAACGTGGAGAGTACTCCTTTCTCCCTACGTTAGAGTTCACGTTAGTATAGTTAACGTGACTTTTAACGTAGGCTTGCCAAATCTTCGAGAGCGTTAGTGACACCTACCTTTTTCACTAACGCTCCAAAACGCTCCTGTCCCACGTTAGTGCCTCACGTTAATTACATTAACGTGACCACTAACGTGGTGTTGATTGCCATCTCTAACGTTAGTGACAAAGGTAAGTGTCACTAACGTTGGCTCATCATCCCTTTCCTCCACGTTAGCTTCCACCTTAATGTAATTAACGTGGCAACTAACGTGGCTCATAGTGGCTTAGTCCAACGTTAGTGACAAAGGTGAGTGATGCCAGGCATCTTGGCCAATTTCACTGATCTTTTCTTTACTGTTTTTAGGATAGTATCATGTATTTCTTTAGAAAATAAGCTAGTTTTGGGTAGATATTCACCTACACCTTGATTCAAGCATACATTGTGCATTTTACATTATTTCATTAGGATTTTGCATGATTTTAGTGATAAATTGTATGCTGCATTACCCATGACTTGGACTAGAACTTTGATGCACTCTGTTGCTTGATTTCAGGACCAAAGGAAGCAAGGAAAGGGAGGTAACTTGCAAGGTTAATAAGAAAAGTGATTGCCAATAACACTCTCAAAGCCATCATTGCCTACGTTAAGAGTCACGTTAACTAAGTTAACGTGCACTCTAACGTGGAGAAGGGAAGTTGAGCCAACGTTAGTGACAATTAACATTGTCACTAACATTGGCAAACACTCATGAGTGGCCACGTTAGAGCCCACGTTAACCTAGTTAACGTGGCCTCTAACGTTAAAGGGGGAAGAGAAGCCAATGTTAGTGACATTCAACATTGTCACTAACGTTGGCCTAAGGATGCAGCACACCACGTTAACTCCCGCGTTAACCTGGTTAACGTGGGAGCTAACGTAAGAAGTGAGAGTTGTCGACAACGTTAGTGACACTCAACATTGTCACTAACGTTGGAAGCAACCACACAACCCCTCAAGGAGCCACGTTAACTTCCACGTTAACTTAGTTAACGTGGAAGCTAACGATGAGGAATGAATGATGAGCCAACGTTAGTGACACTCAACATTGTCACTAACGTTGGGATGGCTAAGAATTGCCATGTTAGAAGCCACGTTAACCTAGTTAACGTGGACTCTAATGTGAGATCTAGGGGCACATTGGAACGTTAGTGACAATGTTTAGTGTCACTAACGTTCTCGAAGGTTGGCAAGGCAACGTTAGAAGCCACGTTAACCTAGCTAACGTGGACTCTAACGTGAAGCAAAAAGGGACACACTGGAACGTTAGTGACAATGTTGAGTGTCACTAACGTTCTCGAAGGTTGGCAAGGCCACGTTAGAAGCCACGTTAACCTAGTTAACGTGGGCTCTAACGTGAGGCAAAGGGGTACATTGGAACGTTAGTGAAAATGTTAAGTATCACTAACGTTCTCAAACTTATACTTTCACTAAATGTTAACACCCCTAACACCCTGAGCTAAAGTCTCTGCCCACATAGCACTTTCTCTCTGCAAGTAAAGCCAAGCCCAAATGAAGAAAAGAACTGCTTCAAACTCAAGATCCAAAGGTCCAAGACTTGAAGAGCAAACTAGAAGCTGAGAAGAGTAGTATATGTAGGAGTAGCTTTGAATTGTTAAAGAAGTTCTGGAGGTTGGAAAAAGAGAAATACTCTCTGTATTTTACCTTCTATGCATTTTCTAGTTTTATGATGTATTCTCCATCTTTGTTTTCATTTTCAAGAGCTATGAACAACTAAACCCCTTTCATTGGGTTAGGGAGCTCTGTTGTAATTTAATGGATCAATACTAATTTTCATTATTCTTCTTCTATCTTTTCTCTTGATTTTACTTGAAAGCTTTCGATCTTCATCCCATTGAGTAGTTATCTTGGAAAAGAAGCTATTCAAACATGGATCTCTTTTGAACCTTGAAAGAGGAATGAAGAGATCAAGCTAGAAATGCTTTCTCATGTTGGACCAAATTGGGTTTGGATGGGTATGTGACTATAACCCTCTCAATACTTGATTTGGAAAATGCATGTGGTATAATCAGTGACCATACTTCATCTCTTCTCATGAGGAATTGACCAAGGAATTGGCTATTGATCAAGACTTGAGAGATTGAATTGCAAGAAATTGTAATTCAATCAATTAAGATTGCCAAGGAGATCAATGAGTGCATTGACTGAGGAAGAGATGAAAATGAACTTGATCCGGAGAATTGCAACATCTCCTAAGCCCAATGAACTCCCCATCTCTGATCTTACCCATTCTCTTTAATTTCTGCCATTTACTTTTATGAGCAAATCCCCCATTCCCATTTACAATTCTGCAATTTATTTTCAGTTATTTACTTCCAGTCCTTTAATTCTAGCATTTACTTTTCTGTTATTTACATTCCCGCCATTTTATTTTCTACAACTCTCAACCCAAATTCTGGATTCGCTCAACTAGAACATTCTTCTAATTAAAGTTGCTTGATCAATCAATCCCTGTGGGATTCGACCTCACTCTATTGTGAGTTTTTACTTAACGACAAATTCGGTACACTTGTCGAAGGGAGATTTGTTGAGAGACAAATTTCTACCCGCATCAAGTTTATGGCGCCGTTGCCGGGGATTAATTGTGATTAACAAACTACCGGTTGGTTGATTACCTAGATTAGACATTTTCTTTTGTTTTGCTTTATTCATGTAATTGCTTTAGTTCTTTATTTTCTATGCTCTCTAACTGTTTGTGTTAATGCCTCACCAAGAAGCCCCTGTTCGTGACAGCTTTGGCTCTTGGTGATTTTGTTATTAATACAACAGTTCTTTACTTACCTTCTTTCCAAATAAAATTAGCATATGATCAAATTCTAAGTTTGGTGTTGCCCTACAACAATCTGTTTTCAATCTTTTTGGATACTTGCATCAATTCTAAGAGAAAGTGTCACACTAAGTTTGGTGTGCCACTTATTTTTCTATGCAATATATCCAGCAACACCACTTGTTTGTATAATCATAATGCCTTTGCTTCTTAGGCTTGCAGTGTTATCCTTAATTCTTGCTTGCTTAACCACATACATCACTTACATTTTAGTATGTAAGACATTCATGACCCATCATAGACCCCACCACCACTGTTTTATTTGCTGCTTGAAGACAAGCAATTAGTCTAAATTGGTGTGGGAAGGGAGAAAAGTAGGAGAAGAAGGGCAACAACAATAAAGATGAACTACAAGGTGGTAAAGTTCCTTTCTCCTCTTACTTATTTCCAGTATATTCAATTGCATGATTGTCTTCTAAGTTCTTTGTATGTATCTGTGCTTGTTCCTTGTAAATAAGCATGTCAATTCTATCTTTTAAACTTTTTATTGATTAAGGCTGTGTTTTCTAGTCTGAATGTCATTATTGCATTCTTACTTTGCTTACTTGTATGCTTGTCCCTTTTGAATCAAATGAAAGGAGAATGAGTGTTTTTAAAAGACCAGAGTAGAGTTCATACTATAGAATGAGTTCATGAGTTTATGGTGTGGTCATAAGTTAGCTAAGTTGGTTCAACCACAAGGGTGGGAAGACAACTATCTGTCATGAATACTATGCTTGAGACACACCCCATGAGACTAGCTAAATAAGAAGATCCTAATAAGAAAGAGGGAAAGAACAATTCAAGTGGAAGAATAAAAAAAAAGAAAAAAAGTAAGCAATAAGGCTAGGCACCCTACGTTAGTTACACTAACGTGGGCACTAACGTGGAAGGAAGGAAAGCCACAACGTTAGTGAGAAAAGTTAGTGGCATTAACTTTGAAGAAAGGAAATGGAGACAACGTTAGTGACACTTAACATTATCACTAACGTTGGATCAAGCTCATAAGTGGCCACGTTAGTTGCCACGTTAACTTAGTTAACGTGGCCTCTAACGTTAAAAGGGGGAAAGGAAGCAAACGTTAGTGACATTCAACATTGTCACTAACGTTGGCCTAAGTGCACAATGCCACGTTAACTCCCACGTTAACTTGGTTAACATGGAAGCTAACGTGAAGAGGCAAGAGTGGTCGACAACGTTAGTGACACCCAACATTGTCACTAACGTTGGAATGAGCCACACAAGCCACTATGAGCCACGTTAACTCCCACGTTAACTTAGTTAACGTGGAAGTTAACGTGGGCAAAAGTCCCACCTGGCAGCCTGACCATGCCTTCTTCAAACACGCATAACTTGAGCCACAAAACTCCAAATGAGGTGATTCCAGTGGCATGGGAAAGTAGGATTCCAGAGCTTTCCAAGCATATATGGCACTACATGGTTGACACTAAATTTAAGGGAGAAAACCTGCCCTGAAAGTGCAATGTTGAACATGTATCAACCTGTATTAAGGCCAACTGACCTCTTCACCTTCCAAGAAGTATAACTCGAGTTGTAGAGCTCCAAATGATGCGCTTCCAAAGGCATTGGAAAGTAGACATCCAAAGCTTTCCAACAATTTATAATAGTATGGGGTGAATACTAAGTTTGAGCTTCAGAAACCGGCAATAATGAAGCCCTGATCGCTAGCGTTATTGGCAATCAACATTTCCAGTAACGTTGGCATATATGCCAGCGACCATGTCCACTTCAAAGGAGCATAACTTGAGCTACAGAGGTCCAATTGAGGTGATTCTAGTTGAGTTAGAAAGCTGACATTCAAAGCTTTCCAACGATATATAATACTCTATAGTGGACATGAAATTTGAGAACAAACAAGAGGCATCTTTTAAGCCCCAAAAACACCAACTGGGCAGCAAGTGCAACGTTAGCCACAATAACTTTAGCACTAACGCCACACTTGTAGCGTTAGTGTGGCTAACTTTAGCAGTAACTTTAGCACCTGGGCCTCAACTTAACTCACTTCTCTCTCAAGTCCACTTCAAAGCTCAAGCAAGCAAGCCCAAAATTGTCAACCAATCAAGACCACAAGAAGCATCTAGAATAGGAATTTTCATTTTATTGTAATTTGATTTTATTTTCATTTTGTAATTTAAGAGAGCCTATATAAAGGCCTTAGTTTTTACATTCAAAGCATTCTGGAATTCTGGAAATTGAAGGAAGGGAGAGAGACTGAAGACCAATTCGAACTTCTGTGAATTGGCACACTCCAAGGGGAGTGGGTCTTCGGACCCATCCCCTCAACCACTCTTCTTCCTTTTCTCTTCTTTTCTTTTCTTAGTAGTAGTTTTTCTTTTAGTTGTAATTTTCATTTATGAATGTTAAATTTTTAATTTCAGTTTTTATCTTCATCTTTACTCTTCTGCACTTTCTTTCTTTTCTATTTTGGTAGAGCAATGATCAACTAACTCCTTTCATTGGGTTAGAGAGCTCTATTGTGATTCAATGGATCAATTGTAGTTCTTATTCTTCTCTTCCTTCTTTTCTCTTGATTTTACTTGAAACCTTTCGATCTTCATCCAATTGGGTAGTTATCTTGGAAAAGAAACTATTCATACTTGGATCTCTTCTGAACCTTGGAAGAGGAATAAAGAGATCAAGCTAGAAATGCTTTCTCATGCTGGACCAAATTGGGTTTGGATGGATATGTGACTATAATCCTCTCAATGCTTGATTTGGGAAATGCATGTGGTATAATCAGTGACCATACTTCATCTCTTCTCATGAGAAATTGACCAAGGAAGTGGCTATTGATCAAGATTTGAGAGATTGAATTACAAGGAATTGTAATTCGATCAATTAAGATTGCCAAGGAGATCAATGAGTGCATTGATTGAGGAAGAAATGAGAATGAAATTGATCCGGAGGATTGCAATATCTCTTGATCCCAATGTTCATTTTATTTTTAGTTCTTATATTTACTTTTCTTGTCATTTTACTTTTCTGCGCTTTATTGCTTTCTTTACTTTTCTGTCAATTTACATTTCCTTGTTACTTATCACTCCATTATGATTCGTCTAACTAGGATAATCAATTAACCATTGATTGCTTAATCTGTTAATCTCTGTGGGATTCGACCTCACTCTATTGTGAGTTTTACTTGACGACAATTCGGTACACTTGCCGAAGGGAGATTTGTTGAGAGACAAGTTTTCTGTGCATCAGTGAGTGTCACTAACGTTGGCGATTCCTTGCTCCTTCAACGTTAAAGTTCACGTTAACTAAGTTAACGTGGCTCTTAACGTAGCTAATATGGGCTTAGTCCAACGTTAGTGACAAAGGTGAGTATCACTAACGTTGGCATTATCTTTCTCTTCCACGTTAGAGTTCACGTTAACTGAGTTAACATGACTCTTAACGTGGCCAATTGCCCCTTTTGGAGCATTAGTGGCACTCACTTTTACCACTAATGCTTGGAGCTTCCTTTTCCTCCACGTTAACTACCACGTTAATGTAGTTAACGTGGTATTTAACATGGGCTATGATGGCTTCGAAGACGTTATTGGCGATCACTTTTCTCATTAACGTTGCAAGCTAGCTCCCATTCCACGTTAGTGGTCACATTAGTTAGACTAACGTGGCTTTTCCTTGCCTCCTTTGTCCTGAAATCAAGCAAATAAAGTGCATCAAAGCTCTAATCCAAGTTATGAGTCATGCATCTTCCAATTTGTCATTAAATTCATGCATAATTCTCATGAAATCATATAAAATTCACAATATTTTTTTGAATCAAGATGTAAGTGAAATTCTACCCAAAACTTGCTTATTTTCTAAGAAAATGCATGAAACTACCCTAAAACAGTAAAGAAAAGGTCAGTGAAACTGGCCGAAATGCCCTGGCATCACAACACCAAACTTAAAGCTTGCTTGTCCCTAAGCAAGTACTGAAACATGAGAATGATGAATGAAATGAAATGAGGAATGAATCATTATTGTGGAAGTCATGTCCTTGGTTTTATGGGGTTTCATGCATAGAAACTTAGGTTCATTCCTTTACTGGCTTTCAGACCTTTATCATGCCCTAGAATACTCACTTGATTGCATCCTTTGAGAATTTTATTTATTGACCCCTTTGTCTTTTCAAGGTTCATTGCATCCTTAGGCTAAGTGTTCTGTGAGGGGGCGACTCTTTAAAATAAGCTTTCGGCCAACACTCCCGAACCAATTGGTTCAAGGTGCTAGGTGTTGAAACACCCCTAAGGACTTACTCCCTCAAGTCTCTCTCCCCCATACATGCACACCACAGGCACATGGTTTGTTATTTTCTTTTCTTGAGGCCTTGGTGTCCAGCACCTCTTTGGGTTACTAAATGTTTTGTAGCAAGGTTGCTCTTGATAGTGGATTTTCAGTTGATAATCCCGGGTTAGTTAACCCAAGTTACCAAGTGATGAAGCACTCCTAAGAACTTATTCATCCAAACAGATCCTTGGTACAAGAGCACCACAGACACATCCCTCGAGATTCAAGCCCTTGATGCCTAGTCTTATTTCTTATTACTTTTCTTTCTTTTTCAACTCTTATTGCTCTTTTCCTTTTTCTTATTAGGATCTTGTTATTTAGCTAGTCTCATGGGGTGTGTTTCAAGCATATGACTTCAGGACAGATAATTGCCTTCCTAACTTATTGGTGAACCAACTTAGCTAATCTATTACCACACCACAAACTTAGGAACTTACTCCACAATTTGAACCTTACTCTGGTCTTTCATAGCATACATTCTCTTTTTATTTGATTCAAAAGGATAAGCATACAAGTAAGCAAGGTGAAGATGCAGCACTGACATTAGACTAGCAAGCATAGACCTAAGCAATGACAACTTAAAGGCAGAATTTAAAATCCTAAACTACCATGGAAACATGTTCTATTTCATACATGATTTTCCTTATTTAAAGCTTTGAAAAAGATGGAACAAAGAGGGAACTCCACCACCTTTTACTCATGGGGGTGCTCATGCTCTCCCTCTTGTTTGTCCCTTTTGTGTTTTTCTTGAGTGCTTGAACTCCCACTTCCCTTGTCTTTTCCAATCAACTTTTTCCAGAAGCCAGCATTTTCCATCTTCTTTTTCAATGTGTCCTTCTGCTGTTTCACCTTCCTTTCCTCTTGTTCTGTTAGCTCTTTTTGGACTTCATCATACCTAGGGATTGCAGAGTGCAGATTATGCATATGACCAGACATATAGTTCAACTTGGCTTGAGTGTTTATGTTGAACTCCTCCCTATGTAGTTGCCGTCCTTCATTCAGTACGTTGAACTCATTGAATGCCTTCGTCTGAGCTAGCTGTCGTTGGTTGAGTTCTTGAAGGCATTTGTCTTGACGCTCTTGCCTTTCAGTCACTTAATTGATGGCTTGAGTGAGCTGGGGGTAATGTTCCATTTGCTGCTTTTGCCACTCCCCTTGTTGATTCATCCAATTAGAAAGCAATTCTTCTTGATGATCCATCCTTTGGGCTTGAATGTGTAGTTGTTGTTCTTGTCCCTCCATATAACTCCTTGCTAGCTCCTCAATGGCTCCGTGAATGTGATTCAAGTT
>NC_029789.2:57491932-57496406 GCF_000816755.2 Arachis ipaensis
TGGGCTTGAATGTGCAGTTGTTGTTCTTGTCCCTCCATATAACTCCTTGCTAGCTCCTCAATGGCTCCGTGAATGTGATTCAAGTTGATGTTGGTTGGATCATAGTACTCTTCTTGCTAGTATTCTTCTTTATGAGATTCTTCTTGGTGAGGTCCCACTTGTGTTGTTCTTTTCCCTATTTGAGGCCTTCTTTGTTGTTAGGCGGGTGCCACATAAGTTATTCGCTGTAGCGTGACTGACCTTCTAGGGTTCACCCAACTTGGATTGCTGTCCTCGAAGACTACCTTGGCTTTCGTACACAGTCTAAGGATGGTGTTGGGGTACCAAAGTCTAGCACCTGGATCATTCTCCTCGGCTGACTCTTGAATCCCCTCAGCTATAATCTCGTGCACATTGATGCCTCCACCCTTTATTAAGCAATATACCATAGTAGCTCGAGTAGTGTTAACCTCCGAATTATTTGCGGCTGGGAGGATAGATTTCCTCACGAGCTCAAACCATACCTTGGCTTCCGGGATGAGGTCTCCTCCCCTGATGAACCGGGGTCTCCTATCCAAATACCTTTCCTAGTCAGATCCTATAACACACATATCGTTCACAATTTCATCAAGTTCATCATTGTCGGGGCCAATACTTATTCTTACATGATAGCTGGGCTCATCAAAATGTGGTGATTTCAGCTAAAGAGTCCTTGTTATGGCATTGGGGCTAAAGTTTACCTCTGTTCCTCTCACATAACTTTTGAAGGTGGGGGCCTTGGTTTTGTCTTCTCTGACCATATTTGCATAGAACTCTTTGATGAGGTTTGCATTTATCCTTGCTTCTGGGTTCGTGAGCCTTTGCCAGCCCCTTTGTTCAATCTTCTCTCGAATCTGTGGGCACTCATCCTCGTTAAACTGGAATGTTAACTCAGGCAATATCTTTTTGAGCTTTATCCGTTCGAATTTGAGTTCATGGAATGCAGTCTTGAATTTCCCTTCATCGAAAGGGATGCTCTCCACTGGTTCCTTCCTCTTTTGCCTCTTGGAGCTCGATGACGCCATGAGTGATTGTTGATATGTGAAGGTGTAAGGGGTGTGGATAATTGGCTTTGGCCGGTTAAGATTGGGTGTATTGAATGGAGTGAGTGAGAGTGTTTCTGATGGGGTAAGAAGAGTTGGGTGTTAAAAATGGGAAGTGTAAAGGATGGAAATTGGAATGTGAAAGGGAGTACAGACTAGGAACCACTTTATATAGGGAGATGGTGAGTGAATGAAAGGTGTGGATTGATGGAGTGGTTGTGTGATGAACGGATGGGATTTAGCATGGGATGAGCACAAGGATCATCAACTTTATGAAGCGGGGTTGGTTCGATTTCCAAGCGTGTCACTCTTCCAATGTTGCATGGCAACATTTCCCAATGCATCTCCCTTGAAAACACATGTATAGTACTTCTCTTTTTGTGGTGGCTGAACCCTCCCTCTTCAATTGTCCCATTAATTCTTCTACAAATAAAGGGATGTGATTAATGAATTTGTGGAAAGTGGTGGCAAAATTTAAAAGAAAAGAAAGAGTAACTACTTTTTAAATTTTTTTTTATTGTTAACTGACAAAGTGCTATTCATAAGTACAAACCAACTGACTAATTGATTGTCCATGTATGCAACATTGGTGACACCAAACTTAGTTTGTGGCCATGTGGAGTAAAAGGAATTGTTCAAGGTTCTAAGAGTGACATGATATGAATTGCATTCATGTTCTCTTAGTGTGCCTTGAACACCAAACTTGTTCTTCACTATATGTTGCATAAAAGGATTCATTCAAGTATATGTCAGAGTTGATTTGGACTTCATGAACCTTACATTATTAAATACTTTTAAAAGTATATAAAACATGGGTTGCCTCCCATGAAGCGCTTCTTTAGCGTCACTAGCTTGACGTTCTGCCCTTTGTCAGGGTGGTTGGTAATACTTCAGATCTTCCCCTCTTGCAGTAAACCTATATCCATTGGCTTCATCAAGGATCTTTACATGCTCTAGGGAGAGAACTTTGTTGATGGTGAAAACCTTAGGTAGCTGAGATGGGATGGTGGGGAGATGAGGTGGGATATATAGGAAGTAAGCTGAGATCACTTTATCCCCTGGAGAGAAATCCTCTGTATGGATCTTCTTGTTCCACCATCCCCTCGGTGCCTTCTTCTTTGTTCCTTTTGATGTTGCCCTACTCTTTGTGGCTTTTTCTTTCAAGGAAATGTTGTTGCTGGTCTCATATGACTCTGGTGGTTTAGGTTCCTTCTGATTACCCATTCATTGAACATATCTGGTGGGCACCTTCTTGTCAGATCGTTAAACCTCTTCTATGCTTCATATAGAGTCTCACCATCTTGTTGCCTGAAAGTTTGAACTTCAACTCTCAACCTGTTGATTCTTTGAGGAGGATAGAATCTTGCTAAGAACTTGTTCACCACATCTTCCCAGGTTGTTAAACTCTCCTTCGGGAAGGATTCCAGCCATTTAGATGCCTTGTCCTTGAGTGAGAAGGGGAATAGAAGTAGTCAGTAGGTGTCAGGATGAACACCATTAGACTTCACAGTGTCACATATCCTCAAGAAGGTGGTTAGATGTTGATTGGGATCTTCTTGAACACTTCCTCCGAATGAACAGTTGTTCTGAACAAGGGTGATGAGCTGTGGCTTTATTTCAAAGTTGTTGGCATGTATGGTTGGCTTTTGGATGCTACTTCCACAGTTTCCTAGGTTTGGATTGATGTAGGATCCCAGAACTCTTCTCTCTTGCCCAGCATAATGCACTGGGCCTTCTCTGCCATGGTTGTGAGCCTCTTCTTCATGATGGTTCTCTATATTCTCATCCATGTCTGGTTCAAAATACTCCTCTTCTTCCTCCGTACCAACTAGTCTCTTTCCTCTTGCTTCCCTCCTTAATCTAAGGAAGGTTCTCTCAGGTTCAGAATCAAAGGAAGTTGAAGCCCCGCTTCTTCTACCTGTCATACAACCAACAAGGCAAAAGAAAGAAGGGGGTAGATACAGAGAGTATTCTTGTTAGAAATGTTGTTAGTGTGAGTGATGCAATATATCAAACAGTTAGTGGGTCACTGAACTAAATAGTAAAAAAAATGCGCAGATAACACCACAAACGGGTAAAGGGTAAAGGGAAGGAAATAACTAAAACTGAAAGAAAATTACTCAAATAAAATTAAATCAAACAAAAGAAAGAAAAATGCTCAATCTAGTTATCCACCAATTTAATCATTGTTGATACAAAATCAATCCCTGGCAACAGCACGATAAACTTCATGCACGGAAAGTTGTCTCTCAACAATTTTCCTCGGCAAGTATACCGAATTGTCGTCAAGTAAAAACTCACAATAGAGTGAGGGCGAATCCCACAGGGATTGATTGGTCAATCAAATTTAATTAGAGGAATGTTCTAGTCGAGCTAAGCAGAATTTGATGTGAAAGTTGCAAGAAATTAAATGGCGGAAAGTAAATAGCAGAAAATGTAAAAGCTGGGAATAAAGAGCTGAATATAAATGACGGAAAGTAAATTGCAGAATCTTAAATGGGGAATGGGAAATTTAGCATGAAAGTAAATTGCAGAAATTAAAGAGAATGGGTAAGATCAGAAATGGGGGATTCATTGGGCTTAGGAGATGTTGCATTCTCTGGATCAAGTTCATTTTCATCTCTTCCTCAATCAATGCATTCATTGATCTCCATGGCAATCTTAAGTGATTGAACTCCAATTCCTTGGTAATTCAATCTCTCAAATCTTGATCAATAGCCAATTCCTTGGTCCAATTACTCATGAGAAGAGATGAAGTATGGTCACTGATTATACCACATGTATTTCCAAATCAAAGTGTTGGTAGGATTATATGTCACTATATCCATCCAGACACCAATTTGGTCCAACATGAGAAAGCATTTCTAGCATGATCTCTTCATTCCTCTTCCAAGGATCTAACTTCAACGTTAGTGGCACTAATGTGACCACTAACGTTGCCTCTTGGCCCTTCGCAAACGTTACTGGGGTTTACCTTTCCCAATAACGTTGAGAGTACCCCTTTCTCCCTACGTTAGAGTTCACGTTAGTATAGTTAACGTGACCTTTAACGTAGGCTTGCCAAATCTTCGAGAGCGTTAGAGACACCTACCTTTTTCACTAACGCTCCAAAACGCTCCTTTCCCACGTTAGTGCCTCACGTTAATTACATTAACGTGGTGTTGATTGCCATCTCCAATGTTAGTGACAAAGGTGAGTGTCACTAACGCTGGCTCATCATCCCTTTCCTCCACATTAGCTTCCACGTTAATGTAATTAATGTGGCAACTAACGTGGCTCATAGTGGCTTAGTCCAACGTTAGTGACAAAGGTAAGTGTCACTAACATTGGCGATTCCTTGCTCCTTTCATGTTAAAGTTCACGTTAACTAAGTTAACGTGGCTCTTAACGTAGCCAATATAGGCTTAGTCCAA
>NC_029789.2:57496957-57518730 GCF_000816755.2 Arachis ipaensis
ATTATCTTTCTCTTCCACGTTAGAGTTCACGTTAACTGAGTTAACGTGACTCTTAACGTGGCCAATTGCCCTTTTTGGAGCGTTTGTGGCACTCACTTTTACCACTAACGCTTGGAGCTTCCTTTTCCTCCACGTTAACTACCACGTTAATGTAGTTAACGTGGTATTTAACGTGGGCTATGATGGCTTCGAAGGCGTTATTGGCGATCACTTTTCTCATTAACGTTGCAAGCTAGCTCCCATTCCACATTAGTGGTCACGTTAGTTAGACTAACGTGGCTACTAACGTGGCTTTTCCTTGCCTCCTTTGTCCTGAAATCAAGCAAATAAAGTGCATCAAAGCTCTAATCCAAGTTATGAGTCATGCATCATCCAATTTGTCATTAAATTCATGCATAATTCTCATGAAATAATATAAAATTCATAATGTTTGCTTGAATCAAGATGTAAGTGAAATTCTACCCAAAACTTGCTTATTTCCTAAGAAAATGCATGAAACTACCCTAAAACAGTAAAGAAAATGTCAGTGAAACTGGCCGAAATGCCCTGGCATCACTTCTCAACATAGCTTCGAACAACCACACTCACAAGCTCCCTTTCACCATTCACCACCGTATGATCCTTATCCACCCCAATTCCAATCCAATTGCTCCCAAGAACCACCATTTCCCTATGTACCATGTCCATATCCATCACCTCAAGAATCACAGGCTCACCTCAAGGAAACAGTAGATCAATTTCATGCAACCCTTCATTAACTGGAGCAAGCAATAAATCAATTATCTTCCAGACGTTCGGACACTCAAGGAACTCCCATAGCTTCATGTGGACAATCTAATGAAGAACGTAGCATGAAGGAGATACTAGAAACTCCAATGGACAGTACGGAGCATGACTTTGTACTGGAACAAGTAGAGGATGCTGTAATTATCGAAGAAGAAGAATTGGTTGAAGATCTAGGAGACGCTGAACCTCCATGGGAAAGTCAAGTTATAGAGCCTCCTTTAAAGACGTTTGAAATTGATGTTGAGGAGGATGTACAACCTCCAAGGCATATCATGGTTGAATACTTTGAAGAGATTGATCAAGAGATGGATTCAATCATTGATGAATTCTTATCTGCAATTGAATCATCTCCCATTGGACTTGACATGGAGTTTAAAAAAGAAGAAGCACAGCCTCCCATGCCCTTGGTGAGCAATGAAGAGAAGATTGAATTGGAAGAAAGCTACCAAGAGGAAGAGGTTGAAACTGAAGAAGCTTGCAAGGAGGTGAAAGTTGTCAAGAAAGAACACAAGGTAGTAGAGCTTGATATCACTCTGCCAAAGCTGCTGGAGACCCTCCACCTAAGTCACCGTCATCCTTCACAACATTCAAGTGGGTAAAATTCATATCTCTTAGCTTTCTCATTCCACTTGAATATGGTTTACTTGAGACAGATGGTCAGCTTAGAGCTCTCTGTGGCTTTAAGAGTAAGAGATAGATGGTTAGTGGTTGGCAACACAATCCTAGGTTCATTGTGGTAGGAAGCTCATGGCTGAAGTATCGTGGTTGGAAGAATATTAAATTGTATGGGTCTAGGAAGCTGTTTGGACGCTTTAGTGAGAATTCAGATTGCTTGCTACCCGGATGGAATCGAGATGATCAATAAGAAGACGGGTGCAAAAGCAAGGTTTGCGACCCTGGAATTCAGTCTAGCAATCGACACTCTTGGGGCCTTGTCACTTGCTTTGACTTGCTTGAAGGCTTTATACGCCTAGTTTGGGATCCCGGAGGCCATTGGAATCACAAGCATTGGTGGAGATTCCTGGATGAGTTCAAACACAAGCCTCCATGACAAGAAGCTCTCCAAATGTCCAATTTAAGGACTTTAACTAAAAGTGCTAGGTGGGAGACAACCCACCATGGTATGATCGTTCCTTTTCAGTCTTAGTTTTAATTTATTTTATTTTATTCTACTTTATGTTTATTAGTATCATTCATAACATTTGCATCAGCATCTTCATTTTGCATTCTACAAAAAAAAACGCATACGACGCGTAAGCGTCGCTGACGCGTCCGCGTCATAGGTGCGTTCTGAAGAAAAGAGAATTGAACAGAAAGTCATGTGGAAGCGTGGCTGGAGGCGCGCCTTAGGCACAACCATGACCACGCGACCGCGTCAATGACGCGTCCGTGTCATTCTGAAAAAAGAGCCTTCCACGCGTCCGCGTCACCCACGCGAACGTGTGCCCCTAAAAATCGACGTAAAAAAGGTGTATGGTAGCAAGTTATGATGGAGTAGGACTGGAATGATGCTGGAAGCACCAGCCCTATCACACGACCTCGTGTCTCACGCGTCTGCGTTGTTTCCAAAATATGGCTATTCACGTGATCGTGTCACCCACGCGAATGCGTCACCCACGCGAATGCGTCATCCTAAATTTTGGCAAAATGCATTTAAAACAGAGAGTTGCGCAAATGCAGGGCTGCACTCGCGCCACTAGCACAAATCGAGTCACGCGTTCGCGTGCCCCACGCATCCGCGTTGCTTGAGAATATCGCCAATCACGTGATCACGTGCTCCACGCGTCCGTGTCGCATGTGACGCACAGTTTATCCAGATCAGTGCCAGAATTCCTATCTTTTCTTCTCCAACCCTACTTATCTTTCTATTATCATTCTTTCTTCTTTCTTCTATCTTTTCTTATTCTTTCTTCTTCCTTTCTTACTTTCTTCTTCTTCATCTCCTTAACTTCTCATCCTTATTCTCTTTCATTCTATTTTACTTGATTCATTTGCATACTTTCATTCATTGCCTTTTAATTTTGTGCATATTTTTATTTTCTTTTCTACGTCTATTATTTTTTCAATGGTGTAAATTTTCTTATTCAATTGTTACATCTTTTCTTGAATTATTCTGGTGCTTCATGACTTATTTTATTCTGATTGGGTATTATTATTCATAAGTCAATGCTAATTTTTATAATACTGGTTTTCCTTTTAATTTGACATGCACTCACACTGTCTTACATTACCCACACTCTCTCCCCCATTGTTGCAATTTTTGCACTATTGATATGCCATTTGCTTCTACTGTTTTCTCACTTGCATGTTATAGCTACCATGTAATTGAGACCCTTATTATTTGGCATTAACACCAATATTTTATTTTTTTTCTATCTTTGTTTCTGGGTTATTTTTCTTCTTTTCTTCTTCTTTCAGGCTGGCCACCGAGAAGGAAAAGAAAGAACTTCTACATGGGGCAACTGATAAGTCAATCTGCACCTTCTTTGGAGAAAAGCATCAGTTGGAGCCACCCATCCACTTGCACATCTTAGCATGCACCGAGGACGGTGCAATCTTTAAGTGTGGGGAGGTCGATACCGATCTCCATGGGTTAGTTATTTCCTTCCCAACACCAATGTTTTATTTTCCTTATTAGTTCATCATTGCATTTACATGTTTGATTGCATATTTTTCTTGATTTTGTGCATATTTTACCACTGCTTGGTTAAAGTAATGAGTTTCTTTTCAAGACCTTATTTTATAAAATTTCACTAATTTAAATTAAAATTTTTATGTTAAAACTTGTTTGAAGATTGTAAATTGGAACATAGTTTATGGCTAAGAACACACAACCTGTGAGATTTTGAGCTTATTTATATGGTTACATTATTTAACCATAAATTTTTATTCTTGTGTGTTTTCTTCCCTATGATTGCAATCTTTACTTTGTTCCATTCTATATGTCCACTATTTAGTGAATTTACATGCTTGCATATGATTGAGGCCATCATTTGTTTTTACTCGCTTATCCTAAATAAGCTTACCCTTTTACGTCACCCTTGTTAGCTCCCTTGAGCCTTTTAATCCCCTTCTATTCTATAACCACATCACTAGCCTTAAGCAGAAAAATAAATTAAAAATCCCAAATTGAATCTTTGGTTAGCTTAAGATAGAGATTGTGTATCAACTAAGTGTGGGGAAACTGTGGGAACTTGGGTTGATAGGAAGGTATTAACTCTATAAATCATTTGAAATTTGGGAGCATGCTCATGTGAAACCAAAATAATTAAAATACCATGTGCATTGATATATTGTATTTATGTTTCAAAAATTAAAAAAAAAGAAAAAATAATAAAAAAAAAGAAAAAAATCCAAAACAATATTCAATAAATAAGTAAATAAATAAGGGGACAAAATCAGCCCAATGCTAAGTTAAGTTAAGGAAAAGATCAATGCATATGTGATAAAATTAAAGAAAAGTTGATACATGAGTATGATATGCAAAAATGGGAATTTTGGGTAGCTAGGCATGATTTTAGAAGTACATAGAGTGTGTGTATAGGTGAAGAGCTTAGGTTAATTAAAGATTCATATTATAGCTCACTTGGCCATACATATATCATCACCCTTACCTTAGCCCCATTACAACTCTGAAAAGACCTCATGATGTTTGCATTGGTACATTAAATTTTTGTTGATTAGTTAGATGAAGAACAAAGTTTAGAAAGCATGATTAGAGAATAGTAGAGTGAATTAACCCTAGACCTTTGAGAGATTAGAGTACATATACACTACCAGTGAGGGTTCAATGCTTGATTCTATGTTCCCTGCTTTCATGAGCTGTCTTCTTACAAGTTTACTTGTTTTAACTGTATAATTTGAATTAGTGGAATTTGAGTTATTTTTGTCATTGAAGAACTTATTTACTTTTATCCAAGTAGGTAGAAATATTCTGCATGTAGTTGCATTCATATAGATAGGTTGTATTTCATGTATTCTACCGTTCCCCTTCACTTCTTTATAGCATCTCTTGAGCTTAGCATGAGGACATGCTAATGTTTAAGTGTGGGGAGGTTGATAAACCAGTATTCTACAGTTTATCTTGTTCTCAATTGAGTGGTTTTTATCAAATCTTTGCACACTTATTCATACAATTCGCATGTTTTACATTTTCCTTCCTGATTTTGTGCTATGATTGAAAACATGTTTCCTGGGCCTTTAATTACTAACTTTAATCCTCTCTTATTACCATTCAATGCCGTGATATGTGTGTTAAGTGATTTCAGAGATTACAGGGCAGGAATGGCTCAGAGGATGGAAAGAAAGCATGGAAAAGTGAAAGGAATACAAGAAGCTGAAGGAACTGCTAAGCTGTCCAGCCTGACCTCTTTGCACTCAAACGATCATAACTCGAGCTACCGAGGTCCAAATGATACAGTTTCAGTTGTGTTGGAAAGCTAACGTCAGGAGCTTCACAACGATATATAATTTGCTATAGCTGCCCCAAAGCCAGGCGACGCGAACGCGTGGATCACGCGCATGCGTGACTTGGCAAAAACCCAATCCGCACAAATGCGTTGACGACGCTTCCGCGTCACTTTCCCGCAACCTGTACGTACCAGAAATTACTGGGGGCAATTTCTGGGCTATTTTCGACCCAGTTTTCGGTCCAGAAAATACAGATTAGATGCTATAAAGTGGGGGAATGCATCCATTCAAGGGGATCTTCGATTATTCACTTTTCATAATCTATATGTAGTTTTTAGAGAGAGAGGCTCTCTCCTCTCTCCTAGGATTTAGGATTATGATTAGGATTTAGGATTTCTATTATGATTAGGCTACTTCTCTTCAATCACAGGTTCAATGTTCCTTTAATTTATTTTCTACTTTTATTTATTCTATTACTTTAATTGTTATTTGTCTTTTCAATTTGGTTTATGAACTCCATGTTAGGATTAATTTTCTTAATTAATACATATTGAGGTATTTTAGATTTATAATTGTTTTATTTAGTTATTGATGCTTTTAATTTAATTTAGATTTTTTCTCCTTTTGGCTTTGGTTAAGTAATTGGTGACACTTGAGTTATCAAACTCAGCAGTTGATTGGAAATTGGGATTGTTGATTGATTTGGATCGCTCTAAAGCTAGTCTTTCCATAGGGGTTGACTAGGACTTGAGGATCAAATCGATTGGTCCACTTGACTTTCCTTTATTTAGTAAGGGTTAACTAAGTGGGAGCAAAATCCAATTCTTATCACACCTGATAAGGATAACTAGGATAGGATTTTCAGTTCTCATACCTTGCCAAGAGATTTTCTAATTATTAATTTATTTTTCTTGCCATTTAAATTACTTGTTCCTTATTTCAAAAACCCAAAAATACACCTTTTTCCATAACCAATAATAAACACACCTCCCTATAATTCCTTGAGAAGATGACCCGGGGTTTAAATACTTCGGTTATAAATTTATTGGGTTTTGTTAATTGTGATAACCAAAGTTTTTGTACGAAAGGATTCTCTGTTGGTTTAGAAACTATACTTACAATGCGATTATTTTTATAAAAATTCTTTACTGGAAGAAATTCGATCGTCACATAACACCATTGCAACTCCCCGGCAACGGCGCCATAAATTTGATAGTAAGAATTATTGTCGGTCTAGAATTCCTCTTATAGAAATAAGAACTTCGTTGTAAGCATAGCTCCAAACCAACTAATAATTCTCAAATCAGATTTAAAAGATTGGTTGTCACAAGTAGAAACCCCAGTAAAAATTAACCGAAGTATTTAAACCTCGGGTCGTCTTACAAGGAATTGCAATGAAGTGAATGATTATTGGCTTTGAGGGAATAAGGGGGGTTTGATTTGGTAAAAGCGCAAGTAAATAAATGACAAGAAAAGTAAAACAAACAACGAAGGAACAATTAATAAAGAGATACATTCATGGCAAGGATTGAGAACATAAGCTTTCTATCCTAGTCACTAATACCATAATTAACAAGAATTTATCCTATTTTGTCATCTCCAACATGGAAGAAGGTGCATAGTTATCTTCCATGAGAGAAACTCAAATATGACTAGTTAATCTCAATCCAAAAATCCTAATCAACTCACTAATTGAATTAGCAAGAGATTATAGTCAATGGAAATAATATTATCTAACAACTCTAGATCACCAATCTAAATTGGGCATTAATGACTCAAGATTTCCTAATTCCTCTTTCCAAGCCAAGAATGCTCAAAAAGCTACTCTAAAATCCAACCAAGTATTTTGTCAAACACTTGGAAGGCATAAAAGGAAAGAATGGTAAATTGCAAGGAAAGGTAAATTCTACAACTACCCAATGCAAGAAAATTGACACTAACAACTCAAATCAACCATAAGAACATAAAAGAAACATCAGTTGCATTAAAGAAAAGCCAAATCCAATAAGAGTATTCATAAACATAAAGTGGCATGCAAAGGGAAATTAAAAATACAAACTAAGAGAATCGAGATGTAGAAACAAGAAATTGAAAGGAAAACAAGATGAAAACAATAATTAAACCCTAAATCTAAGATGCAAATACCCTAAGAACCCTAATTGTAGAGAGAAGAGGGAGCTTCTCTCTCTATAAAGTAACCTACATGATGCTATCCTACAACTAAGTGCTCCCCCTTTGCCCAATCTTGAATTCTGCATGAAATACCCTCAGAAATGAGTTGGATTTGGGCTTGGGAAGCTCAGAAATTGCCCCCATCGTTTTCACTTTAATGAGGTCACGTGCTTTGGGTGACGCGTGCGCGTGGGTGACACGTGCGCGTCGCTGGCCAAAATCCCTCCTCACGCGTACGCGTGGGTGACGCGTGCGTGTGGCTTGCAAATCTTCAACTTACGCGTACGCGTGGATGACGCGTGTGCGTGACCCTCAATTATCCAAATGCTCATTTCTTCAAGAATTCTCCACTTTGCAAGCTTTTCAGTTTACTTCTTTAAGGGCCTAAAAAGCATGTTTTCACACTTAAGCACAAATTTAGGGAGAATACAAAACCATGCTATTTCATTGAATAAATGTGAAAAAAGTTGATAAAATCCCCAAAATTAAGCACAAGATAAACCACAAAATTGGGGGTTATCACAAATCAAGGCCAAGTGTGCGAGCGCACAACATCTGGCACATCGCACATGCATCCAAAGTATCGCGAAGTGTGCGTGTGCCCGACCCCTTGTGTGTACGCACAACCTGAGATTCCGGCCAACTGTGCGTGCGCACACGTCTGTGCGTACGCACAGGTACCCGCACATGTCTTCAATAAAAATGCACGTGACTTGCGTTTCTGATGGACTGGAGGCCCATTTCTGATGGCCATACCTCATATTGGAGGGGGCAAACATCATAGAAGCATAGGATATCATTAGGATTGTTTTTACAGTAGTAGTAGGAGGCTTTAGTTTAGTTTTTCCTTAAGTTTTCTCTCAACACCATTAGGGTTTATATTAGGGTTTTGCTAGCCTCTATTGTAAGTATTTCTTAATTACTACTCTTTAGATTTGTAATTTTGATACTCTTTCTTGTATTTAAAGTCATAGTGTTAATGTATATACTTTTTGCAATTTTGATCTCTTGTTGATGATTTTGATGATTGATGATTATTATATGCTTGTTTGAGTTGGTATTGTTGATTTTGATCATATGTTGCTCATAGTTTCAAGCATTTTCTCAATTTTCCCATGTTTAGTGTTTATTGTGGAAACGTCAAGTTTAATTATGGGCTAAATTTCCACCTCTTGGCTTGGGGAAAATGAGCAATTGGGTTCCTAGAGTTGGAATATCCAACATTTAGTTATAATTCTTGGATTGTTAATTGTTCTTATTTCGATTAACGCTAACTTGTTGCTAAGATAATTAGTAAGTGAGTTAGGATTTATAGATTAAGAACAACTATGCTCACTTAACCTACTTTCCGATGTGAGGGTTAACTAAGTGGGATTAATCCATCACAATTGTCATAGTTGTGGTTCCAATAAGGAAAGGACCTTAGCTCATCCCAAGCCAAGATTTCATTTATGCTTTGAACCACATACACATACATACACATACATCAATCACTTTTATAGTTTACTTGTTCATATTACATAGCTATTTCTTTAATTCCTTTATTAGTTCATTAATTGCAATTTTGAATGTTCTTTTATTTCTTTAATTGTTTATCTCTTCATTGAAAATCTTGTTGCCTTCACAACAAAAATTGTGCACTCATTGATCATTGGTCCTTGGGAGACGACCTGGGAATTCAAACTCCCGGTTTATAATTGTTTTGAGTTGTGACATCTTTTGATTCCAAACTTTGGTTGAGTGTTGTTTGTCGGTTGGGAACTATACTATCAACCGAATTATTTTGTGTGAATTTTCCTAACCGACGTTAACGCTCGCAGCAAGTGTGCCTAAGAACTCTAGGTACCACTGTCTGGGGATTCTAGCAAATCTGAATCACAATCCAATTGAGTTCACCCAGTTAAGTGCCTGTGGTGTTTATGTATCCGGTGGTAGATTGGGAAAACAAAACACTTAGGGTCATGGCCAGGCTCTAAAAGAAGCTATGTTCAAGAATAAAAGAGAACTAAACTAAGAGAGTCAATAATATCATCCAAATTCTGAATTCCTAAAGACACCAACACTTCTGAGCTTCAAAGGATAGTGAGATGCCAAAACTGTTCAGAATTAAATGGTTACTAACCCCGCTCATCACTTAGAACTAAGCTTCCTTGAAAACTCTAAGATTTATTGTATCCTTCTCTTCTTTCTGATCCTACTTTGTTTTTGGTTGCTTGGGGACAAGCAACAGTTTATGTTTGGTGTTCTGATGAGTGGATATTTTATATGCTTTTTGGCATCATTTTCATATTGTTTTAGTTATGTTTTGCTTAAGTTTTATTATATTTTCATAGGTTTTAGTGCTAAATTCACATTTTTGGATTCCTCTTTGAGTTGTTATGTTTTTTGAAGATTTTAGGTAATTTCTGACTGAAATTGAGGAGTTTTGGCAAAGTCCGATTCAGAGGCAAGGAAAGCATAGCAGATGCTGTCAGACTCTGGCCTCCATGCACTCAAACAAGTATTTCTAGAGATACAGGGGTCCAAATGCCATGCTCTTAACGGTGTTGGAAAGCTAAATTTTTGAGCTTTCCAGCAATATATGATGGTCTATGCTTTTCTTCGAAGGAGCCTGCCCATATTCGGCGTTGAACGCCAAGGAGTCACCCCCTTTCTGGCATTCAACGCCCCAATGGAACCCAAGCCAGCGTTGACTTCCACATTCCATGCTATTCCTGGCATTCAATGCCATCAAGAGGCACAAGGCAGTGCCAATCACCGCCAATGGGTGTTCAACGCCCATCCCTAAAGTTGGACGCCAAGATCATCCCAAGTACTCAACCAAAGTGGGCCCAAAAGTGAATTTTTGCACCTCTAGTCTAATCTATCATAATTTTGTACTTATTAGTTATTAGGTTATTATATATAGGAAAAGATCACCCTTGTTTAGGATCTTCTTCCACCACTTTCGAATTCACACTACTTTCTTTAAGCTATGAGCTACTAAACCTCCTAATTAAGGTTAGGAGCTCTGCTGATTCTCATGGATTAATAATATTACTGTATTTGTTTCAATACACGTTTGATTCCATTCTCTTGTGCATTTTTGTTCTTCATCTCATGAATTGAGGATGAACTATGATAGTCATCCTTATTCTACATGGGTTCCGTGTGAGTCCTGACCCAGATAGTTTTGAACAACAGCTAGATAATGCACTATGGATTCTAAGAGAGTGCCTGGGCAAATTTTGATAAGTGACATAAAATCCTGTTGATCGTGGGTTACTGAGGTCTCTGTGGTGTTAAGGCTAGAGTCTGAGAAGCAACATTCCATGATTCGGAAGATCCGACCTTGTCTGTGGCGTTTTGAGTAGGATCGTAAAAGGGAGCTTAAGTCTTCACCTTCGGCTATAGTGGAAAGCCATGAGTTAACTTGATGAGGATGCTACATGAGTTGCTCGGATATGATGGACTGCTATAGTTTAGAAGAGGCTAACTTGATAAGGATGCTACACTAGTTAGTCAATTACGGATGCCATTGAATGAATCATTCGTTATTGAAGTAGACAGTAAGAAAAGTTAATTCGGGAAGAATACGCATCTCCGAAGCCTTAACTGAATCTCTATCATTGCTTTCATATTAACTTGATATTTCATTCTTTTCTATTTCGTTTATGCTTTCAACCAAACAATCATCTTTTCTAATCGCCTAACTCAGATTTACAAGATAGCCATTGCTTGCTTAATCCAACAATCTCCGTGGGATTCGACCCTCACTCACTTGAGGTTTTACTTGGACGACCTGGTGTACTTGCCAGTTCATCTGTGCGAAACTTCTGGAGTTCAATTTCGCACACCAAAGATCCAAATTATAACCCAAAATAACTAAAATTACAAGAGTGCTAAGCAAAATTAGAGAGTAGAAACTACAATTAGAGTAATAAAAACTGAAATTAACAAGAATCTAAACCATGGATTGAAGTGAAAATGAATAACACTACAATCTAGAGAGAATGAGGAGTTTCTCTCTCTAAAACTCAAAACTATGTAAAACTAAACTAATGGAATGTATGTCGTCAAGCTTGCTTCACAGCCAACCTCTAGTCTTCGAATTGGCTTTCAAACTGGGCCAAAAGCAAGCTAGAAATTGCCCCCAGGGTGTCTCCACTAACGAGGCACGTGATAGCATTCCCGTGTACGCAACAATGTGGTCCGCGTACGCGGCCGAGGAGAAAATGAAGTGTGCATACGCATAGCTGTAATGATCCGTATGCACAAATGCAGAAATTCAAAATCTCCATTTCTTTATGATTTCCTACTCTTGCTTGCTCATTTTTCCATCTCTTCCAATCTAACCTTGATTCCTAAGACCTGAAATCACTTAACAGACATATCCATAGATCGAATGAAATTTAAGAGAATTAAAATTAACATTTTTGGAGCCTAAAAAGCATGTTTTTGCAATTATGTGCAATTTGGAAGGAAATCACAAATGCATACTATTTTAGTGAATTAAAGTTAGATTATTTGATGAAATCCATTCATTTCAATCCAAAATTTATCATCAAATATGGATTCATCAATTTTCCTACACTTAGACAATAGCATGTCCTCATTCTAATCAAATGAGAAAGTAAAAGATGGCGTGAATAAGTTAATGAATGCAACTACTCACATGTATGCAACTATACTAATGCATGATATCTACCTATATCTATACCATAATGTCCTATGAAATTGGCAAAAAAACAAACAACCAAACTTCCAAGCAAGTATATAAGCACATAGAGCTAAAACGAGCCACAAGTGCAATGTAATCATAATCCAAAAAATTGATTCAAGTTCATAATTGAGCAACTTGCAATACAATATAAACAAGGTGTGGAGAAATAGAATTGAGCGATCAAACCCCTCACCGGATGTGTGTACACTCTAAGCGCTCAGTGTTTAGGGTTTAATCACTTAATTCTCCTCTACCCATGCTTTCTCAAATTTTCTCTTCATCTAATAATCAACAAGTACTTAATGTATGAACACAAATATTATGAGGTCTTTAAAGGGCTGTAATGGGGCTAGGGTCAAGGTAGGATTGATATGGTTAAGTGGACTTTAAAATTGAATCTTTAATTAGCTTAAGTGTCTACACAACCTATATATCACCTAATCACCAAAAATGCAACCTAACTACCCACCACTTCCTTTGTCCACATTCATGCATTCCCCTTTTTGTCATAACATATATGCATTATTACCATTTTTTTACTTTGGGGTATTTTGTCCCCTTTTTAGTTTTTTTTTAATTGAGAAAAAGATATATTCATAATTTGAAAATTTTGTTTTTCTTTCCTTTTATCAACACTAATTGCATATGATTAAGCAACTTGTCACATGAATGCACACCCATTTTCCAATATTTTCAATGAAGTACCCAAAAAAAATTTTTCATTCACTACCAATGTCTCCCAACAAATCCCCCACACTTAATTAACACACACACCTCAAACTAAGCTAATCATAGATGCAATTTAAGGTTATTCATGGTTTTTCATTTAGGATTAGTGATGTGGTAACACATAGAACAAAAGAGGTTTCAAAGGCTCAAAATTTGCTACAAAGGTTGATGTAAGGGTATGGCTATATGGGTTAGTGAGTTTCAATTGAAATGATGGCCTCAATCATGCTAAATACATTCAAAACATCAAATATCGGATATAAAGAATTAAGCCAATTCAAAATCACAATCAAAGAAGGAGTATAACACACAAGAATAAAAATTGTGGTTGGAGTATCCAACCACACATTAAGGTTCCACAACTCACAAGATTGCTTATTCTAGCTCTTTCCTATACTCCACGAAAACATTTTAAGCAAGTTCAAAAGAAATTTTTCGAATCAATTCAATGGGATTCCTGTAAATTCCACAAAATTAGTGAATAATTAATCAATGAATTAGTTTTTAGTAAAAGAAATTAGAAATGCCAATTATA
Source organism: Arachis ipaensis (assembly GCF_000816755.2). Classification (NCBI taxonomy): domain Eukaryota; kingdom Viridiplantae; phylum Streptophyta; class Magnoliopsida; order Fabales; family Fabaceae; genus Arachis; species Arachis ipaensis. The sequence goes on from NC_029789.2 coordinate 57,510,292, forward strand.
TAGTTTAATAAGATAGAGCTAATTAAAATAAGAATTTTGACACTAATTTCAAAGAATTTGGCCGAAGATTAAGCCAAATAGGCCGAACCAATCAAACCGGGACCAAGCCCATAACCACAACCCACATACAAGTTAAAAATTCAGCCTCCTTCCCCATTATTCATTTCAATTCACAGTGAGAAAGGGAGCAAGAAACACAAACCCTTTGTTCACTATTCACTCCAACATTCAATCCTTCGTAACTTTCAATCCGGAATTCCAATTGATGAGCCATTTGTGGCCACGCATTTGTCTCGGAGTCCTCTTCAATACTATCCAAACAAAGTGGTAAGTTTCTTTGTAATTTGCACCCAATTTTTTGTGGCCCCTTTCTCCACGAAATTGGTTTGAGTTTTGAGTGATTTTGTTGATTTTGGTGGTTTAGGTTCAATCTAACATTGGATAATTGTTGGATTATACTCCAATCATCAATAGGTAAGATAAGAAAACTCTAAACCCTTGTGGTTTGTCCAATTTTTGTGTACCCTAGTGATAATTTAGTGAATTGTATAAATTAGATTAAATATATGTTAATTTGCAGTTTGAGTTGGTGAATTGGAGCTCTTGGAACAACCCTTGGTAGCTGGAATCATTAAAGTTGATTAGGAATCTTGAAGCTTGAATTTTAGTATTTTTGGCTTGGGGGAGAAATCAACCAAGGTATGATTTTGCTTTCTCATATTTAATTTGTAAGGTTTTGTGAAAACTTAGGCTGGATGACCATAGGATAGTTTGGAATGCATGAATATGTTAATTGTTTAATGCCTTGATGAAAGTGCTGAAATATGTTGAGCATTGGTTTAGTCATTGATGTTCGTGTTGGAAATAGAATGCTATATGATGAATTAATGATAAATGATAACGTATTAAGAAATGAACATGTATATATGATGAATGATATTGATCTTGCTGGTTAGTTGAGTAATTTGTATATGAGTGACAAAACCACTATTTTATAGTTTATATTGTGTTTAATTGTGTGGTTTTGTCATGATCCTTACCCACTTATTCATCAATTTAGCATGCATTAGATTTCCTTCCTAAATTTAGTACATGTTTGAAAATTGCTTCCTAGAGACTCTAATTATTTAATTTTAATTCTCCTTTATTCTATTCGATGCCGTGATCTGTGTGTCAAGTGTTTCAGGCTTTATAGGGCATGAATGAGATGGAGATTGGAGAGGAAGCTAGCAAAAATAGAAAGAACACAATAATTTGAAGAGATAACCAGCAAGAAGTCACGCAGTCACATGTCTCACGCGACCACGCGAAGGAGCACAATTCGCAGTGACGCGGCCGCATGGCTTGCACGGCCGCGCGGATTGGAAAGCGCAAGCGACGCAGTAGCGTGGACGACGCGAACGCGTGGAAAGGAAAAAAGCGCAAGCGACGCGTCCGCATGGATGACGCGATCGCGTGACATGTGCGATCTGCATAATCTGCCCAGTTTTCGGCTCGGAACAGCAGACTAGAGTCAGAGAATATGCAGAAACAACACACACATTCATTCAGTAGTTTGAGATCTAGTTTTTTTTACTCTCTTAGTTTTTTCCTCTCTAGGTTTTTAGGATTTTAATTTTTCAATTGGTCTTAGCATTAGAACATTGAGAAGAGTTATTTCCTCATCAAGACTTCATCATTCTAGTTTGTTTTCGTAACTTGGTTTTATTCTTCCATGTTCTTTGTTTTGTTCAATTTTGTCATTCAGATACTTTTATGATTATTTAATGCAAGGATTATTTGTTTTTAATTCAATTTCAATTCCAATAATCATGTCTTCTTTTAATTCCCTTTCATGTGCTATGGATTCTTTATTTACAATGCGTGAGTAGTTTCCTTACTTGATGGGGAGTTGATTAAAAGGAACTCTTGAGTTGGAAGGATTGAAAGAAAATTTGTAGTTGGGTTGAATGTTGGATTGCTATCCTGTCACCGACGCCAATCCCTTTGAACTAAGTGGGTTGCAACTTGTGAACAGATCTGGCATTCCAACTTGTTTGACTTTCCCTTACCTAGTAAAGGATAACCAAACAGAATAACCATTAATTATAAATTAACTTACAATCGCACCATCAATAGTAGAAATTCCAACCAATCAACTCCCAGTCAAGGCTTTTATTCATATTATTTAAATTTCCTCAATTTACATCCCAATTTACTTAGCTCAACTTCTTGGAACATCTAATTAATAAGATAGCACACTTTTCTGCAACTCGTTGGGAGACGACCTGGGACTTAAAACTCCCAGTAATTTTAATTGAAATTCTCTATGACATACTTTTAAATTGATAGGTAGATTTTTGGTGAGTTAAGAACTATACTTGCAACGTAACCATTTTAATAATTTTTAATTCACCAGCTTCTGCGTCCCATCAATTTTTGGCGCCGTTGTCGGGGGAGTTACAATAGAGTGCTAATTTTATTAATTAGAATTTATTTATTTGCATTTTATTTAATTTTGCTACTATGAGCTGCATGTTTCTTCCGTCAAATGACGCGTTCACTTCCTGATCCGCGCTTGCTAATATTCGATCCTGAAATTGAAAGGACTATTTCACGAATAAGGCGAGAACAGCGTAGGTTAGCCCGCTCTGAGGGCAGATCTGAAAGTGATTCTGAGGAAGAAACCCGCCCCCGTTCTACTGATTCGGTTGTTTTATGTGCAGAAAACATGGCATCTAGAAGAATTACCATTCAGGAGGAAGGAGCTCCTGATTTTACAATGCAACCATTTCAAGCGCATCATCCAGCGGTAGCTACAGATTTTGAAATAAAGACCGCACTGTTAAATTTGATGCCCAAGTTTCATGGCCTACCTGCTCAAGAGCCTATCAAGCACTTGAGAGATTTCCAGGCAGCCTGTTCTACTGTCAGGCGTGATAGCACTGATGAAACTTCAATTCTGCTGAAAGCTTTTCCGTTCTCTCTTGAGGGAAAAGCAAGAGAGTTGTACTACACTCAACCTATAGCAAATGTATCCAACTGGGATACACTCAGAAAGGAGTTTCTGGAGAAATTCTTTCCATCTGAAATTACTGATAAATTGAGGAAGGATATCTCTACGATTGTTCAGGATGACAATGAGACTCTCTTCGAATACTGGAAGCGCTTCAATAATCTTCTAGAAGCGCTTCAATAATCTTCTGGAAGCATGCCCCCACCACATGATTGACAAGATCGTGCTACTCAGCTATATCACACAAGGTATGAGGCCCCAAGATAAGACCACATTGGAAAGTGCCAGCAATGGGTCTATGAAGAAGTATAAGACCACTGATGAAGCTTGGAAATTGATCAGTGATTTAGCTGAATCTACTCGGAACCAGAGACAGAAGCAAGGCCGTTCAAAAGCCGTTGCAGAAGTATCTTTTGGCAGAGAGACTGCTGCTCTAACTCAAAGCATCTGTGAGATGACCAACCTGCTGAAGCAAATGCAGTTGAATCAACAAGCTCAACAAACTCAACCACAGCAAAACCAACAACTAATCCCACAAAGAATTTGCGGAATTTGTGCTGATTACAGCCATTACACTGATGAATGCCTGTAGCTCCAACAAGAAGACAACATGGTGGCATCCACTCACAACTTCTATGACCACCCCAACCAAGGGCATAATCAAAGTGGAAATAATAACCATGGATGGCAGGACAATTCAAACCAGAATTGGAGGGACAACAATAACAGGGGAGGCAGAGATAATCAGGGAAATCAGAGGTAGAATAATAACAACAACAGGCAGCAAAATCAACCTTACCGAGCACCTCACCTGAGGCAAAACCAAGGACCACCGAACAATCAGCAGCAAACCTCTCAATTTACTCATTCTTCTGTATCTTCTAATGAAGATTTATTACAAGCTTTTGAGAAAAGTCAACTGGCCATGGAAAGTACCATCGTGAACAGTATTAACGCCAGTCTGAATGGTCTCACCTCTACTCTCCAAGCTTTTATGACACAGCTTAGTTCAGCACAAAATTCCAGTAACTAACCTTCAAGCACCACTGGAATCCCATCTCAACCATTACCCAATCCAAAGGGAGGCATTAATGCCATCACCTTGAGGTCTGGAACTACACTGCAGGAGAGGAATCAGGAGGAACCAAGCTCACCAGAATACGCCTCAGCTGAAGAAGTGGTGGAAATCGAAGATGTTGAAGAGGAAGAGGATATACAGGACATAGCTGAAGAAGAGATAGCTCAAGCACAAGAAGAAGCACCAAAAGGCGCAGGAACCACGGAACCCACTGTTCCCATTTCATTTCCACAGCTTGCAAGGAAGCCCAGGAAGCAGCTAGGAAGCATAAGAAGGCAATTGGGTGGAGTTTGGCAGACATAGTGGGAATCAACCCTCAAGTATGCGAGCACAGAATATTTTTAGAAGAGGGAGAAAGACCTGTCCGTCAACCCTAGAGAAGATTGAATCCCACCATCTTGGAAGTTGTCAAAAAGGAGGTGACCAGACTATTGGAGGCCGGTATCATATATCCCAATTCAGACAGTGAATGGGTAAGCCCAGTACAAGTGGTGCCCAAGAAGTCCGGAGTCACTACCGTGAAGAATGAGCATGGAGAGCTCATAGCAACTAGAGTTCAGAATGCTTGGAGAGTCTGCATTGATTACAGGTGTCTCAACCAAGCTACCCGTAAGGATCACTACCCACTTCCATTCATTGAACAAATGCTGGATCGCCTGTCAGGTAAATCACATTACTGCTTTCTAGATGGTTACACAAGTTATTTCCAGATTCATATAGCTTCTGAGGATCAGGAAAAAACTACTTTTACATGTCCTTTTGGGACCTATGCTTATAAGAGAATGCCCTTTGGCTTGTGCAATGCACCAGCTACTTTTCAAAGGTGCATGATGAGTCTTTTCTCTGATCTTATTGAGGACTGTATGGAAGTTTTTATGGACGATTTTAGCGTTTATGGTGATTCTTTTAGCCTTTGCTTAGATGGGTTATCTAGAGTATTAGATAGATGTGTTAATACAAACCTTGTATTGAATTTCGAAAAATGCCACTTTATGGTAAAACAAGGGATTGTATTAGGACATGTGGTATCTAATAATGGCATTTCTGTAGACCCAGCAAAGGTGAATGTTATTTCTAGTTTACCTTACCCCTCTTCTGTGAGGGAAGTCCGTTCATTCCTTGGCCATGCAGGTTTCTACAGGAGATTTATTAAGGACTTTAGTAAGGTGGCACTTCCCTTATCCAGATTACTGCAGAAGGATATTGAGCTCGAGTTCAGTGAGGATTGCAAACAAGCGTTTGATAAGCTGAAGACTGCTCTAACGCAAGCCCCAATTGTGAGAGGACCAGACTGGAACCAGGCGTTTGAAATCATGTGCAATGCTTCTAACCATGCAGTAGGAGCAGCGCTGGCTCAGCGTGAAGGTAATGATCCTTTTGTTATTGCCTATGCGTCTAAGACTTTAGACACTGCCCAGTCCAATTATACTACTACTGAAAAAGAGCTACTTGCTATTGTTTTTGCTCTGGATAAATTCCGGGCTTATTTACTTGGTACCAAAGTAGTAGTGTATTCGGACCACGCAGCTCTAAAGTATCTATTAGCTAAAAAGGAGTCCAAACCAAGACTTGTACCTTGGATACTGCTGCTACAAGAATTTAATTTAGAAATAAAGGATAGGAGTGGTAATCAAAATTTAGTAGCAGACCACTTGAGTCGCCTTGAACATATTAAGGATGATTCTACTCCTATAGATGATAATTTTCCTTTTGACAACCTGCAAGCAGTATCTGAGGTAGTCCCTTGGTATGCACCTGTTGCTAATTATTTAGTTAGCCGCACATTTCTCCCACATTTTTCTAAACATCAAAGAGACAAGCTGAAAAGTTAGTCTAAATATTATATATGGGATGACCCATATTTATGGAGATGTGGCGCTGACCAAATAATTAGACGTTGTGTGCCTCAATCAAAATTCCGGTCCATTTTAGAGGCCTGTCACTCATCTGAGAGTGGAGGACACTTTGGCCTTCAAAGAACAGCTAGAAAGATCTTAGACTGCGGATTCTGGTTGCCTACTCTTTTTAGAGATGCTGCTGAGTTTTGTAAATCTTGTCACCCATGCCAGAAATTTGGTAACATATCCAAGAGGGATGAGATGCCTTAACAATATATGCTTTTCTGTGAAATTTTTGATGTTTGGGGCATTGACTTCATGGGTCCATTTCCAAATTCTAGTGGATATTTTTATATATTGTTAGATGTGGATTATGTTTCCAAATGGGTGGAAGCAATTCCTACCCGCACTTATGATGCTAACACTGTTGTTTCCTTTATGAGAAACCATATTATATACCGCTTTGGATCACCACGAGCGATCGTGAGCGATCAAGGCACCCATTTTTGTAACAAGAGACTAACAGGATTGATGAAGAAGCATGGGATAATCCATAAAGTTGCAACAGCTTACCATCCCCAAACTAATGGGCAAGCCGAGGTGTCAAACAGAGAAATTAAGCGTATCTTGCAAAAGATAGTAAAGCCTCATAGAAAAGACTGGAGCACCAGACTACAAGATGCACTGTGGGCATATAGAACAGCATACAAGACACCCATTGGGATAAGTCCCTTCCACTTAGTTTATGGAAAAGCTTGTCATCTCCCAGTTGAAATCGAACACAGAGCCTTCTGGGCAGTTAAGGAGTGCAACATGGGAATTGAGAATGCCGGAGCTGAAAGAAAGTTACAACTGCAGGAACTGGAGAACCTTCGCCTAGAAGCTTATGAGAATTCCAGAATTTACAAGGAAAAGACGAAAGCTGTGCATGATCAAAATATCAAGAAGAGAGAGTTCCAACCTGGAGATTTTGTTCTCCTTTACAAATCTCGACTAAGGCTCATGCCCGGTAAGTTGAGATCAAAATGGGAAGGTCCATACAGAGTAGAGAAGGCTGAACCGTATGGAGTCTATCACCTAAGCCTTCCTTCAAGCTCTGAACTTATTAAGGTTAATGGACAACGCCTGAAGCTGTACCATAGTGAGAAGGTGCAGAAAAATAAGGAGCTTGAGATCTTCCACCTGGAAGATCCCCACATCGCAGCAGATTGAGCTAGTGGAGCGTCCAACTTACGGACGTTAAAGCAAAGTGCTTGGTGGGAGACAACCCACCGCGGTATGATCGTTCTTTTCTTCACTTTTAGTTTTTCTTCTTTAATAACTCTTCTCTTTATTAGTGCTTTCGTGCTCTTTCATTTACACGTCTTTATACTTCTTTTAAAAAAATAAAAAAAAAATGAACAGAGAGTCCGGCTGGATTGGGGCTAGAGGCGTGCCAATGGCACAAATCAACCCACGCGACCGCGTCCCTCACGCGTTCGCGTCGCATGGGAATCATGGCCTCCCACGCGACCGCGTGCTCCACGCGGCCGCGTGCCCTGAATTTTCGACGTAAAAGGGTGCACATCAACATTTTGTGCGAGCGTGATGATGGATTGGTGCTGGAAGCACAATCCTTGTCACGCGACTGCATCACCGACACGGCCGCGTCACCCATTTTATGACGCACATTCATGCGATCGCATGACCCACGCGATTGCGTCACCCCAATTTGGCAATTGAATTAAATTGAACAGAGAATTGTGCTGGAGCGAGGATGCACTCGCGCCAGACGCATAACATGGGTCACGCGACCGCGTGACTGACGCGATCGCGTCCACCTCCCTGACGCGCACCCAAGCGGCCGCGTCGCATGCGCCGCACAGCTCCATCTAAAATTGCCACATATCTTATCTTCTTCTCCTCCAAATCCTAATTTTTCTTTTCCCTCCTTCTTTCTTCCTTCCCCCTTCCCCTTTCTATCTTACCTTTCACTCTCTATCTCTCTCACCATCATTAACAAGGATGGCCACCAAGAAAGGAAAGGAGAAAGCAACTTCCAGACCACCAGCAAGAAGAGGAACTAAAAGAGCATTAGTGGCAGAGCCTTCTTCAACCGTAGTCAAGCCCTCAACAAAACGAGTCAAGAGGATAATAAAGGTTGACGAAAAGGAGAAAGCCTTTCCAGCAAAGGACGCTGCGCGATTTTCCAATCGCTACTGTGAGCAGATGTTCCCTATCTTGGCAAAAAGGAACTATAACAATGAATACCTTCTTATCCTCCCGTCCAATATTGCCACCTTTGTTGAGCCACAAATTGAGCGAAGACAATGGGGTTTCCTATGGAAACAGCCAAGGCAGGTCAATCTTTCTTGGGTAGTTGAGTTCTACTCCAACTTCTACATGCCGACCCTGCCGTCTGTTTATGTCCGGCAGAAGCAAGTCCCCATCACAGAAGAGGCCATTCAGCAAGTTCTGAGTCTTCCCCCTATTCCTGCAGGAATGGACGCTTTTCAAGAAGCCACCCTTCAGCGCCAGAGATACCAATT
>NC_029789.2:57518803-57535885 GCF_000816755.2 Arachis ipaensis
TTCTACTATGGTGCATCCTTACAGACCAACCTCTGAATCTCTCAAGACATATCCGGAATGCTATGGAACACGTACAAATTGTGGGCAACTTACCTTTCCCCGCCTTGGTCTCAGATCTTGTTTCAGCAGCCGGAGTCTCCTACAGAGCTAGGGACACCAAAGCCATGCTTCCACGGGATGATCAATATGTCCCTAACGGGAAATACCTCAGACTCTCAGCAGCCACTACAAGCCTTCCTACTGCTCCAGTTGAAGATAATCCTTCTTCAACACCACAAGCATCTACAAATGAGAAATTGCTCCAGCAGATAATTGAACGGTTGGATCGGCAAGAACAGAAAGCAAAGATGAGAGAGCGCCGTAACGAGTGCCGATTCAAACACCTCAAGGAGCTACTCAAGGGACGCTTCAGAGACTCAGACACCCCGGACTCCACTTCCTTTACTAGCACAGGGAGCCATGACGGTCCCGATGACGGAGATACTGCTACCAGCCCACCCCTATTTCTGACAGATGGCACCGAGGATGGTACAGAGCCTTAAGTGTGGGGAGGTCGGTTAGTACCTGACTTCCGGAGGTAAATTCTCTTCTCTGACACCAATAATTAGGATATTTTTAGTTAGATTTTTCTTTCCTTTATAGAATAGAATAAATTGCATAGGTTAGGATAGTTGCATGCATGTTCTACTTGATTGAAAAGACAATAAGTTTCTTTTAAAATCTATCTTTGAAAAAAAATTTTCACTAATTTTTCAAAAAAATTCTTATGATAAATTTGCTTGAGTTGTATTTGGAACATGATATTTGAGTTAAAGAACACACAACCTGTGGAAGATTTGAGCCTTTATGAATGGTTACATTATTTAACCATAATTATTTCATTCTTGTGTGTTTACTTCTCTATGATTGTAATCTATATTTTGTTTTATCTTATATGTCCAATAGTTATTATATTTGCATGCTTGCACATGATTGAGGCCATTATTTGTTTAAACTCACTCATCCAAATTAAGCCTACCCTTTTCAATTACCTTTGTTAACCACTTTGAGCCTTTAATTCCCATTTATTCGATATTTTACCACATTACTAACCTTAAGCCGAAAAACAATTGTATATCCCAAATTGAATCTTTGGTTAGCTTAAGATAGAATTATGTGTGCTAGTTAAGTATGGGAAATTGTGGGAACAAAAGTTGTTAAGGGAATGTGTCATAAAATTTAAGGGAAATTTGGATACCTACTCATGTGAAAATATAAGAATGAAAAATCTATGTGCATTGATAAGCTTTATTTATTAAAAAAAATAAAAAAAAATAAAAAAATAATAAAAAAAATATGAAAAATCAATAAATAAGGGGACAAAATTACCCCAATGTTAAATTCAGAATTCGAAGATCAGTGCACATATGATAGAACCAAAATATAAGTTGATACATGAGTATGGATTGAAAAAGGGAATTCTGGGTACCTAGGTATGAACTTTAAAGATTACATTAAGTGTATACAAGTTATGTTAGAGCTTGGGTTAATTAAAGATTCAATTTATTAGCTCACTTGACCAAATATACATCCCTACCTATACCTTAGCCCCATTACAACCTTGAAAAGACCTCATGATGTTTGCATTGATATATTAACTGTTGTTGATTGGTTAGGAGAAGAACAAAAGTTAGAAAGCATGATTAGAGAAGGATAGAGTGATCACCCTATACACTAGAGATTAGAGCGTACATACATTATCAGTGAGGGTTCAATACTTGAATTTTCATGTTCCCTGCTTTCATGAGCTATCTTCTTGTGCTTTTATCCATTTTATTGTATAATGATAGAATTAGTGGAATTTGATTTGTAATTATTTTGAAGAGCTTATTTACTTTTGATCAAGTGGACAATAATCATATAGTTGCATATGTAGGATTGCATTGCATTCCATGAGTTTCTGCATGTTCATACTTATTTCCTTGTCACCTTCAATTTAGCATGAGGACATGCTAAAGTTTAAGTGTGGGGAGGTTGATAAACCACTATTTTATAGTTTATATTGTGTTTAATTGTGTGGTTTTGTCATGATCCTTACCCACTTATTCATCAATTTAGCATGCATTTAGATTTCCTTCCTAAATTTAGTACATGTTTGAAAATTGCTTCTTAGAGACTCTAATTATTTAATTTTAATTCTCCTTTATTCTATTCGATGCCGTGATCTGTGTCTCAAGTGTTTCAGGCTTTATAGGGCATGAATGAGATGGAGATTGGAGAGGAAGCTAGCAAAAATGGAAGGAACACAAGAATTTGAAGAGATAACCAGCGAGAAGTGACGCGGTCACATGGCTCACGCGACCGCACAAAGGAGCGCAATTCGCAGTGACGCGGCCGCATGGCTTGCGCGGCCGCACGGATTGGAAAGCGCAAGCGATGCGGTAGCGTGGACGACGCGAACGCGTGGAGAGAAAAAAAGCGCAAGCGACGCGTCCGCATGGATGACGCGATCGCGTGACATGTGCGATCTGCATAATCTGCAGAATTCGCTGGGGGCGATTTTGGACCTTATTTCGGCCCAGTTTTTGGCCCGGAACAACAGACTAGAGTCAGAGAATATGCAGAAATAACACACACATTCATTCAGTAGTTTGAGATCTAGTTTTTTTTTACTCTCTTAGTTTTTTCCTCTCTAGGTTTTTAGGATTTTAATTTTTCAATTGATCTTAGCATTAGATCATTGAGAAGAGTTATTTCCTCATCAAGACTTCATCATTCTAGTTTGTTTTCGTAACTTGGTTTTATTCTTCCATGTTCTTTGTTTTGTTCAATTTTGTCATCCAGATACTTTTATGATTATTTAATGCAAGGATTATTTCTTGTTAATTCAATTTTAATTCCAATAATCATGTCTTCTTTTAATTCCCTTTCATGTGCTATGGATTCTTTATTTACAATGCGTGAGTAGTTTCCTTACTTGATGGGGAGTTGATTAAAAGGAACTCTTGAGTTGGAAGGATTGAAAGAAAATTTGTAGTTGGGTTGAATGTTGGATTGCTATCCTGTCACCGACGCCAATCCCTTTGAACTAAGTGGGTTGCAACTTGTGAATAGATCTGGCATTCCAACTTGTTTGACTTTTCCTTACCTAGTAAAGGATAACCAAACAGAATAACCATTAATTATAAATTAATCTTACAATCGCACCATCAATAGTAGAAATTCCAACCAATCAACTCCCAATCAAGGCTTTTATTCATATTATTTAAATTTCCTCAATTTACATCCCAATTTACTTAGCTCAACTTCTTGGAACATCTGATTAATAAGATAGCACACTTTTCTGCAACCCGTTGGGAGACGACCTGGGACTTAAAACTCCCAGTAATTTTAATTGAAATTCTCTGTGACATACTTTTAAATTGATAGGCAGATTTTCGGTGAGTTAAGAACTATACTTGCAACGTAACCATTTTAATAATTTTTAATTCACCAGCTTCTGCATCCCATCAATGAGATTATGCAAAATTGAGGTATGGTTGATTGTAGTAGGATGTGGAGAATATGGTGCTAAGAATGGTAAATGGTGATGCTGGTTGTATGTATAGAAAGTTGATATTGAGTGTGATTTTAGTGAAAATAGAGGTTTATAAACTTTTGTGAAAATCTGATTTTTGCTAAACTTCAGCGTGCTATAACCTAGCTTCCGGACCCCCAAATTGTTTCAAAATTGTTTCATATGAAAATTGGGTCCGTGAAGTTTACTCCATCTGAAGAACGGATGAAAAATGGTTTAAAACGAGGAAGTTATGCGCGTCGGATATTCAGTATGTAAAGTTGGAATTCTGCAAACTTAGCCATTTCTGATCAAACTGCAGTGTATGCGTGCGCATACCCCTCATTCGCGAAAGGTCGTTTCAGTCCAGTGTACATGCGTAAGCGGACAAGGCTATGCATACGTGAAATGGGCTAAACTACATTCCCATGCATACGCATGGCCAAAGCGTACACGTGACCCCTATTTCAGCAAAAATAGATTTTTGTGTTTTAAAGCTCAAATTTCAAACCTCTAAACCTCTATTTTCATCCTTTTAACTCTAGATCTTAGTAATAGGCCTAGTAATGCGATGAAACTAGGAAACGGTGGTAACTTTGGGATAAAGAAAGTTTGAGAAATAATGATTTAGGTATGAGGAGGTAGGGTGCATATGTATATGTATATGTATATATATATACTACTTAAATTATGAAACTGGCTAAAGAAAGGAATAAATATTACATCTTAGTACTCTTTCTTGAAAGTGCGACCCCAGGAGATGGTGGAAAGTGAGGATCCCCTTCTTTGTTCCTCCTGGTACTGTAAAATCATCACCAGCCAGATGGTGGGAGGTTAGGATCCCCTCCTTTGTTCCTCCTGGGCATATGAGAATGTACCTCCTGGGTAGACGCAAGGGTTGTGGTTTTGCCCCACTTGCTCCAGGTTGGTTACTATAGAGGCTTCCCAGGTAGACGCAAAGGTTGTGGTTTCACCCCACTTGCTCCGAATTTTGATGAGTTATGTATAAAAGTGCAATTATATGATGTATAAGTGATCATATGGCCATAATGAATGATTATGAAATGTTTATGAATGAATATGAAATGATTATCTGAGTTACGAGTTTTCCTGGGTAAAGTACCGTGGCTTGTCACCACGTGTTCCAGGTTGAGACTCGATACTCTGTTGACCCTACGACGTAAGAGGTAACCGGGCACTTATAAATTCCAAGGAAGGTTAACCCCCATTGAGAAATTTTATATATATGTGAGAAAAAGCTATGAATAGACTCTTGGAGATGCGCGTCGGGGGACAGTCCTGGGTTTAGTAGCCAGATTTGTCGGGTTGGCTTGAAAATCGACGGATGAGACTCATCAGCCATTAGACAGACATGCATCATATGCATATTATTTGAATTGCTTGGTAGTGCATTAATTGGGATTGCCTAAGCGATTATAATATGATATTTGTTATATTCGCTATCTGTATTACTTGTATTCTACCTGTGTTTTCCATTATTTGTTTGTTTGTCTTTGTAATTTCAACAAAGATGGAGGAACAGAGGAAAGGCGAAGAGAATTAGGGTTCTCATTATGTTTTAGTTAGATTTAAGGAATTGGTTAGTTTAGAAAGCCTAGGAGAATGGTGCGAAATTTATAACCCACAAACTAACTGGCATATGCACCAGGTCATACCAAGTAATACCTCAGGTGAGTGAGGGTCGATCCCACGAGGATTGATGGATCAAGCAATAATGATTGAGAGATTGGATCAGTTAGACAAGCAGAAAATGGTGTTTTGAGAGTTCAAATGCATTAACAGCAAATTCAGAATATCAAAAAGAAAGCAGTAAACAAGTTGTGAATAATATATGGGGAAAACAGTTAAGGCTTCAGAGTTATCTATCTTCCGGATTGACTTTTCTTACTAACTGTTTTAAGCATGCAAGATTCAATTCATGGCAAACTATATTTGACTAAACCCTAATTCCTTAGACCTTTTTAGTCTCCTCTAACCTTCATCAACCGCCAATTCCTTGGTCAATTAATTCTAATTAGAAGGTGAAGTTCAATTCTAGTTTATAAGCCACAGAAACCCTAATTACCCAAATATAAGAGAATTATATGTCACGTATCCCGTTAAGTCCAGAAAATTAGAAATTTAGGAGAATATGTTTTCAAGCTGTTGTTCAAGTAAAAAGGTTTTCCAAGTTTTACAAGAACTCAATTCGAACAAGGGTCGTACTTCTATTCCACCCAGATTCATAAAATAAAGAACGAAAACAATTCTTGAATTAAAATCAATATATGAATTAAAATAGAAAAATAATATTATGAATCCATACAATAGACAGAGCTCCTAACCTTAACAGTGGAGGTTTAGTTGCTCATGGTTCAGAGAGAAAACTAGGATTCTATAAAACTGTAAATTGCGGAATGAGGTAGAAGAGAAGAGAAGAGCCCAAAGGGCTGATTCTTTTCCCTTTTTATATCTAATCTTAATTAATGTAAAATATATTTCCTAAACTAAATCATATTTTTTCCTAATTATAAATAAAATAAAAGTTTAACTAAAATAAATTAATTGATTCCCGTAGCCTTTGGAATGCATTGGGGACCACTCCTTCATTAAGGTCCACGCCGAACTTGAGAATTCCCGGGTTCAGCGTGGAGGAGGCAGTGGCTAAACTTGTGCTTTTCTTGAGTCCACGCTGAACTTGGATTAACCCAAGTTCAGCGTGGAGTGATGCGCATGACTTCCTTTGGTGCGTTGGACTGGCGCTGAACTTAAGAAAGCTCAAGTTCAGCGTGGAGGAGGCAGAGCATTTTCTTGGAATTCTTCATGTTGACACCAAACTTGAAGAACTTCAAGTTCGGCGTGGAGGAGGCAGCAACAATTCTTCACTCTCTCCATTTTCTAGCCTTGACTTAAACTTTGTGAAATTCGTCCAAACTGCTACCTGAAATAAACAAAATTGCACACAATTTAAAGTAGTATTCATAGTGGCTAAAATATATTAAATCTTGATTAAACTTAGCAATTCAAGTGCAAATTCACTAGGAAAAGATAGAGAAGATGCTCACGCATCACAAAACTAAACTTGAATTGTTGCTTGTCCTCAAGTAACCAAAATTAGTACATGATCAAGATGTGAATTCGCAAGAGAAGCAAGAGTTCAGTTATGCCCATGTCTCTTCTTAAAGTGGGGTTTATCTATTGTAATTCTGAACAGTCTTGGCATTTCACTCTCCTTTGAATCAGAGGAATGTCACTGTCATTTGGAATCAGAATCCGGATCATATTATGAGTTCTCTGATCTTTACACTTCCGTTTAATCCTTGAACACATCAGATATACTTTACTTCTCAATAAAATGGTGCTTTGCACCTTGAGTCTAGCTATGACTTTAAATGTTTTGTCTCAAGGGTTAATTGACACAAGAACACCACAAGCACTTAACTGGGGAACTCTCTTTAAGTTCTGATTTTTTTTCAGCTACTCTCAGACAGTGGTGCTCAAAGCCTTTAGCATACTCTGCTAAAGGCAATTGGTCTCGAATCTAAATGTTCTGTCTCAAGGATTACTTGACACAAGAACACCACAAGCATATGACTAAGGAAATAACTCTTTGAGCTTTTAATAATGTCTGACCTCCCTAGTCATTGATACTCAGAGCCTTGGACCTTGCTCTTATTCTTCTTTTGCTGTTTCTTTTGCTTCAAGGATTAAGCTTTCAATGATTTCAGAGAAGTCATAATAGTTCTCTAAATTCTTGTTCCTTATACATCAACATGCCTTGATTCAATTTCTAATATGCACTGTTCATGTCATTCATTCAGAATCACAAATAATACCATCACATTTAAGTAAACAAGACTAATATTAAATATAAACTCAATTTCTCATGTATTACATCTTTTTCTTCTTTCTTTTCTTTTGATTTCAAGCTTAGTGAGTAATACATGAGACACTCCTTCAGACTAAAAATCAAATAACAAAATAAAAAGTAAATTAAACTAGAACGTAAGAATTGAAATAAAAACTGATCATGCAATAACAAAATAAGCAGAAAACAGGAACCTAATATAGTAAGAACGGGAAGGAATATAGAATGAAAGGAACTCAACCACCTCAGTTATCCTAATGGCCGTTTCATTCTTCAGGCTGTGCTCTTTCGTGAAGATGCTTCGCCTCCCTTTGGTGTCATTAAAATAAACAGAAAATCCACAAGCGAAGCGACAACACCAAACTTAAAAGTTTGCTTATCCTCAAGCAAAGAAGAACTGAAAACAGAGAGGGACATAAAAAGACATACGGAGGAGTAAAAATAAATATTATGATAAAAGAAAAATAAAATGATAAAAGGACAAAAGAGGTTAAAATAATTAAAATAGATATATTATTTTTTTGTTTTTTTATTTTATTATTTTTATTATTATTATGTTTTATATATATATATATATATATATATAGGGGAGGGGGGAAACATATATAGGAAGGGGGGTATGTGGCGTTGGGGTTATATTGGGAAGTGAATGGTAAATGGTGCAAGGCTTGAATGGTTGAGATATGGAATGGGAAAAAGGGAACCAGGAAGGGGGATAGAATAAATGGGGAATTGATGGGTTGGGACAAACAAAAGGAAAGGGGTATGTTTGAAATGATTTGGGGATCGGAGGGGATTTGGCGTGATTTGGGATGAATCTGTGGGGATATTGAATGAAGAGATATAAGCTCTCCGCTCCACGTTGAACTTGGTGCAGCTTAAGTTCAGCGTGGAGTTGGCAGTAAGAACTCCCTCCTTATACGCTTCTAATCACGCTGAACTTGGAAAATCCCAAGTTCAGCGTGAAACTGGCAGAATCAACCTCCTCCAGAATGTTCAAAAATTTTTCTAAGTTTCTGGTTCCTGTTTTAAAATATCTGCATGATCAAAACACAAGTAAAACAACGGAAAATAGTAGAAAATCAATAAAAAATCAAACAAGTACTATAATCAATGCAACGAAAGAATAACTAAGGATACAAAATCATCGGGTTGCCTCCCGACAAGCGCTTCTTTACCGTCACTAGCTTGACGGTCAGCTCCTCTAAGGAGGAGGATCATAGGGGCTCAGCTCTTAACCCCTCACTGTGAACTTCTTTCCTGTGTCTCCATAAAGTAGCTCAATATGTTCCAGAGAGAGGATTCTGTTTACTGTATAAATCCATACTGGATTGCTAGTCAACACCACTTTCATTCCTAGGGAGAAACCTTCAGTGGGGATCTTTTTGTTTCTCCATCCCTAGGTATTTTCTTCTTTTTGGGAACCTCCTCCTTGGTGGATGATTCATTCCCAACACCAAACTTAGATTTGATGTCAGGAGGAATTTTATTGTTTTCACCAAAGGAAGTTGGAGCTGCAGATTCTGGTGTCCGTCATCAGGGGGTTGTTGAAGGTTTGGATCAATAAGCTCAGTTTGCATGCACCTCTCTTCTGCACCTGTTGAATATATATCTTTGAAGACATGAAAGATCTGTTGCTCATTATGCACTCTAAGCACTAATTCACCCACTTCTACATCAATCAAAGCTCTTCCAGTGGCTAGGAATGATCTTCCTAGAATTATAGAGGCGTTCTCATCCTCTCCTGTGTCAAGAATCACAAAATCTACTGGGAGGAAGAACTTACCCACTTTGACTAAGATATTCTCCACTAAATAGTAAATTAAACTAGAGCCTAAGAATTGAAATAATAGGAATCTAATCATAAAAATAGCAAAATAATAAGGAAAATGAAAAGGAATTGAGCCACCTCGATTTCCCTGATGTGGATCTCTCTCCTCAGGCTGTGCTCCGTGCGGTCCTCTCAGTCGACAGAAATCCTGCCTCAACTGAGAGATCTCCTGCTGCTAAAAGTCCTGAGCAGCCCTCATCTCATCAAGGGTGCTACAGAGATGCGCCCAATGACTGACTTGTACCGCTCTCATCTCCTCCACAGATGTAGTGTACTGCTGCCGAAATAACAAAGTAAATAGTAAATTAAACTAGAGCCTAAGAATTGAAATAATAGGAATCTAATCATAAAAATAGCAAAATAATAAGGAAAATGAAAAGGAATTGAGCCACCTCGATTTCCCTGATGTGGATCTCTCTCCTCAGGCTGTGCTCCGTGCGGTCCTCTCAGTCGACAGAAATCCTGCCTCAACTGAGAGATCTCCTGCTGCTAAAAGTCCTGAGCAGCCCTCATCTCATCAAGGGTGCTACAGAGATGCGCCCAATGACTGACTTGTACCGCTCTCATCTCCTCCACAGATGTAGTGTACTGCTGCCGGCGGCTGTCATTAGTGACCCTCATCTGCTCCATGGAGGATGCAAGCTGCTGCCAGTATTCTTGAGGAGAGAAGTATCGTCCTTGAGGCAGTGGCTGCTCCTCTTGAGCTCCTTCTCCAACTCCTTCCTCAGCCTATTCTTTTGGGGGCATCTGACGTTCCCTTGCCAGTTCCATAGTCTTTTTTTATGATGGGCTTCTCATATAGAATGGGGAAATCATTCTCTATCATCACCCTAGCGGCCTCACAAAGGTGGAAGATGAGATGTGGAAAGCCCAACCTGGCATTGTCCTTGGTGTTGGTAGCGATGTGGTAAATCGAATCAGCAATAACGTCCACCACCTCCACTGGCTTCCCTAACAGAATACAGTAAATCATGATGGCTCGGTCCACAGTACACTCAGACCGGTTGCTTGTGGACATAATAGACCAGCGAATAAAATGGTGCCATCCCCTAGATAAAGGTGTCAGGTCACCAACTCTGATATGGCCTGGCATCCTCTTTGCCCCCAGATTCCACTAGGCATCTGGAATGCATATGTCAGCGATTACTTGCTCCAGTTGCTGATCACTCTCTACCCTCTCACTATGAGAATCAAGTGAGCGCATAGTCCGTGCTAACTGGAGGGTCTGCCGCATAATCTCTGGGTTGAAATCAATGACTCTTCCCCTTACAAAGCTTTTGTGGTCCCTTGCATTGACTCCAGACACATCCTTATAAGTAATCCACAGGTTCTCATAAAATTCTTGAACCATTAGTTGTCCCACTTGTGTGTGCGGATTGCACAGAAGTTGCCATCCTCTTCTCTGAATCTCACACTAAATTTCTGGATATTCATCCGGTTGGAGATTGAACCGCACTTCCGCTAGAATCGGCCTCTTGCTAGTAACATCATAAAAGTGCTCTTCATGCAGCTTAGAGCGGAGGCGTCTTAACTCATGAGAACCGGTGGCCGGTTCCTTTCCTTTTCTCTTCTTGCAAGGTTGGGTGGTCTTTGGTGCCATTGAAATAACAGAATAAAACAGCAGAGCGACAACACTAAACTTAAAATTGTTGCTTGTCCTCGAGAAAAATAAAGGAATACAAACGGGAAGAAGAAGGAACAGCAGAAATTCAAAAAGAAGAAAAAAAATCAATGCTAAAAATATTTTTTGTTTTTTGTAAAATTTTTTTGAATTGAACAGAAAATAGAAAAGAATGAAAGAAGGGGGGTTGCTGGATAGTAGAGGGGGTACGGTTGGGGTTGGAGGGTATAGGCTTGGATGTGGTTGAAGGGTTGGTTTGAGGAAGGGAATAAGGAAGGCTACAATGGATGAGAGAAGGGATGAAAAGGTGAAGCTGGGAATGTGTTGAAGTGTTATGTTTATTATGAGGAGGGGTTGAAGTGCTGAGGTTAGACCTTTAATTTGATAGTTTTAATCTTCCTTTGATTCCAATAGATGCCTTGATGTGTTTGCTAGTGATTTCAGATTAAAAAGGGCTAGCAAAGGATCAGAGGAGTGAAAGGAAAGCATACAAAGTGAAGAAATCATGAAAAGCTAAATATTTGGAAAAAGCTCATGGACGCGCGCGCATACTATGCACCTACGCGCGGATTGCGAAATACTCCAGGGACACGTACGCGCACTGTGCGCGTACGCGCCGAAGGTCGCACGTGATTTTTAAAGAAGAACTCATGCCTGGCGATTTTGGAGGGTTTCTGGCCCAATTTGGAGCTGGGTTTCTGGCGGGAAAAGGCTAAATAGATCAAGGGAGGAATGGGAAGGCATCATACACATGAGGACTACACACAACACACATTAGGCTAGTTTTAGTTAGTTTTAGAGGGAGAAGCTCTCACTTCTCTCTAGGATTAGGATTAGGATTAGGTTTAGGTCCATAATCTTAGATCTAGGTTTTAATTCATGCTTTCATCTTCTTCTACTCTCCAGTTGTTTGTTGTTACATTCATCATTCTTCCATTGTTTGTTATAATTTCTTCTACTTTGTTTTTAGGCTTTGTTGTAGATCTACTTTTGTTCGTTCTATTTTCTTTCAATTCAATTTGAGGTAATTCATGATAATTGTGTTTCTTTTGATTGTTGTTATTAATTCCTTGCAATAATTGTTGTTAGGTTCTATTTTCTTGTTGTCAATTTTTGCGCCTTCCAAGTGTTTGATGAAATGCTTAGAAGGATGTTAGAGTAGAATTTTATGCTCCTGGCTTGGGAAGGTAAATTAGGAATTCTTGAGTCACTAATGTCCAAGTAATTGACGATTGGGAGCCATTAACTCTAGATATCACTAATTGAATTGGTGGAGAACTCGGACTTATGGACTTGGATTGACATAGCTCATTTAACTTTCCTTTACTACTAGTTAGAGGATGATTTAATGGGATTGATCCTTGCCAATTCTCATGTTGTGGTTAGTAATAAGGATAGAGATCCTTGACCACCAAACCTTGCCAAGACTGCGTTATCATTTACATTTACATTGTCATTTACTTTTCTTATCTCTTACCCAAAACCCCAAAATATACAACTCATAATCAATAACAAGAACACTACCCTGCAAGTCCTTTGAGAGACGACCCGAGATTCAAATACTTCGGTTTATAGATTTTAGGGGTTTGTACTTGTGACAAACAAATTTTTGTATGAAAAGATTATTGATTGGTTTAGAAACTATACTTGCAACGAGAATTCATTTGTGAATTCTAAACCGTCAATTTTTCATTCATTAAAATGGCGCCGTTGCTGGGGAATTTGTAATTGTGTTATTTGATTGGTTATTGTATATATGTGAATAGTGTGAATAGGTTTGTCTTCTGTTTGTTTACTAGATTTGGTTAGTTTTATTTTGTTTTTCCACTATGAATTCTCATTTTGGCTATGAGTTTGGTTCTCACTATGTTGTAGGAAATGTGGACTTTCATGAGAACATGTACCAAGGATGGAACCAATAAAGATGGAAGGAGCCTCAAGAAATTGATCACTCCTATTGGCAAGAACCTCCGGATACTTATAGGTACAATTTACATCCTAGTGCATGCCAATTCAATGGCTATGGTGACTCCTTTTGTGATAATCAAGTACCACCACCATATGCTTAAGAACCTTATTTGCAACATGACTATCAACCATGCTCACAAGCCCATTTTTACCAAGCACCCTCTTGTGACCCACATCCATTGTATGACTAATCACCCATACCAAATCCTTGTGACCATTATGAGCAAGAACCTTTAGAACCACCACAATTCCATTGTGATTATTACCAAGAACCACCTCAATGCACACCATCTCTATACCCTTACCAAGAAGAACCGCCTTCCTACTACGAGCCCCTTCTCAAAATTAATGAACCTTCCTATCCACCCCAAGCCCCACTAGATGATTCTCTCACCTTGCTACTTCAAGGCCAAGCGGATATGCAAAGAAATGCGCTAGAGTTTGTGACTAATTTGACTAAGGTAGTGCACACTTTAGCCTACCAATGCTTGAATACTCAAGGTGCGTCTGTGGCCGCATGTGAAAAATCAAAACAGGAGTAAAACATGAAAGAGAGATTGGAGGATCCAGTGGAGAAGAAGGAAGAGTCTTTGTATTGGAGCAATTGGAGAAGCTGATGCCAGGGCATCTTGGCCAGTCTCACTGACCTTTTCTTTGCTGTTTTTAGGTTAGTTTCATGCATTCTCTTAGGAAATAAGCTAGTTTTAGGTAGATATTTACTTACACCTTGATTCAAGCATACATTATGCATTTTACATTATTTCATGAGAATTTTGCATGAGTTTACTGACAAATTGTATGTTGCATTGCCCATGACTTGGACTAGAACTTTGATGCGCTCTATTGCTTGATTTCAGGACCAAAGGAAGCAAGGAATGGGAGGTAACTTGCAAAGTTAATGAGAAAAGTGATTGCCAATAACGCTCTCGAAGCCATCATTGACCACATTAAGAGTCACGTTAACTAAGTTAATGTGAACTCTAACGTGGAGAGGGGAAGTTGAGCCAACGTTAGTGACACTTAACATTGTCACTAACGTTGGCAAATGCTCAATAATGTGTGCGAAAGACTTAGAGGTAACGTTAGTGGCAACATTTATGCCACTAATGTTGAAGTTAACGTGGCTTTCGCTTAGTAATGTTAGTGAGAAAGTTGATTGTCACTAACGTTCTCGAACTTATATTTTCATTAAACGTTAACACCCCTAACGTCCTGAGCTAAAGTCTCTGCCCATTTCACATTTTCTCTTTGCAAGTAAAGCCAAGCCCAAATGAAGAAGAGAACTGCTTCAAACTCAAGATCCAAAGGCCCAAGACTTGAAGAGCCAACTAGAAGCTGAGAGAAGTAGTATATATAGGAGTAGCTTTGAATTGTTGAAGGAGTTCTGGAAGTTGGAAAAGAGAACTACTCTCTGTATTTTACCTTCTTTGCAATTTCTAGTTTTATGATGTATTCTCCATCTTTGTTTTCATTTTCTAGAGCTATGAACAACTAAACCCCTTTCATTGGGTTAGGGAGCTCTGTTGTAATTTGATGGATCAATACTAATTTTCATTATTCTTCTTCTATCTTTTCTCTTGATTTTACTTGAAAGCTTTCGATCTTCATCCAATTGGGTAGTTATCTTGGAAAAGAAGCTATTCAAACTTGGATCTCTTCTGAACCTTGAAAGAGGAATGAAGAGATCAAGCTAGAAATGCTTTCTCATGCTGGACCAAATTGGGTTTGGATGGGTATGTGACTATAACCCTCTCAATACTTGATTTGGGAAATGCATGTGGTATAATCAGTGACCATACTTCATCTCTTCTCATGAGCAATTGACCAAGGAATTGGTTATTGATCAAGATTTGAGAGATTGAATTTGTAATTCAATCAATTAAGATTGCCAAGGAGATCAATGAGTGCATTGATTGAGGAAGAGATGAAAATGAACTTGATCCGGAGAATTGCAATATCTCCTAAGCCCAATGAACTCCCCATCTCTGATCTTACCCATTCTCTTTAATTTATGCCATTTACTTTTATGAGCAAATCCTCCATTCCCATTTACAATTCTGCAATTTACTTTCAGTCATTTACTTCCAGTCCTTTAATTCTAGCATTTACTTTTCTGTTATTTACATTCCCACCATTTTATTTTCTGCAACTTTCAACCCAAATTCTGGATTTGCTCAACTAGAACATTCTTCTAATTAAAGTTGCTTGATCAATCAATCCCTGTGGGATTCGACCTCACTCTATTGTGAGTTTTTACTTGATGACAAATTCGGTACACTTGCCGAAGGAATTTGGTTGAGAGACAGTTTCCACCCGCATCAGAAGCCTAGGGTCATTGAAGAAAAGGAAGAAGTGGTTGAAGATCTAGGAGATGCGGAACCACCATGGAAATCTCAACAACCTCCGGAGCATATCAAGATTGATGAATATGAGGGGGTTGATCAAGAGTTGGACTCAATCATAAAATGATTTCTTATCAATAATTGAATCCTCTCCCATGGGACGTGAAATTGAAGCTATTGAAGAGAACTCAACACCAAATGATGTTGATAATCTCATTGAAGACTCTTCCATCAGAGGTAAAGTTGACATGGAAATAGATTTCACACAACCTCCCAAGTTTGATTTGATTGATGATGAGGAGGAATTGGAAGAAGTCAACAAGCACGAAGAAAATGAAAGAAGTTGTCAATAGGTGGAAATACACAAAGAAGAGCATAAGGAAGTCGACCTTGCATTGTCTAAGTGTGGGAGGTTCCCCTCCCTAAGCCACCATCCAACACAACATTTGAGTGGGTAAAACTCTCACCCTTAAGCTTCACTTTCTCACTTGAATATGGCTTGATTGAAACGGATGGACAACTTAGAGCTCTTTGCAGAACTAAGTGTAAAAAGGAGTTGTGTGGTGGTTGGAAGCTGGGAATTAGGCTCATTGAGATCAAAGCTTCAAAGTATAAGGACTATGATTGGATGAATGCTACTTTACATGGGTCAAGGAAGAAGACTTGGTATGCTAGAGAGAATTCTACTTGTCATACTTGTCAACCACCCGAACGGAAAATTCATGAAGATCAACTCGAAGACGGGTGCGAAAATAAGATATGGGACCACGGATCGAAGCATGAAGACCAACTATGGGAGCTCATATATTGGGTGGAACTCCATCCAAACTTGGTGAAGATGGTTAGAACTTCTGTCAACCATTTGAGGAGCAAAGATCCTTGGAGAATCAAGGATGAGTACAAGCATAAGCCACCATGACAAAGAGCTTCCCAAATGTCCAACTTAAGGACTTAAACTAAAAGTGCTAGGTTGGAGACACCCCACCATGGTAAACTCTTTCCACCCTCTTGCATTTTTAATTAATAAGTGAATTGAGTTACCATTGTAAGTAGTTTTCTTTCCATCTACTTGTTTCAATAAATTGGTTGTAGGTTGCTTGTGGGGCAAGTATCCTTTGGTTATATTTGAAGATTCTCAAAAAGCCAAAAAGATTTGTCATTTTGTATTTTGAGTTAATTTTTGAGCTGTAGGTAGTATTAATAGGATTTTGAGCTATTTTTGCTTTTTTGAAAAAAAAAAGGGTTCAAGGACGCATACGCACGCTGTGCGCATGAGCGTCCATACGCGGATACATGCCCATACATTGTCAAGAGAGTTGGGCCACTCTCGTGCCAACACTAGACCAATCGCATAATTGCTTGCACGCGTGACGCACACTGCACACATACGCGTCGATATCCATATTTTGCAATGCACGAGCCCGCGCACATGCCGCGTGCGCGCCAATCCACTGAAGCAATTTCCAGGCCTCCAACCCGAGAGTTGTGCTGAGCTTGGGCCAGCATTAAGCCTCTAGCCCAAGTCACCTCGCGCGAACTGATGCACATAATCTAGTTATGCTACGATTTAGGAAATTGCACGATCGGCAAAATTCCTTCCGGCAAGTGCACCGGTTATCGTCAAGTAAAAACTCTCAATAGAGTGAGGTCGAATCCCACAAGGATTGGTTGAGTGAGCAATTCGGATTAGAAGTGTGTTCTAGTTGAGCGGGATCAAGATTGAGATGACTATTGCGGAATGTAAAATTGGCGGGAAAAGTAAATGACAAGGAATTGAAATGGCGGAATCTTAAATTGCAATGAATTAAAGAGCAGAAACTAAATTGCTGAAATTAAAAGGGAATGGGGGTGTTGCATGAATTGAGTTGCAGAATGTAAAGAGAAAGTGGAAATCAGAAATGGGGAATTCATTGGGTT
>NC_029789.2:57536745-57537691 GCF_000816755.2 Arachis ipaensis
AAGTAAAAACTCACAATAGAGTGAGGTCGAATCCCACAAGGATTGGTTGAGTGAGCAATTCGGATTAGAAGTGTGTTCTAGTTGAGCGGAATCAAGATTTAGATGAGAATTGCGGAATGTAAAATTTGCATGAATTAAAGAGCGAGAAGCTAAATTGCTGAAATTGAAAGGGATGGGGGTGATTGCATGAATTTAATTGTAGAATGTAAAGAGAAAGTGGTAGATCAGAAATGGGGAATTCATTGGGTTTAGGAGATATTGAAATCTCCGAATCAAAACATGTATATCTCTTCCTCAACCAATGCATTCATTGAATTTTGCTTGGCAATCTTATATGATTGGATCACAATCCCTTGGCTCACTAATTCTCTCTAAAAACAAACAAATTCCCAATCCCTTGGTTTAAATGTTCATAAGAAGAGATGATGCTTGATCACTGATTATACCACACAATTTCATGAACCACAATTTGGTAGGATTACATGTCACAATATCCATCCAAACCCCAATTCAATTCACTGTGAGAAAGCTTCTCTAGCATGAATCCTCCATTCCTTTCCCAAGGTTCCGAAGGATTCCAATTATGGGTAGTTTCTTTCCCAAGACAACTACCCAATGGAATTAGATCGAGAAGCTTTCTAACAAAATTCAAGAGAAAAGATTGAAGAAGAAGATAAACTATTATTGATTCATTGAATTACAATCGAGCTCCCTAACCCAATGAAAGGGGGTTTAGTGAATCATAGCTCTCAATTCAATTACAAAGAAAAGGGAAACTAGCTAAAAGTGAAAGTAAAAGTCTAAAAAGTCCCCCTCAGGGGCTGGATTCCCCCCTAACTTAACTTCTATCCTATTTATACACTTTCTATATTGAGCTTCAGTTGTGCTTCTTGGGCTTTGAGGCCTCTCCCTACTTTCCTTTTGCCTTGGGTTTATGATCCATAAT
>NC_029789.2:57538501-57546380 GCF_000816755.2 Arachis ipaensis
CGTTTAACCTCCAGTTTGAGGTCAAACTGGAGGTTAAACGTGGAAGCTTGGAATGGTGGCCCTGGAGGTGTCGAACACGTTTAACCTTCAGTTTGAGGTCAAACTGGAGGTTAAACGTGGAAGCTTAGAATGGTAGCCCTGGGGGTGTCGAACACGTTTAACCTCCAGTTTGGGGTCAAATTGGAGGTTAAACGTGGAGATGGAGAGAGCAACCCTGGAGTAGAAAAGTTGTCGAACACGTTTAAGCTCCAGTTTGAGGTCAAACTGGAGCTTAAACGTGGAATGGCTCCCTGGTACTCTTCTTGGTTCTGGCGTTTAACCTCCAGTTTGAGGTCAAACTGGAGGTTAAACGTGGAATGCTTCTTTAGTGAGGCTTTTCATTCTGGCGTTTAACCTCCAGTTTGAGGTCAAACTGGAGGTTAAACTTCAATTCCAGCATTTCTTATCCTTCATGATTTTGGCGTTTAAGCTCCAGTTTAGGCTTAAACTGGAACTTAAACTCCACATGTGATATTCAAGCTTCCTTTATTGATTTTGTTGCTTCCTTGCTTAGCCTCTTCTTCCCTGAAATCATCCAAACAATTGCATCAAAGTCTTGCAAAATTTCATGAGAAATCTTCCATTCATAACATTTAAGTAATATAACTAAAACTCATGGAATTTGCATCAAAATTATATTGTTTCGATGGTTCATTGCTTTGTTCTTCATTTAACCATTTTTGGTTACTTTAAGCTCAAGAAAATGCATAAAACAACTAAAACTAACAGAAAAATGCTAGTGAAACTAGCCTATGATGCCTTGGCATCACGAACGCACTGTACACATCCGCGCCCATGCCTACATACCCCAACTGCGCGAAAGCACACCCGACGCTTCCGCGCCACTCACTCATTGTCTGACCCACGCGGACGCGCACCATGCGCGTACGCGTGGATTCAAATTCATATACCCTAAGGGACGCAAAGAGCACAGCGCAGTCGCGCACCCTAACATCCCCCCTCACTCCCTCTTCGTCTCACCCTCAGCCTTACCTTCACTCCTCTCTGCAACTGCCGTTGAGCGCCGCCGCGACTCCCAACTCTCCTTTTCTTTCCCACTTCTCCTCTTCTCTCACCGTTCTCTCTTCTATGCTCCCTCTCTCACCCTCGGCCTCTCACCCCTTCTACCACCCTCACCGCACCTCTCTCTCTGCCCTACATCACCGCCACCACTGCTGGGCGGCGCTGTCCCTCTCCTTTCCCCTATCCATTCCCGATTCTGTTCTGCCTCTACTTCTAGGTTTCACTCACCCCTTGCTCTTTTTCTTTACCACTTTCCATTAATTTTGTCATGCTTAGATTAGTTTAATTAGTTGAATACTCTGTTTGCTAGGCTAGTTAGATATGCATGTTTTAGTTGATGCTAGGTTGTTAGGTAGCTAGGTTGTGGTTAGATGATTCTAGGCCTGATAAGATCTCCGTTTGTGTTTAATTGTTTGAGTGTTACATGATGAGTATGATGTGTGGTGTGCTCTGTCTTATATGCTCTGTTTCACTACTGTCTTGCTTGCTTAATGTCGCCAAGTCATATGAATTCCTTGATTGTTTGATATGCTGAATTCATATGACTGATTTTTGCTGTTGTTTGCTATCCGGGAACATCCGATTTACTACCGGAATGTTGCCCAATTTTCTAGAAATTGTTTTTGGTTTTAAACATGTTACCTATAACTGAACTTCGTGCTTTTGGAATTGAGTACTCATTTGATTACACAAAGCCCAATTCTTAGGTAACTTTGGGTTGGTTCTTCCATGTTTATTATGTTTTCCGGGATTTGCTTTGAACCCTCACATGCCTTCACCTTTCAAGTTAATCTAATGCCTTTGGATTGTGCTTCACTCACCATTTGATTTAACTTGAAATTGTGTTGAATATGGTTCATACATTTTCAACAATTGGTTATTTCAACTTGTGTAACTCTTTTTTCACTCAAATTAGTTTCCAACTTAGTTTACGTTACACAAAATGCATTTCAACCTTTGCAACACTAATTATTGCATTATCCATGACCGCGACATTGATTGATGACTTACTTTCAATTAATTGCTTCTTTTGCAATCTCATATTTCATCATCAATGACTGTTTCTCCCTCAGGTTTGTGAGTATGCTTGTTATCCATACTTGTGATTCATTGTGATTAAGCAAATATCCATCGTACCCCTAACCCTTGAACTAGTTTTTCAAACTTTTAACTTGCCTAACCTGCTGGTTTTTCTTTTCAGCTTTCAACTAACCCTTTTTAACCATTCTTTTTGGGTATGATGCTCATTAAGCTTATTAAACAAGCATGATGTGATTATCGTTTACATTCTTGGTTTGTAACCTTGTTTTCTTTTCTACCTTGTGATTACTTGCATTCCAAGAATTTTCTTTTCTTCACTCACTTCAGGAATATGCCATAGCTTGCTTGCTATCTCTCTACTTGGCTATGTCCTTATATCATATCAAATTTGCATTCAGGATGGCCGATAGAGGAAAAGAAAAGGCTTCTACCTCAAGAAAGAGGAAGAAATCTCAAGCCTCTACCCTCTCTCCTTATGCCAACTATGCAAAGAACCCACTTAATGAAGTGGGTAAACAGAATCAGCTGCTACCTACCTATTGAAAGACAAAGCTGAACATTGAGAAGAAATTGGCCCTTCCCAATGACCTGAGGCACTCCATTAATACCCACATTCAGGGATTGGACTTAGGGTTTGTTGATAGGGATGTGGGATGGATAAACACTTCATGGGTCAAGGAGTTCTACTGCAACCTCTTCCGCACGACTCTTGAGTTAGTCCACCTATGGGGCGGGCAGGTCTTAGTGACTGAGGCTGCTATTGAGGGTGTTTTGCATTGTCTACCTCAGACTGGTGATACATGTGCATACCAGGAGGCAGAGATAGCGATAAATGCTATGACCTTTGATTATGAGGCGCTGAAGTGTGTTATTGCCACACCAGACGCCCCTTGGGTGATGGATTCTAAAAACAAGAGGCCTAAGGGGATGTTATTTACCTATCTGTCTAGAGAGGCTAGGACTTGGCAGCAGATATTCGCCCACTGATGAGCAGATAATTTATACCCTTTTTGGCATTGTTTTTACATAATTTTTAGTATGTTTTAGTTACTTTTTATTATATTTTTATTAGTTTTTATGCAAAAATCAAATTTCTGAACTTTATTATGAGTTTGTGTATTTTTCTACAATTTCAGGTATTTTCTGGCTGAAATTGAGGGACCTGAGCGAAGATCTGATTCAAAGGCTGAGAAAGGACTGCAAATGCTGTTGGATTCTGACCCTCCTGCACTCGAAGTGGATTTTTTGGAACTACAGAAACTCAATTGGCGTGCTCTCAATTGTGTTGCAAAGTAGACATCCTGGGCTTTCCAGCAATGTTTAATAGTCCATACTTTGCCCGAGATTTGATGGCCCAAACTGGCATTCAAATGCCCTCCAGAGACCCTTTTCTGGAGTAAAATGCCAGAACTGGCACCAAAACTTGAGTTAAACGCCCAAACTGGCGCCCAAGCTGGCCTTTAACTCCAAGAATGGCCTATGCACATGAAAGCTTCAATGTTCAGCCCAAGAACACACCAAGTGGGTCCCGTAAGTGGATTTTTGCACTATCTGCACTTAGTTACTCATTTTCTGTAAACCTAAGTTACTAGTTTAGTATAAATAGCACTTTTTACTATTGTATTCGATCAGCTTATGCCATTATTCACGTTTGGAGGCTGGCCATTCGGGCATGCCTAGACCTTGTTCTCTTATGTATTTTCAATGGTGGAGTTTCTACACCTCATAGATTAAGGTGTGGAGCTCTGCTGTTCTTCATGAATTAATGCAAGTACTATTGTTTTTCTTTCAATTCACGCCTACTTCTTCTCCAAGATATACTCTCATATTTAATTCAGTTAAGTCAGAATGAAGGGGTGACCCGTGACAATCACCCACTATCTTCGTTACTCGCTTAGCCAAGATCTGCGTGCCTGACAACCACAAGCGGTCTACATGATGTTCAACGTAGTCATTGGATGACAGCCGGAGTATATTCTCTTCAGTCTCTGATCTACGATTCGCATCGTCTCTCCTAACAACAGAGCATCTGAATCTGAGATTAGAACCTTCGTAGTATAGGCTAGAACCATTGGCAACATTCCTGAGATCGGGAAAGTCTAAACCTTGTCTGTGGTATTCCGAGTAGGATGTGGGAAGGGATGACAGTGAAGAGCTTCAAACTTGCAAATGTTGGGCGCAGTGACAGTGTGCAAAAGGATAGAGAGATCCTATTCCGACGCTAGTGAGAACCGACAGATGATTAGCCGTGCGGTAGCTGTACATGGTATTTTTCATCCGAGACGAGAAATCCGACAGTTGATTAGCCGTGGAGAGATCGTACCTGGTATTTTTCACCCGAGAGGATCATACAACTTTCCATGGAAGGGAGCATGCATGATTGGAAGAAGACAATAGGAAAGCAGAGGTTCAGAAGCAACAAAGCATCTCCAAACGCTTATCTGAAATTCCAACCAATGAATCACATAAGTATCTTATTTTATTTTATGTTTGTTTTATCTTTTAATTATCAAAACCTCATAACCATTTGAATCCACATGACTGAGATTTACAAGATAACCATAGCTTGCTTCAAACTGACAATCTCCATGGGAAGGACCCTTACTCACGTAAGGTATAACTTGGATGACCCAGTACACTTGCTGGTTAGTTGTGCGGAGTTGTGAAAAGTGTGAATCACAATTTCGTCCAACAAGTTTTTGGCGCCGTTGCCGGAGATTGTTCGAGTTTGAACAACTGACGGTTCATCTTGTTGCTTAGATTGGGTAATTTTATTTTATGTTTAAGCTTTTTATTTTTATTTTCGAAAAAAATACAAAAAAAAATTTTGTGTTTCTTGTTTGAGTCTTATGTCAAATTTTAAGTTCGGTGTCAATTGCATTTTTTTTTAATTTTCTCAAAATTTTTTAAAATTCATCATGTGTTCTTTCTTGATCTTCAACTTATTCTTGATGATTTTCTTTGTTTAATCTTGTGATTTTCTTGTTTTGTGCTTTTTGTTATTTTTCATATGCATTTTCGAATTCATAGTGTCTAAACATTAAAAATTTCTAAGTTGGTGTCTTGCATGTGTTTCTTTTCTTAAAAATTTTCAAAAATATGTTGTTGATGTTCATCATGATCTTCAAAGTGTTCTTGGTGTTCATCTTGATATTCAAAGTGTTCTTGCATGCATTTTTTGTTTTGATCTAAAATTTTTATGTTTTGTTTCATTTTGTTGTTTTTCTCTTTCTTCAATAAATCAAAAAAATCAAAAAAATAATATCTTTCCCTTATTTCACTCATAAATTTCAAAACTTTGGGTCGACTTAGTCAAAAAATTTTTAAAATTTAGTTGCTTCTTGTTAGTCAAGTCAAAATCTCAATTTAAAAATTCTATCTTTTCAAACCTTTTTCAAAAATCAAATCTTTTTCATTTTTCTTCTTAATATTTTCGTAAATTTTAAAATTGATTTTCAAAATCTTTTCCTTAATTTTAAATCATAATTTTCAAAATTATTGCTAACAATTAATGTTTTGATTCAAAAATTTCAAGTTTGTTACTTTCTTATTAAGAAAGGTTCAATCTTTAAATTCTAGAATCATATCTTTTAGTTTCTTTTTAGTCAAGTCACCAACCTTAATTTTAAAAATCAAATCTTTTTAAATTCCTTTTTCAAATCTTTTTTCAAAATAAATTTTAATCATATCTTTTTCAAAATTTAATTTCAAAATCTTTTTCTAACTTCTTATTTATTTTCAAATCTTTTTTAATTAAACACTTGATTTGTTTCTTTTAATTTTAAAAAGTTTACTATTTCTTATGTTTTTCAAAACCACCTAACTACTTCTCCACTTATAATTTTCGAAAATCACTAACCACTTTTTCAAAATCCTTTTTAATTAACTAATTGTTTTAAATTCTAATTTTATTTTTATTTCTTTTAATATTTTGGAATACTAACCAATAATTAAAATAAAAACAAAAAATATTTTTCTTTTCTTTTAATTAATATTCGAATACTCTTTCTCTCATCTCTTTCTATTAATTTTATTTATTTACTAACACTTCTCTTCTACTTATAATTCGAACCCTCTCCCTCTCTCTGTGTTCGAATTCTTCTTATCCTCTCTCTACCTCGTTCTTCTATTCTTCTATTCTTATAGTCACATAAAGGAATCTCTATACTGTGACATAGAGGATTCTCTTCATTTTTGTTCTCTTCTTTTTTCTATGAGCAGAAACAGGGATAAAGAGATTCTTGTTGAAGCTGATCCTGAACTTGGAAGGACTCTGAAGAGGAAGCTAAAATAAGCTAAAGCACAATACTCCGGAGAGGACCTTCGAGAAATATTCGAAAAAGAAGAAGACATGGCAGCCGAAAACAACAACAATGGTGGAGATTCAAGGAAGATGCTTGGTGACTTTACTGCACCAACTTCCGACTTCTATGGAAGAAGCATCTAAATTCCTGCAATTGGAGCAAACAAATTTGAGCTTAAGCCTCAATTAGTTTCTCTAATACAGCAAAATTGCAAGTTTCATGGACTTCCATTGAAAGATCCTCATCAGTTCTTAGCTGAATTCTTGCAAATCTGTGACACTGTTAAGACCAATGGGGTTGATCCCGAGGTCTACAGACTTATGCTTTTCCCTTTTGATGTAAGAGACAGAGCTAGGATATGGTTGGATTCACAACCTAAAGAAAGCCTGAACTCTTTCCACCTCAAAAGTTGAGCAAGCTCAGAGTGGAAGTCCAAACCTTCAAACAGAAGGAAGGTGAATCCCTCTATGAAGCTTGGGAAAGATACAAGCAGTTGATCAGAAGGTTTCCTTCTAACATGCTTTCAGTATGGAGCATCCTATGTATATTCTATGATGGTCTGTCTGAATTGTCTAAGATGTCCTTGGATCACTCTGCTGGTGGATCTCTTCATCTGAAGAAAACGCCTGCAGAAGCCTAGGAACTCATTGAGATGGTTGCAAATAACCAGTTCATGTATACTTCTGAAAGAAATCCTGTGAATAATGGGATGACTCAGAAGAAAGGAGTGCTTGAGATTGATACTCTGAATGCCATATTGGCTCAGAACAAAATATTGACTCAGTAAGTCAATATGATTTCTCTGAATCTGACTGGAATGCAAGCCGCATCTGGCAGTACTAAAGAAGCTTCCTCTGAAGGAGAAGCTTATGACCCTGAGAATCTTGGAATAGAATAGGTGAATTACATGGGAGAATCCTATGGAAACACTTACAATCCTTCATGGAGGAATCATCCTAATTTCTCATGGAAGGATCAGCAGAAGCCTAATCAAGGCTTCAATAATAATAATAATGGTCGGAGAAATAAGTTTGGAAATAGCAAGCCTTTTCCATCATCTTCTCAGCAACAGATAGAGAATTCTAAGCAGAGCATCTCTGACTTAGCAACCATAGTCTATGATCTATCTAAGACCACTCTCAGTTTCATGACTAAAACAAGGTCTTCCATCAGAAATTTGGAGGCACAAGTGGGTCAGCTGAGTAAAAGAGTTACTGAAATCCCTCCTAGTACTCTCCCAAGCAATACAGAAGAGAATCCAAAGAGAGAGTGTAAGGCCATCAATATATCCAAAGTGGCCGAACCTATAGAGAAGGAAGAGGCAGTGATTTCCAGTGAGGAAGACCTCAATGGACGTCCACTGACCACTAAGGAGTTCCCTAATGAGGAACCAAAGAAATCTGAGGCTCATACAGAGACCATAGAGATTCCACTGAACTTACTGTTGCCATTCATGAGCTCTGATGAGTATT
>NC_029789.2:57546765-57553293 GCF_000816755.2 Arachis ipaensis
TCTTATTTATTTTCAAATCTTTTTTAATTAAACACTTGATTTGTTTCTTTTAATTTTAAAAAGTTTACTATTTCTTATGTTTTTCAAAACCACCTAACTACTTCTCCACTTATAATTTTCGAAAATCACTAACCACTTTTTCAAAATCCTTTTTAATTACCTAATTATTTTAAATTCTAATTTTATTTTTATTTCTTTTAATATTTTGGAATACTAACCAATAATTAAAATAAAAACAAAAAATATTTTTCTTTTCTTTTAATTAATATTCGAATACTCTTTCTCTCATCTCTTTCTATTAATTTTATTTATTTACTAACACTTCTCTTCTACTTATAATTCGAACCCTCTCCCTCTCTCTGTGTTCGAATTCTTCTTATCCTCTCTCTACCTCGTTCTTCTATTCTTCTATTCTTATAGTCACATAAAGGAATCTCTATACTGTGACATAGAGGATTCTCTTCATTTTTGTTCTCTTCTTTTTTCTATGAGCAGAAACAGGGATAAAGAGATTCTTGTTGAAGCTGATCCTGAACTTGGAAGGACTCTGAAGAGGAAGCTAAAATAAGCTAAAGCACAATACTCCGGAGAGGACCTTCGAGAAATATTCGAAAAAGAAGAAGACATGGCAGCCGAAAACAACAACAATGGTGGAGATTCAAGGAAGATGCTTGGTGACTTTACTGCACCAACTTCCGACTTCTATGGAAGAAGCATCTAAATTCCTGCAATTGGAGCAAACAAATTTGAGCTTAAGCCTCAATTAGTTTCTCTAATACAGCAAAATTGCAAGTTTCATGGACTTCCATTGAAAGATCCTCATCAGTTCTTAGCTGAATTCTTGCAAATCTGTGACACTGTTAAGACCAATGGGGTTGATCCCGAGGTCTACAGACTTATGCTTTTCCCTTTTGATGTAAGAGACAGAGCTAGGATATGGTTGGATTCACAACCTAAAGAAAGCCTGAACTCTTTCCACCTCAAAAGTTGAGCAAGCTCAGAGTGGAAGTCCAAACCTTCAAACAGAAGGAAGGTGAATCCCTCTATGAAGCTTGGGAAAGATACAAGCAGTTGATCAGAAGGTTTCCTTCTAACATGCTTTCAGTATGGAGCATCCTATGTATATTCTATGATGGTCTGTCTGAATTGTCTAAGATGTCCTTGGATCACTCTGCTGGTGGATCTCTTCATCTGAAGAAAACGCCTGCAGAAGCCTAGGAACTCATTGAGATGGTTGCAAATAACCAGTTCATGTATACTTCTGAAAGAAATCCTGTGAATAATGGGATGACTCAGAAGAAAGGAGTGCTTGAGATTGATACTCTGAATGCCATATTGGCTCAGAACAAAATATTGACTCAGTAAGTCAATATGATTTCTCTGAATCTGACTGGAATGCAAGCCGCATCTGGCAGTACTAAAGAAGCTTCCTCTGAAGGAGAAGCTTATGACCCTGAGAATCTTGGAATAGAATAGGTGAATTACATGGGAGAATCCTATGGAAACACTTACAATCCTTCATGGAGGAATCATCCTAATTTCTCATGGAAGGATCAGCAGAAGCCTAATCAAGGCTTCAATAATAATAATAATGGTCGGAGAAATAAGTTTGGAAATAGCAAGCCTTTTCCATCATCTTCTCAGCAACAGATAGAGAATTCTAAGCAGAGCATCTCTGACTTAGCAACCATAGTCTATGATCTATCTAAGACCACTCTCAGTTTCATGACTAAAACAAGGTCTTCCATCAGAAATTTGGAGGCACAAGTGGGTCAGCTGAGTAAAAGAGTTACTGAAATCCCTCCTAGTACTCTCCCAAGCAATACAGAAGAGAATCCAAAGAGAGAGTGCAAGGCCATCAATATACCCAAAGTGGCCGAACCTATAGAGGAGGAAGAGGCAGTGATTTCCAGTGAGGAAGACCTCAATGGACGTCCACTGACCACTAAGGAGTTCCCTAATAAGGAACCAAAGGAATCTGAGGCTCATACAGAGACCATAGAGATTCCACTGAACTTACTGTTGCCATTCATGAGCTCTGATGAGTATTTCTCCTCTGAAGAGGATGAAGATATTATTGAAAAGCAAGTTGCTCGGTATCTAGGAGCAATCATGAAGCAGAATGCCAAGTTATTTGGTAATGAGACTTGGGAGGATGAACCTCCATTGCTCATCAATGAACTGAATGCCTTTGATCAACTGAAATTACCTCAGAAGAAATCGGATCCTGGAAAGTTCTTAATACCTTGTATCATAGGCACCATGACCTTTGACAAGGCTCTGTGTGACCTTGGGTCAGGAATAAACCTCATGCCTGATGATAAGTCATCTTATGCTAGCTTTTCAAGTATTTTTCACTTGTTTCATTAGGTTTTATGCACTTTCTTGCATTAGAAGTAAGTGATTTGGAGTGGATTTGCATGGTTTTGTTGAATCAATTAATCATCCTTTATTTGACATTAAATCATGAGGTTTAAGCTAAAATTAGTTGGTTTTTGAATAATTTATGAACCTTGTGAATTTGGTGATACTTTGATTGCTTGTTTTGATTACTTGTAGGTGAAGAAATGGTTGAAAAAGGAATTTTTGGCACACTTTTGAAAATAGAGCACGCTTTGGACCTTAGGCCACGCTTTGAAAAGCGTGACGCAAGGTACAAAAGTGTGGCGCACAAAGGAGGCAAGGGTGCTCAGTTTAATCACCTAACTAAGCGCCAGTGGAAGCATGACCAAAGGCAAGGCCATGGATGACCAAGGAAGCACCAAGGCTTATGGCGTTAAGTTAGCTTTACTAGCTGAGCGCTACAAGAAACAAAGAAGCATGGGCACCGAGTTAAATTTTTTTACCTTTATCGTGCCTCTCCAAGAAAAAAATGCAAGACGCTACACCTAGTAGTGAAACCACCAAGTTTCGAACCTTGCACCTAGGGAGCCAAGAGAAGCCCTACTCCAAGGGAAATTAGCCAAAAAGCATTCACCAAGACTTGAACCTACACCTGAGGGATAACAAGAAGGCGCTACTCCAAGGAGGGCAAGGACGCTCAGTTGCTTTACTTAACTGAGCGCTACCCTATATTGTTAGGCATAAGGAAAATTGGCTTCACAAAATGCATCCAGTGGGATTCGAAAGGGGGAGCTTCCACTCAAAGCAAAGTAATGCTATGTTACTTCTACTCCACTGAGCGCTACTTGTAAAGGAAAATTGGGCCAAAGTGTTGGAGCAATGTTTCGAACCTGGAGCTTCCTTGCACAAGTGCTCCTTACATTGCAAATGGCCAATGAAATTGGCGTTGAATTGCTCTCCTCAAGGCTCGAACTTGGAGCTTCCACTCAAAGCAAAGTAACACTACGTTACTTCTTCTTCACTGAGTGCTACTTATGAAATAAAATTAGCACAAAATAGGAGAAGGAAGGCTCGAAGGAGGGACCGTGTACAAGCTTGAGGCGCTGAGTTAACTCTTCCTCACTTAGCGCTAGTTCAACAACAAAGGGGCCAAGGAACACAAGCATATGTAGCGCTCAGTTACTTTAAGTAACTGAACGTTACCCTGGAGCCATGCACGCACAAAATTGATGTGCATGGGACCAAGACTTGGAGCGCTCAATTAACTTAGTTAACTGAACGCTCCCCTGGAGGTGCACTATGGGCCAATTTCACTTCAATTGCTATTTTGGATTCAATTCTTCACCAAATGAGAAGCCCACTCCAAATTCTAAAAATCAAAAATAGAAAGTATATAAATAGGACTTAGTTTGATTTAGACAGGACTTTACCTTTTACCTTTTGCTCACTTTTGAATTTTCATTATGATTTTGAGCTTTGAATTGGGGAATTGGGATTGAGAACTGAGTTCTCTCCTCCTTGTTCTCACTTTTGCATTTTTTGCTTTCTGTTTTTGAATTGTGGATAGAGATTGAAGGAATTCTGTTTCAATCCTTGATCTACAATTCATCTTTGTTCTCTTCTGCATAATTCTAAGATTTTGGAACTGGACTTGGGATTTTGATTTCATTTTCATTTCTCCTGCTGCTTTTGCTATCTTCCTTTGGATCTTGAATTGAGATTTTGAAGAGTTCCATTGATTCAAATTCTGAGAATCATCTCTCACTCTTCCTCTCAATTGATCTAAGGATTGGGTCTAAATCTTATTTACTATTTTTAAATTTTCTTTTCTTCTACAAATTGTTCTCTATTGGATCACAGAAGGGATTGAGATCTAGACTTGTTTTCTAGTCTCATTGAGCCTATGAGCTCTTGAATTTCTTTCCTAGATCTTGCAATTGAGTTGAATCTACTTTCTGCTTTGTTCTTCCCTGAAATTTGCCAAATCTGTTTAGATTTACTGTATTTAGCTCATCTTCTTTACTTTCGGTTGTTGATCTCTGAATCCCAGCACCCCACACCCCTTTATTATTCAAGCAATTTACATTTCTTGCACTCTAAGATTCAGCTATTTACATTTCTTGCAATTTAAGATTCATCTCTTTACATTTCTTGCACTTTAATATTCAACTCTTTTACTTCTTCTATTCTTTAATTTACCGTCAATTTTCCCTCTCCCTTTTAATTTCATGCAATTTAGCTTCTGTTGGTCACAATTCAATCAAATCATCAATTATTTGCTTAACTAAATCAATCACCTAACTAAAATTGCTCAATCCTTCAATCCCTGTGGGATCGACCTCACTCATGTGAGTAATTACTACTTGATGTGACCCGGTACACTTGCAGGTGAGTTTTAGGTGTTGGAATTTCGGTTGTAACCCATCAAGTTTTTGGCGCCATTGCCGGGGATTGATTAGATTGACAATGATTAAGTAAGGTGGTGGTCTAGATTAAGCACTTTTTCTTTTTCTTTTTACTAAGCATACTAACTTTTTAAATTTTTGCTTAAGCTAACACTAACTTCACTCTAGCAATAGAGTGTTTATTTCTGGTTCCTGGTTCTGTGTTTATGTCAGGAGGAAGAAGCGATGAATCTACACTTTTTGATCCTGAAACACTTTGGAGGTTGAGAAGAGAACCAAGAAATGGAGGAAAATCCAATAAATCCACTAGTGGGAGTGGCCAACAACAATGGTCAACCCCAAAGGAGAGTTTTGGCTTCATATACGTTTGCTAATCCAAGGCATTGTGGGAGTAGCATCCTTACCCCAAATGTCAATGCAAACAACTTTGAATTGAAACCCCAACTCATCACTTTGGTACAAAACAACTGCTCCTATGGAGGAAGCCCTCTAGAAGATCCAAATCAGCATTTATCTACTTTTTTGAGGATCTGTGACACAGTGAAGTCCAATGGTGTGTATCCAGACACATATAAATTACTGCTATTCCCATTTTCATTGAGGGACAAGGCTGCTCAATGGCTTGAAACCTTTCCATAAGGAAGCATCACTAGCTGGGAGGATCTAGTGAATAAATTTTTGGCCAAGTTTTACCCCCCTCAAAGGATCATCAGGCTCAAGACTGAGGTGCAAACTTTCACACAAATGGATGTAGAATCTCTCTATGAGGCATGGGCGAGGTACAAGGCCCTGATTAGAAAATGTCCCCCTAAAATGTTTAATGAATGGGACGTCCTTCAAAACTTCTATTAAAATTGACTCTTAAGGCTTAGAAAGCACTAGACCATTCAGCAGGAGGCTCTTTGCAACTTATGAAGACAGTAGAGGAGGCTCAAAACCTCATTGATTTGGTGGCAAACAATTGATGAGATATTTTGGTGAGAAACGAATCTTTTCCAAAACATCATAAAACTAACCGGCAAGTGTACCGGGTCGTATCAAGTAATAAAAACTCACGGGAGTGAGGTCGATCCCACAAGGATTGAAGGATTGAGCAATTTTAGTTTAGTGGTTGATTTAGTCAAGCGAATCAAGTGTTGGTTGAGTGATTTGTGACTTGCAGAATGTAAATTGCATGAAATTAAAGAAAGCAGGGAATTAAATTGCTGAATCTTAAAGAACAAGAAATTAAATGGCAGAAACTTAAAGTGCAAGAAATGTAAATTGCGGAATCTTAAAGTGCAAGGAATATAAATTGCTTGAAATGTAAAGGGAATTGGGGAATGGATTTGCAGAATTTAAACAAGGAAAAACTAAATTGCATCAAACAGAAGAGGGAAAGGGAATTGGGATTAAACCGGATCTTGAAACAGTAAAGTAAATGAACAGAAAAAGCAATAAGCAGGGAATTGAAATGAGAAATTCAGATCTCAGGACCCAGAGACTAGAAAACCAAGTCTAGATCTCAATGCCTTCCTAGATCCACAAGAACAATAGCAAGGAAATTGTAAATTGCAAAGAGAATAGATGAAGAACAATGAACCGGAAACGAAATTCAATTAACAGTAAAGTAAAGAAACAGAGAGATCCAAGATTGAGATTGAAACAGAATTTCTTCAATTCTCCAATCCAAGATCCAAGACAAAAGTCAAATGAAATTGAAAGCAATGAAAGCAAGAAATTAAAGTTCACTCAAGTTCAAAAGCTCTTCGAAAAACATTATGAAAATTCTAAAAGGAAA
>NC_029789.2:57557930-57592717 GCF_000816755.2 Arachis ipaensis
AAGTTAGGGGGCTAACGTTGGCGCAAACTTTTGGAGCCCAGGGGAGAATTTTCAGGTTCCAACGTTAGCCTCCAAGTTAGGGGGCTAACGTTGGGGCTAACTTCATGCAACCCGGTTCAATTTTCACTTATTCCATTGTCCTCTCTTCACTCCTAGCCATTCCTCTTTGCTTCAACCTTTCTCCAAGCCTTCTTCACCTATCATTGATCAACCAAACTAATCAAAGTTTTGCTCAAAATCATGAGGTATTCAATCTTCCACAATATGCAACAAATATAGTTCAAAACCTCATGAAATGGCATGAATTCACATATGGTTGGTTCAATCAAGGGAAACATGAAAATCTACTCAATTAGCTTGCTTGTAGCTCAAGAAAGTGCATAATTCTAATGAAAACAAAAGAAAAAGACTAGCTAAAATGGGCTAAGATGACTTGTCATCAACAATCAATACTTCTTTTTTCATCAAAGACAACGCCAACCATCACAAAGGAAAGGAGTTCTAGAATTGGAAGGAGTGGACACCATCCTAGCTTAAAACAAGATAATGCAGCAGCAAATTCAAGAACAATTTGAGCAGATGGCTAAAAAGATTGATAGCTTGCAAGTTGCAGTAGTGAATACAAGCCAACCAACAACAACATGGGGGAAAATGAAAAAAACCAAGAAGATCAACAGCAGGAACAAACTCAATATGTGCACAACCAAGGCTCAGGCCAAAATGAAGTTTATGGTGACACCTACAATCCATCCTGGAAGAACCATCCAAATCTCATATGGAGAGATAACCACACCCACAGCCAGCAACCGTGGCAGAAAAACTCAATCCAAAACAACTCAAGAAACACAACTTACTCAAACCACGACCAGCAAAACACTAACCACAATCCATATAGAAAACCCCAAAGCAACTACCCCAATTCCAGCTATTATCCACCCAATAACTCAGTCACTAACCAAAACAACCATCATCCACCTTCCACATCCATATTTCACCCATAAAATAACCCGGTAAATAGTTCATACAACTTCCAGCAACAACCATCTCATTTTACGCAACCACAACCAAATCTAAACTCCCAAAGAATCTCTAATCTAGAGATAATGATGGAGAAACTCATGAAAAATCAAGAGATGGCAAGACAAGATCAGTAAGCAGCACGGAAAGATCAAGCCATAACAAGTAAAAACCAAGAAGCTTCAATCAAAAACCAAGAAGCTTCAATCAGAAATCTTGAGAGGCATATGGAACAAATGGCTAAACGAATCGCAGAGATGGGTCAGAAGCAATCAAATGTATCCCCTAGTATCACTCAAGACCACCCAAGGGACAAAGGAAAACCTACAAAGTGGAAGGAGTGCAAAGCAATCATAGTGGGAAGTGAGAAGACTAGGGAGAAGGAAGCCATCAATTAGGAAGAACATAACAGAGAAGTTCCACAAGAAGAAACAGAAGAGATAAGAGAAGAGGATAGAAAGACTAAGAATGCAAAAAGCTCAAAGAAAGACAAGAACATCCTTGAGCCACAGCTATAAGAGAAGAAGGAAGGGGTGAAGCCATATGTCCCAAAACTTCCATACCTTCAGAGGTTCAAAAAAGAAAATGAGGATAAACAATACTCAAAGTTGCTGGACATATTCAAGACACTCAGCATCAATATTCCTTTCTTAGAAGCACTTGAACAGATGCCAGTGCATGCCAAATT
The DNA here is from genome assembly GCF_000816755.2 of Arachis ipaensis. NCBI lineage: Eukaryota > Viridiplantae > Streptophyta > Magnoliopsida > Fabales > Fabaceae > Arachis > Arachis ipaensis. The sequence goes on from NC_029789.2 coordinate 57,559,636, forward strand.
TATGAAGGAAGTGCTGACAAAGAAAAAGTCCCTAAAAGAAGGACAAATTATTGAGCTGACAATGGAATGTAGTGCTATTCTTCAAAGAGAGTTGCCAGAGAAGAAAGGTGATCCTGGGAGTTTTTATATACCTTGCACCATAGGAAACATAACCATTGAGAAGTTATTCTGTGATCTTGGTGCAAGCATAAACTTGATGCCTTTGTCTCTAATGAGGAAACTCCAAATTTTTTAGCTAAAATCCACACGAATACTTCTTCAAATGGCCGACAAGTTCATTCAGCAAGCACTTGGAGTTGTAGAGAATGTGCTGGTAAAAGTGGGAAAGTTCCTTCTCCCAGCTGGTTTTATCATTCTGGATATGGAGGAAGACCCTAACACTCCCATCATCCTAGAAAGGCCTTTCCTGGCTACGGGCATAACATTGATAGATGTTGAAAAAGGGGAATTGTTGTTGAGAGTGCATGATGAGCACCTAGCATTCCATGTTTTTAAAACCCTGCATGAGCCCACTCAAGAAGAAGATTGCATTAAGGATAAGGCCAGAGATCAAAGCTTGAAGGAGGCATTCAATGAGTTAACTCCAAGACTTCTAAATCCATGCTTGAAAGAAGTAGAGATGGTGCAACAGACTAAAGAAATTAAGGAGGAACTAGATCCAAAACCCCCAGATGAGAACCTCAACACTCTAGATAAAGAACCACCAAGGCATGAATTATCTTCTAAGAAAGAAAAGAAGAAGAGGCCAAAAGGGTGGAGAAACAAGAAAATCCCCACTGAAGGCTTCTCACCATGGGATAAAGTGATGTTAAACACCCAACCAATGAAGGTGTCTCCATAATTATCTGAGTATTATACTGTGAACCGGAACCTTTCACTTGAACACCTAGAGATCATCAAATAGGAGACCGGAAGGAAGTTCACAGTAAGAGGAGAAAAGCTAAGGCACTATGATTTTCAGCCTCCATGATCAAAGAACAAGATGTCAAGCTAGTGACATTAAAAGAGTGCTTGTTGGGAGGCAACCTAACCAGAGGTAGTTTTCTTTTCCCAACTATTTCAATAAATAGGTTAAGTAGCTTTATCTGTATTGCAAGGAGCTAAGTTTGGTGTTGCGCACTAAAACAATTTAAGGGAGAATGAAGGATGCTAAGTTTGGTGTTCCACCAAAAATCTCCTTTAAAAACACATTTTCACCTTCTGCATAAAGGGTTGCTAGCTCCAAGCAATCAGAGAAACTACTTAACCAGTATCTGTTTTCTAGTTTTTAGTTTTATAAACTTCAGCAAAGACAAAAGGGTTTCACATATGGTTAATTTGATGCATGAGAAATATTGGTAAGGGACTAAGTTTGGTGTTCACACACCAAAATAAGTTCAAAAGCCCGCAAATAATTCTTGCATACTAACCAGTTGCCCAAGGGCTTGAGAAATAAGCAACTTCTAAGGATTATGCGGGAAAACATTCAATCTGAGAGAGGGATCTGCATCATCATCCAAAGGAGGAGCAATAGATAGAAATAATGATGATAGAAGGAAAAGCTGAGAGACACTCCCAACAGGTTGTATTGACACTTAATCCTTGTTGCTGTGAAGCATTTTTAATCTTGAAATTCCTATATGTCTTGCTGAAGTGTTCAATTTAGTGAAAGTGGAGATGTTTGCTAAGAATGCTAGCCTGCATATTGTGCTTGTCATCCATCATTGGCTTGAATTTTGTTTTGTTTCCCTTCTGAATAAATAAAATAAAAATGTTTGATTTAGAAAAGTGGTTGTCCAATGTTGTAGAAATTAGGATGAGGATTCAGTGGTGGTATTTTTTTGATTTAATGATTAGCTCAATAATAAAAGCTGCATAATAAGATGTTTCTTGAAGTGTGAATTAGTTTGCTGCTATAAGGTCTGTTATCAATGAATATCCTTTGAGAATGAAGGCAAATAAGAAGAAAAAGAAAAAGAAAAGCCAAGAATGAGCAAAGAAACAAACAATAAGGCTAGACACCAATAGCTTGGACCCTAGGACATATGCCTGTAGTGTTTTTGTACTAGGATATGCTTGGACCAATAGGTTCTGAGGAGTATTTTGAAACTTGGCCACTTGGATCAACTGATCTGGGATTGCCAACCAAAAATCCACTATCAAGAGCAAGCTAGCTACAAAGCATTTAGTGATCCAAAGAGATGCTGGGCATCAATGTTCCTAGGAAGAAATTGTGGGCCATGTGTCTGTGGTGAAGAAATGTTGAGCAAAGTTTAGCCAAAAGGCTGCTGCAACATTTGCCACCAAGCCTTCATTAAAGAATAAGCTTTCTAAAGCAAAAGAAAGAAAGAAAAAGCTAGCAAGGGATCAAGCAAAAGTAAGGAATTATAGCAGCAACTCTAGTGAACCTTTGAGGAAACATTTCTTATATGTTAGCAAAGAATAAATGAGCTACATTTGTCTGCATAAAACCCCATGAACCAAGTTCAATTATCTGCTAAATAAGGACATGCATACTTCTTTGTTTCATTTTATTTTCTTTTATGTTTCGTGCTTGCTTGGGGACACCAAGGTTTAAGTTTGGTGTTGTGATGACAAGTCATATAATGCTAGCTTTTCAAGCATTTTTCACTTGTTTCATTAGGTTTTATGCACTTTCTTGCATTAGAAGTAAGTGATTTGGAGTGGATTTGCATGGTTTTGTTGAATCAATCAACCATTCTTTATTTGACATTAAATCACGAGGTTTAAGCAAAAATTAGTTGGTTTTTGAATAATTTATGAACCTTGCGAATTTGGTGATACTTTTATTGGTTGTTTTGATTACTTGTAGGTGAAGAAATGGTTGAAAAAGGAATTTTTGGCACGCTTTTGAAGATAGAGCACGTTTTGGACCTTAGGCCACGCTTTGGAAAGCATGACCCAAGGTACAAAAGCGTGGCACACAAAGGAGGCAAGGGCACTCAGTTCAATCACTTAACTGAGCGCCAGTTAGCTTTACTATCTGAGCCCTACAAGAAACAAAGAAGCATGGGCGCTCAGTTAACTTTTTTGACCTTTATCATGCCTCTCCAAGAATAAAAATGCAGGACGCTACACCTAGTATTGAAGCCACCAAGTTTCGAACCTTGCACCTAGGGAGCCAAGAGAAGCGCTACTCCAAGGGAAATTAGCCAAAAAGCATTCACCAAGACTTGAACCTTGCAACTGAGGGATAACAAGATGGCGCTACTCCAAGGAGGGCAAGGGTGCTCAATTGCTTTACTTAACTGAGCACTACCTTATATTGCTAGCCATAAAGAAAATTTGCTTCATAAAATGCATCCAGTTGGATTCGAAAGGGGGAGCTTCCACTCAAAGCAAAGTAATGCTACGTTACTTCTACTCCACTGAGCGCTACTTGTAAAGGAAAATTGGGCCAAAGTGTTGGAGCAATGGTTCAAACCTGGAGCTTCCTTGCACAAGCGCTCCTTACATTGCAAATGGCCAAGGAAATTGGCGTTGAATTTCTCTCCTCAAGGCTCGAACTTGGAGCTTCCACTCAAAGCAAAGTAACGCTACATTACTTCTTCTTTACTGAGCGCTACTTATGAAATAAAATTAGCACAAAATAGGAGAAGGAAGGCTCGAAGGAGGGACTGTGTACAAGCTTGAGGCGCTGAGTTAACTCTTCCTCACTGAGCGCTAGTTCAACAACAAAGGGGCCAAGGAACACAAGCATATGTAGCGCCCAGTTACTTTAAGTAACTGAACGTTACCCTGGAGCCATGCACGCACAAAATTGACGAGCCTAGGACCAAGACTTGAGTTAACTGAACACTCCCCTGGAGGTGCACCATGGGCCAATTTCACTTCAATTGCTATTTTGGATTTAATTCTTCACCAAATGAGAAGCCCACTCCAAATTCTGAAAATCAAAAATAGAAAGTGTATAAATAGGACTTAGTTTGATTTAGAGAGGACTTTACCTTTTACCTTTCGCTCACTTTTGAATTTTCATTTTGATTTTGAGCCTTGAATTAGGGAATTGGGATTGAGAGCTGAGTTCTCTCCTTCTTGTTCTCACTTTTGCATTTTTTGCTTTCTGTTTTTGAATTGTGGATATAGATTGAAGGAAATTTATTTCAATCCTTGATCTACAATTCATCTTTGTTCTCTTCTGCATAATTCTAAGATTTTGGAATTGGATTTGGCTTTTTGATTCATTTTCATTTCTCGTGCTGCTTTTGCTATCTTGAATTGAGTTTCTGAAGAGTTTCATTGATTCAAATTCTGAGAATCATCTTTCACTCTTCCTCTCAATTGATCTAAGGATTGGGTCTAAATCTTCTTAACTGTTTTTAAATTTTCTTTTCTTCTCCAAATTGTTCTCTATTGGATAAAAGAAGGGATTGAGATCTAGACTTGTTTTCTAGTCTCATTGAGCCTCTGAGCTCTTGAATTTCTTTCCTAGATCTTGCAATTGAGTTGAATCTACTTTCTGCTTTGTTCTTCACTGATATTTGCCAAATCTGTTTAGATTTACTGTATTTAGCTCATCTTTTTTACTTTCTATTGTTGATCTCTGAATCCCAGCACCCCACACCCCATTTATTATTCAAGCAATTTATATTTCTTGCACTCTAAGATTCAGCTATTTACATTTCTTGCAATTTAAGATTCAGCTCTTTACATTTCTTGCACTTTAAGATTCAACTCTTTTACTTCTTCTATTCTTTAATTTACTGTCAATTTTCCCTCTCCCTTTTAATTTCATGCAATTTAGCTTCTGTTGGTCACAATTCAATCAAATCATCAACTATTTTCTTAACTAAGTCAACCACCTAACTAAAATTGCTCAATCCTTCAATCCCTGTGGGATTGACCTCATTCATGTGAGTAATTACTACTTGATGCGACTCGGTACACTTTTCGATGAGTTTTAGGTGTTGGAATTTCGGTTCCAACCATTCAATGCCACTCTCTGTAATGGAGAAAATAGGGACCTTTGAGGTACAAGCTGCAAGAATCTCACTAGAGATGGCAGACAAATCAATGAAACAGGTTTATGGACTTGTAGAGGATGTCTTAGTGAAGGTTGAATACCTGTACATCCCTGCTCACTTCATAATCCTAGACACTGGGAAGGATGAGGATGAATCAATTATCCTTGGAAGACCCTTCCTAGCCACAGCAAGAGCTGTGATTGATGTGTATAGAGGAGAGTTAGTCCTTTAATTGAATGAGGACAACCTTGTGTTTAAGGCTCAAGGATCTTTTTCTGTAACCATGGAGAGGAAGAATGAAAAGCTTCTCTCAATACAAAGTGAAACAGAGCCCCCACACTCAACTTCTAAGTTTGGTGTTGGGAGGCCACCATTAAGCTCTGAGTCTCTGTGAAGCTCTCTAAGAGCTCACTGTCAAGCTATTGATATTAAAGAAGTACTTATTGGGAGGTAACCTAATGTTATTTAATTATATTTATATATTTGTTTTCCATTGTCATGTTATGTTTTTAGGTAGATGATCATGTTGAGTCACAAAAACAGCTGCAGAATTAAAGCGGAATCAAAAATAGCATAAAACAGCACACCCTGGAGGACAGGTTTACTGGCGTTTAAACGCGAGTAAGGGTAGCAGAATGGGCGTTTAATGCCCATGCAGGCAGCATTCTGGGCGTTAAACGCCAGAATGGGCAGCATTATGGGTGTTTAACGCCAGAAATAGCAGTATTCTGGGCGTTCAGAAAAATGCCCAGTAAAGAAGGAATCCTGGCGTTTAACGCCAGCCAGGGTATTTGGCTGGGTATTAAACGCCCAAATAGGCAGTCCAGTGGGCGTTAAATACCAGAATGGATAGCATTCTGGGCGTTTAACGCTAGGATGACACAAGGGAGGTAATTTTGTTTTCAATTCAATTTTTTTTTTCAATTTTTCATGTTTTAATTCATAATTTTTTTTCATCAAACATATTTTAAACGTTCATATTTCAATTTCTATTTCCAAAAAAAAATTAATAATTTTTCCAATTCCTTTTAATTGTTTTTCAATTCTTTTGTCCTTCCAAAACGTTTTCAAAACTTACATTTCTTTTTCAAATTCTTTTCAACTCTTTTTAATTTCTCTTGCAAACAGTAATAAGTTTCAATTAATTGTGTCATTTTTCTTTTACTCCCTTCTATCTTATTTTGCTCGAGGACGAGCAAACCTTTAAAGTTTGGTATGGAAAAAGCTTTACTTTTTTTTGTTTTTCCATAACCATTAAGGACATCTAAGGCCGAAGAAACCTCTAGAAAGAGGAAAGGAAAGGCAGTTTCTTCCAACTCCGAGTATTGGGAGATGGAGAGATTCATCTCAAAAGCCCGTCACTAGAAAGAGGATGGAGCAAACAAGAGAGCCCACTCATGGACCTCAACAAGAGCACTCCATTATCCTCCATGAAATAAGAGAGGACCAAAAGGCCATGAGAGAGGAGCAACAAAGGCAAGGAAGAGACATAGAGGAGCTCAAGCACTCTATAGGATCTTCAAGAGGAAGAACTAGCCGCCATCACTAAGGTGGACCCGTTCTTTAATTTTCTTGTTCTTATTTTTTTATTTTTTGGTTTTTAATGCTTTATGTTTTGTCTATGTTGTTGTTTTTATTACATGATCATTAGTGTTTAGTGTCTTTGTCTTAAAGCTATGAATGACTCCATGAATCTTTCACCTTTCTTAAATGAAAAATGTTTTCTGAAAAAGAAAAAGAAGTACATAAATTTCAAATTCTATCTTAAAATTAGTTTAATTATCTTGATGTGATGACAATACTTTTTGTTTTCTGAATGAATGCTTTAACAGTGCATATTTTTGATACTGTTATTTATGAATGTTAAAATTGTTGGCTCTTAAAAGAATAATGAAAAAAGAGAAATGTTGTTGATAATCTGAAAAATCATAAAATTGATTCTTGAAGCAAGAAAAAGCAGTGAAAAATAAAGCTTGCGAAAAAAAATGGCGAAAAAAATGGCGAAAATAATAAAGAAAAAGAAAGAAAAAAGAAAAAGCAAGCAGAAAAAGCCAATAACTCTTTAAACCAAAAGGCAAGGGTAAAAAAGATCTAAGCCTTTGAGCATCAATGGATAGGAGGGCCCAAAGTAATAAAAATCCTGGCCTAAGCGATTAAACCAAGCTGTCCCTAACCATGTGCTTGTGGCGTGAAGGTGTCAAGTGAAAAGCGTGAGACCGAGAGGTTAAATTCATGGTCCAAAGCAAAAAGAGTGTGCTTAAGAGCTCTAGGCACCTCTAACTGGGGACTCTAGCAAAGCTAAGTCACAATCTGAAAAGGTTCACCAGTTATGTGTCTATGGCATTTATGTATCCGGTGGTAATATTGGAAAACAAAATGCTTAAGGTAACGGCCAAGACTCATAAAGTAACTGTGTTCAAGAATCAACATACTGAACTAGGAGAATCAATAACACTATCTGAATTCTGAGTTCCTATAGATGCCATTCATTCTGAACTTCAAAGGATAAATTGATATGCCAAAACTATTCAGAAGCAAAAAGCTACTAGTCCTGCTCATCTAATTAAAATTAATCTTCATTGATAATTTTGAAATTTATTGTATTTTCTCTTCTTTTTATCCTATTTTGTTTTTAGTTGCTTGGGGACAAGCAATAATTTAAGTTTGGTGTTGTGATGAGCGGATAATTTATACCCTTTTTGGCATTGTTTTTACATAGTTTTTAGTATGTTTTAGTTCCTTTTTATTATATTTTTATTAGTTTTTATGCAAAAAACACATTTTTGGACTTTACTATGAGTTTGTATGTTTTCTGTAATTTTAGGTATTTTCTGGCTGAAATTGAGGGAGCTGAGCAAAAATCTGATTCAGAGGCTGAGAAAGGACTGCAGATGCTGTTGGATTCTGACCCTCCTGCACTCGAAGTGGATTTTTTGGAGCTACAAAAGCCCAATTGGCACGATCTCAATTGAGTTAGAAATTAGACATCTTGGGCTTTCTAGAAATGTATAATAGTCCATACTTTTTCCGAGATTTGATGGCCCAAACTGGCGTTCAAATGCCCCCCAGAAACCCTTTTCTGGAGTAAAACGCCAGAACTGGCACCAAAACTGGAGTTAAACGCCCAAACTGGCACCCAAGCTGGTGTTTAACTCCAAGAATGGCCTATACACGTGATAGCTTCAATGCTCAGCCCAAGCACACACCAAGTGGGCCCCGAAAGTGGATTTTTGCACTATCTGCACTTAGTTACTCATTTTCTGTAAACCTAAGTTACTAGTTTAGTATAAATAGCACTTTTTACTATTGTATTTGATGAGCTTATGCCATTATTCATGTTTGGAGGCTGGCCATTCGGCCATGCCTAGACCTTGTTCTCTTATGTATTTTCAATGGTGGAGTTTTTACACCTCATAGATTAAGGTGTAGAGCTCTGCTGTTCTTCATGAATTAATGTAAGTACTATTGTTTTTCTTTCAATTCATGCCTACTTCTTCTCCAATATATACTCTTGTACTTAATTCAGTTAAGTCAGAATGAAGGGGTAACCCGTGACAATCACCCACTATCTTCATTACTCGCTTAGCCAAGATCCGCGTGCCTGACAACCACAAGCGGTTTACATGATGTTCAACGTAGTCATTGGACGACAGCCGGAGTATATTCTCTTGAGTCTCTGATCCACGATTTGCATCATCTCTCCTGACAATAGAGCATCCGAATCTGAGATTAGAACCTTTCGTGGTATAGGCTAGAACCATTGGCAGCATTCCTAAGATCCAGAAAGTCTAAACCTTGTCTGTGGTATTCCGAGTATGATCTGGGAAGAGATGACTGTGAAGAGCTTCAAACTTACAAATGTTGAACATAGTGACAGTGTGCAAAAGGATAGAGAGATCCTATTCCGACGCTAGTGAGAACTGACAGATGATTAGCCGTGCGGTAGCTGTACATGGTATTTTTCATCCGAGACGAGAAATCTGACAGTTGATTAGCCGTGCAGAGATCGTACCTGGTATTTTTCATCCGAGAGGATCATATAGCTTGCCATGGAAGGGAGCATGAATGATTAGAAGAAGACAATAGGAAAGTAGAGGTTCAGAAGCAACAAAGCATCTCCAAACGCTTATCTGAAATTCCAACCAATGAATCACATAAGTATCTTATTTTATTTTATGTTGTATTTATCTTTTAATTATCAAAACCTCATAACCATTTGAATCTGTCTGACTGAGATTTACAAGATGACCATAGCTTGCTTCAAGCCGATAATATCCGTGGGATCGACCCTTACTCACGTAAGGTATTACTTGGATGACCCAGTACACTTGCTGGTTAGTTGTGCGGAGTTGTGAAAAGTGTGAATCACAATTTCGTGCACCACCTACTATGTCCTTCCTACCACCCATTTTTCTGAGATTCCGATGAATATGCTTCTTCTGATTGGCTGTGTCATGGAGGAGAAGGAGGTATACTTCCCCCGGTTGATCAGGCGAGGCATGTGGCGAGCACACATCTGTGGCCTTCTACCATTTTCCAATATGGTCATTATGATGATTGAGTTACCCGGTGCCCTATGGATGGACGATGACGTGACACCACCGCCCCTAGACGACGACGAGAAGGAGGTCACTATTTCGTGGGGTACGTGGGTGCACGAGAAGCCCCCATCCAGGCGCTGCTCTCGAGCTAGAGCAGCAGTAGAGGCAGCTAGACCTTCATCTTCTACAGCAGTAGCAGGACCATCTTCTTCTTCAGCACCAGCAGTAGCACCCTTACCACCACCACCACCACCCGAGCCGACATACCTGCTAGTACAGCGCCTGTTTTGCTTTATGGAGTGCAGCGAGCATCGTATCATGCGACATCTTGGTCGCATAGACCAGGTGTTTGTATCACAGGGAATTGAGCTACCCCCTCTCCCTAACTCTCCCGCTTCCGATGAAGAGGATCACGAGGCAAAGCACGAGGCAGAGCATGAGGCACCTCCGCAGACGCAGACTACCCAGGATACTCCGCAGCATGCCGAGGAGCCAATGCCCCAATCTGAGATCCAGCAGGAGCAACCCTCATCATGAGACCGATCAGTAGCATCGAGGACGATGCTTCATCTTAAGTGTGCGGAGGTCCCCACTGTCGCCGTCGGTGGATTTGGCGAACTTTTTTCGGACATTATCACTTAGTTCATCTTATTTTGCTTTATTTTGCACTATTTTGGCATTATTGTATATATTTGCTAGTGTGGATACTTTTATTTTGGTTGTTGCACACTTTATTGTATATATTGCATTTTAGCCTTGTGGTTGTGATTTGGAAAATGTTTTGAATTGTTGGAAACCTAGTTAAACCCTTTGTGCATAGAAGAAATTGTTTTGATTAGAAGAGAGTGTAAACTAAGGAAATTTTAGAATTTCTCATTCACAACATCGCATTTAGGATAGGCTTAGTCAAAATGATAGAATTTTCAAAAGAATTTATCTATAGGGCACCACCGCAATTGATTGGAAAATTTTTTGTGGAACTTGCTTGAATTCATACTTTTGTGGATCATGTTTTTGAGCTAAGAACACAAGCTTGTGAGTTTTGAGCTTAATTGTGTGGTTACATCTTATAACTACTTATTTTCCTTCTTGTGTGCAAGTATTCTCTTCCTATGATTGTGATCCTTGATTTGTTTAATTCTTTATGTCCTATTGTTCCTTGTATACATGCATTTATATGATTGAGGCCATTGTTTCATTAGCAAACTTACCCAAAATAGCCTACCTTTTACTCTCCATTGTTAACCAATTTTGAGCCTATGCTTAACCCAATTGTTCTTTATTCTAGCACATTACAAGCCTAAAGCGGAAAATAATAAAGTCTCTTGTTTGGATCTTTGATTGGCTTAGGCTAGTGAGAGTATTTTATATTCAAGTTTGGGGAGATTGGGAACATTGGTTGGGATAAAAGGGTGTTTTATATTTATATTTGGGAATTGGGTGCATACTCATGTATTGATTAAATGTATAAACCTTATGCATTGATGCTCTTGTATGTAGCTTGAAAGAAAAAAAAATGAAAAAATGAGAAAAACAAAAAGAAAAGAAAAGAAAAAGAAAAAAAATATAAATGTTAAAAAGAAAGAAAATATATATATATATAAAGAAAGAAAAAGAAGAAAAATAATAAAAAGGGGACAAAATGCCCCAAAGTAAAGTCCAATAAGAGTCAATGCATAAGTGTTGGAAAAATCAAAAGAAAATGCATGAGTATGTAAAAAGTGAAGGATGGGTAGTTAGGTTAGTTCTTAATTGTATAGGTCATTACATAGGTTAGGTGGGAAAGTCTAGACTAATCAAAGATTCAAATCCTAGTCCACTTAACCATATATGACCCTATCTTAACCCTAACCCCATTATAACCCTTGAGAAAGACCTCATGATATTTGTATGCATGCATTGAATGATTGTTGATTGTTAGATGAAGAACAAATCTTGGAAAGCATGATTAGGAGAGAATTGAGTGAATCAACCCCTAAACACTTGAGTGAAATAGAGTGGATACACATCCGGTGAGGGTTCGATTGCTCAATTACATGTATTCACCACTATCACCTATATTCATACAAGTTTGTAAATTCTTTTTATAATTCAATGCAATTGTGGGTTGGATTTGATTTCCATTTCTTTAGCCCTATGCTTACATATATTCTCTTGGAAGTGATTTGTTTTGACTAAGCATGTACATTCATATAGTTAGTTGCATTTAGATAGTTTGCATTTAGATAGTTTAGTTACATCGAATAAATGTCATACCCTTTGCTTCATTCTTGGTTTAGCATGAGGACATGCTAAGGTTTAAGTGTGGGGAGGTTGATAAACCCCGTTTTTAGGGTTTATCTTGTGTTGAATTTAGAGCATTTTGATAACCTTTCCTCACATTTATTCAATGAAATAGCATGATTTTGTGATTGTCTCCGTATTTGTTCTTAGATGTGAAAATATGCTTTTTAGACCTTTAATTTGATAGTTTTAATCTTCCTTTGATTCCACTAGATGCCTTGATGTGTTTGCTAGTGATTTCAGATTGAAAAGGGCTAGGAAAGGATCAAAGGAGTGAAAGGAAAGGATACAAAGTGGAGAAATCATGAAAAACCAAAGATTTGGAAAAAGCTCATGGACGCGCGAATGCACTATGCGCCTATGCGCGGATTGCAAAACACCCCAGGGATGCGTACGCACACTGTGCGCGTACGCGCCGAAGGTCGCACGTGATTTTTAAAGAAGAACTCGTGCTGGCAATTTTGGACGGCTTCTGGCCCCATTTGGAGCTGGGTTTTTGGCGGGAAAAGGCTAAATAGACCAAGGGAGGAAGGGGAAGGCATCATACACATGAGGACTACACACAACACATATTAGGCTAGTTTTAGTTAGTTTTAGAGAGAGAAGCTCTCACTTCTCTCTAGGATTAGGATTAGGATTAGGTTTAGGTCCATAAACTTAGATCTAGGTTTTAATTCATGCTTTCATCTAGTTCTACTCTCTAATTCTTTGTTGTTACATTCATATTCTTCCATTGTTTGTTATAATTTCTTCTACTTTGTTTCTAGGCTTTGTTGTAGATCTACTTTTATTCATTCTATTTTCTTTCAATTCAATTTGAGGTAATTCATGATAATTGTGTTTCTTTTGATTGTTGTTATTAATTCCTTGCAATAATTGCTGTTAGATTCTATTCTTGTTGTCAATTTGCTATATTTTCCTTTTGTGCCTTCCAAGTGTTTGATGAAATGCTTGGAAGTATGTTAGAGTAGAATTTTATGCTCTTGGCTTGGGAAGGTAACTTAGGAACTCTTGAGTCACTAATGTCCAAGTAATTGACGATTGGAAGCCATTAACTCTAGATCTCACTAATTGAATTGGTGGAGAACTAGGACTTATGGACTTGGATTGACATAGCTCATTTGACTTTCCTTTACTACTAGTTAGAGGATGATTTAATGGGGTTGATCCTTGCCAATTCTCATGTTGTGGTTAATAATAAGGATAGAGATCCTTGACCACCAAACATTGCTAAGACCGCTTTATCATTTACATTTCCATTATCATTTACTTTTCTTGTCTCTTACCCAAAAACCCAAAATATACAACTCAAAATCAATAACAAGAACACTACCCTGCAAGTCCTTTGAGAGATGACCCGAGGTTCAAATACTCTGGTTTATAGATTTTAGGGGTTTGTACTTGTGACAAACAAATTTTTGTATGAAAAGATTATTGATTGGTTTAGAAACTATACTTGCAACGAGAATTCATTTGTGAATTCTAAACTGTCAATTTCCATTCATCAACATCCCACGCTGAACTTGAGGGAGGCAAGTTCGGCGTCAATGCTTGGCTGGTTTACTCCCCTTTTTGCGTCGTTCTCCACGCCAAACTTGGGATTTTCCAAGTTCGGCATGGGCCTTCCAGAGTCAAATCCCACTTTTGCACGCAGCATGCTACGCCAAACTTGCAAAGGATCAAGTTCGACGGATCAAGTTTGGTGCCATATGCTCTCAAAGTTGCACGCTATTACGCCGTTCTACACGTTGAACTTGGAATATTCCAAGTTCGGCGTGGACCTTGCAGAGACAAATTCCTCTTTTACATGCAATATTGATGTGTGGAAAACGATCCAACACAAAACTCATCGGCAAGTGTACCGGGTCGCATCAAGTAGTAATTACTCACAAGAGTGAGGTCGATCCCACAGGGATTGAAGGATTGAGCAATTTTAGTTAGATGGTTGATTTATTTAAGCAAACAGTTGATGATTTGAGTGAATTGTAATAGACAGAAGCTAAATTGCATGAAACTAAAAGGGAGAGGGGAAATTGGCAGAGAAGTAAAGTGAAGAAGAGTAAATTGCATGAAACTTAAATTGCAAGAAAGTAAAAGAGCTGAATCTTAAAGTGCAAGTAATGTAAATGACTGAAACTTAGATTGCAAGAAATATAAATAGCTGAAGCTTAAAGTGCAAGAAATGTAAAATACTGAATCTAAATTGCTGTGAAACTTAAATTGCTGAAAGATTAAAGGGGTTTGGGGAGTTGGGATTCAAAATGAAGCAAGAAAATATAAAGAGCAATCAAGCAGAGAAGTAGAAGATGAAGTAAGTACAACAGATCTAAACAGAAATGGAAAATTGCTTGAAGAACAAGACAAAAAGAAACTTAGCTCAACTGTAAAATCTAAAAGAGAATTTGAAGATCCAAGAATAGCAATGAACTCAGGAAGAAGATCTGGATCTCAATTCTCCTTTGCTCAATCAGAAAATAAATTACAGAAGAAATGAAAATGATAATAGTAAATGAAATTCAAATCCAATTCCTTAATTCTCAGAATTTTGCAGAAGAAGAACAAGATGAATTTCAGAGCAAGAGTTGAAACAAAATTCCTTCAATCTCAATCCAAAATTCCAAAACAAAAAGTAGAGGTTGCAGAAGATAGTAAAATGAAAACTAGAGAGCAAGACTTAGATCCAATCTCAAGTCCCAGAGCTCTCAATGAAAACTCAAATTTTAGAAAATGAAAAATGAGCTAAGAGTAAACTAGAAATGAAAAAAATAAAAGGTCAAAAGTCCTCTCAAAATCAAACTAACTCCTATTTATATACTTTCTAATTTTAATCTTCAGAATTTGGAGTGGGCTTTTCAACATGTGAAGAATTGGATCCAATTTGGCCATTGCTTGAAAAATGGAACAAGGGACCCCTCCCAGGGAAGCGCTCAGTTAAAAGAGAAAGCGCAGCGCTCCCTTTGCCTTGTGTGCTTCCAATTTGTCTCGTGCCAAAGCCCATTGGATGCAGCAAAGTAGCGCTCAGTCAACTAACACAGTGCAGCGCCTTTGCTTTTGACTGGGCTCCCACTTCGAGCCTTGCTTCTCTCATTCTGGAGCCTATTTTCCTTGTGCAAAGAAATGCAAAGTAGCGCTCAGTGAGAGAACTTCACGCAGCGCCCCTTTGTTGTGGAGAGAGCTCCCTTGTTCGAGCATTGGTGAAGCCAATTTGGTGTACATTTCCTTTGGTAGAGTAGCGCTTAGTGAAGGAATTGAACGCAGCGCCATTTCTTTCATGCGCTAGGTGCATGGTTCGAATCCTGGCCATTTCATTTTGGCCAATTTCCTTGCTTGTAGCGCTTCTTCTACGCCCTTACGTGCTTGGTTTCTAAACTTGGTGGTTTCACTCCTTGATGTTGCACCTCGTTTTTTCTTTGCTGAGCCCCACGATAAAGTTAACTGAGCACTATGCGTTTTGCCTTGTGAATATTGGTTCCTTTGAGCGCTCAGTTTGATTAACCAACGCAGCGCCATGCCCTTTGTTCCCTTGGCTTTGGTACGCCCCTCTCCAGCGCTCAAATAGAGAGCGCTACGCTCAATTAGTGAGCGCTATGCCTTGCTTGGTTTGGTGAGTGCCACGCTTTTGTTACCTTTGGCTACGCTTTTTTTAAGCCACGCTTTCTTTGTTTCTTCCTTTTCTTCACCTACAAGTAATTAAAACAACCAATCAAAGTATCACCAAATTTACAAGGTTTATAATTCATTCAAAAACCAACTAATTCTAGCTTAAACCTCATGATTTAGTGTCAAATAAAGGATGGTTGATTGATTCAACAAAACCATGCAAATCCACTCCAAATCACTTATTTATAATGCAAGAATGTGCATTAAACCTAATGAAACAAGTGAAAGATGCTTGAAAAGCTAGCATAAGATGACTTGTCATCACAACCCCAAACTTAAATCTTGCTTGTCCCCAAGCAAGCACTTATCATAAGAAGAAATGAAATAAAACAGAGAAGCATACATGTCCTTATTTAGTAGATAATTAAACTTGGTTCATGGGGTTTTATGCAGACAAAATGTAGCTCAATTATTCTTAGCTATCTGATATGAAATGTTTTCTTAAAGGTTCACTAGAGTTACTGCTATTCTGCCTTGCTTTTTGATTGATCTCTGTTAGCTTTCTCTTTCTTTCTTTTGCTTAGAAAGCTTATTTGTTAATGAAAGCTTGGTGGCAAGTGTTGCAGCAGCCTTTTGGCTAAATTTTTTTCAACATTTCTTCACCACAGACACATGGCTCACAATTTCTTCTCTAGGAACATTGATGCCCAGCATCTCTTTGGATTACTAAATACTTTGTAACTAGGTTGCTCTTGATAGTGGACTTTTGGTTGGCAATCCCAGATCAGTTGATCCAAGTGGCCAAGTTTTGAAATACTCCTCAGAACTTACTTGTCCAAGCATATCCTAGTACAAAAACACCATAGGCATATGTCCTAGGGTCCAAGCTATTGGTGTCTAGCCTTATTGTTCGTTTCTTTGCCTATTTTTGGCTTTTCTCTTTCTTTTTTTTTTCTTATTTGGCTTCATTCTCAAAGGATATTCATTGATAACAGACTTTATAGCAGCAAACTAATTCACACTTCAAGGAACATTTTATTATGCAGCATTTATTATTGAGCTAATCATTAAATCAAACAAGTACCACCACTGAATTCTCATCCTAATTTCTACAACATTGGACAATCACTTTTCTAAATCAAACATTTTTCTTTTATTTATGCAGAAGGGAAACAAAATAGAATTCAAGCTGATGAGTTATGACAAGCATACTATGCAGGCTAGCATTCTTAGCAAACATTTACACTTGCACCCAATTGAACACTTCAGCAAGACATATAGGGATCCTCAAGTTAAAATACTTCAAAGCAACAAAGATTAAGTGTCAATACAACCTGCTAGGAATGTCTCTCCGCTTTTCTTTCTATCATCATTATTTCTCTCTGTTGTACTTCCTTTGGATAATGGTGCAGACTTTCTCCACAGGTTGAGTATTTTCCTGCATAATCCTTAAAAGTTGCTTGTTTCTCAAGCCCTTAGGCAACTGGTTAGTATGCAGGATTTGCTTGTAGGCTTTTGAACTTATTTTTGGTGTGTGACACACACACACACATATATATATATATATATATATATATATGAAACCTTTTGCCTCTGCTGAAGGTTACAACACTAAAACTAGAAAACAAATAATGGCTGAGTAGTTTCTCTGATTGCTTGGAGCTAGCAACTGATTATGCAGAAGATGAAAATGTGTTTTCAAATGAGATTTTGGTGAAATACCAAACTTAGCATTCTTCATTCTCCCTTAAATTATTTTGGTGTGCAACACCAAACTTAGCTCCTTGCAATACAGAAAAGATTACTCAACCTATTTATTGAAATAGCTATGAAAAGCGATTAGCTCAGGTTGGGTTGCCTCCCAACAAGCGCTCTTTTATTGTCACTAGCTCGACATCCTTCATTCTTTGATCATGGAAGCTGAAAATCATGTTGCATTAGATTTTCTCCTCTCACCGTGAGCTTCCTTTCTTCTATCTCTTCTTGTGGAACTTCTCTGGGGTGTTTCTTCTGGATAATGGCTTCTTTTTTCATAGTCTTCTCACTTAGTTCTGAAATGTGTTTAGCCATTTGCCCCATTTATCTTTCAAAGTTTCTGAATGCTGCTTCTTAGTTTTTGATCTCCAGGGCTTGATTGTCCATGAGTTTCTCCATTATTATCTCTAGGTTAGAGATTCTTTGAGAGCATGGAGTTGGTCTTGGTTGTGTGAAATGACATGGTTGATGGAAATTGTTTTAGAAGAATTATGAAGTGTGATAGGGTTGGAAGTATGTGTGTTGTGGTGGTGTGTAATGGGTGTTGTTAGTAGGAGTGTGGTTTTGCTTGTTTGTGATGCTGAGGTTGTTATAATTGAGGTTCCTTGGTCTTTGATTTTGGTGCTCAACCCACCTCAAGTTAGAATGAGTCCTCCAGGATGGGTTGTGCGCATTACCATGAGAATTGTGTTGGAATGAACGTGAGGTGTTATTTGGAGATTGCACTTGCTCAGGACTTCGTTGCTCATAGTTGAATGCCCCAAAACCTTTTTCAGATTGATTTCATCCATGTGAGGTTTGAGATTGGCTTTGTGCATTCACTACAGCAATTTGCAGCTCATTGATCTTCCTAGCCATCAGCTCCATTTGTTGCTGAAGTTGTTGATGCATCTGCTTATTTTGGGTTATGATTGCATTTGCTACTTCAAGTTCCATCACTCCCTTCTTTTGTGTGAATGGTTGCACTTCTGCTTCCAGCTTAATGATTTTCTAGGGTGGATTATTGTTGGCCACTCCCTCTAGTGAATCAGATGGTTCCCTTACATTCTTTGCTTCTCTTCTCAACCTTCAAAGTATCTCAAGATCAAAGGGTGAGAAGTCATTGCTTCTTCCTCCTGGTATAAATTCAGAAATACAAACAGAGCACTCTGTAGCTTGAGTGCTGTTAGGATTAGTAGAGACAAAGTCTCAAACAGTTAGTGTGCTTATTAAAAACAAAGAAAAACAAAGAAAAAGTGCTTAATCTAGACGACCACTTTACTTAATCATTGTCAATCTAGACCAATCCTCGGCAACGGCGTCAAAAACTTGATGTGTGGAAAACGATCTAACACAAAACTCACCGACAAGTGTACCGGGTCGCATCAAGTAGTAATTATTCACAAGAGTGAGGTCGATCCCACAGGGATTGAAGGATTAAGCAATTTTAGTTAGATGGTTGATTTATTTAAGCAAACAGTTGATGATTTGAGTGAATTGGGATAGACATAAGCTAAATTGCATGAAACTAATAGGGAGAGCGGAAATTGACAGAGAAGTAAAGTGCATATGAGTAAATTACATGAAACTCAAATTGCAAGAAAGTAAACAAGCTGAATCTTAAAGTGTAAGTAATGTAAATGACTGAAACTTAGATTGCAAGAAATATAAATGGATGAAGCTTAAAATGCAAGAAATGCAAAGTACTGAATCTAAATTGCTGTGAAACTTAAATTGCTGAAAGATTAAAGGGGTTTGGGGAGTTGGGATTCAAAATGAAGCAAGAAAATGTAAAGAGCAGTCAAGCAGAGAAGTAGAAGATGAAAAAAATGCAGCAGAACTAAACAGAAATG
This sequence comes from Arachis ipaensis, assembly GCF_000816755.2. Taxonomy (NCBI): domain Eukaryota; kingdom Viridiplantae; phylum Streptophyta; class Magnoliopsida; order Fabales; family Fabaceae; genus Arachis; species Arachis ipaensis. Next base: position 57,578,611 of record NC_029789.2, read on the forward strand.
GAAAATTACTTGAAGAAAAAGACAGAAAGAAACTTAGCTCAACTGTAAAATCTAAAAGAGAATTTGAAGATCCAAGAAGAGCAATAAACTCAGGAAGAAGATTTGGATCTCAATTCTCCTTTGCTCAATCAGAAAATAAATTGCAGAAGAAATGTAAATGAAAACAGTAAATGAAATTTAAATCTAATTTCTTAATTCTCAGAATTTTGCAGAAGAAGAACAAGATGAATTTCAGACCAAGAGTTGAAACAGAATTTCTTCAATCTCAATCCAAAATTCCAAAACAGAAAGTAGAGGTTGTAGAAGATAGTAAAATGAAACTAGAGAGTAAGACTTAGATCCAATCTCAAGTCCCAGAGCTCTCAATGAAAACTCAAATTTTAGAAAATGAAAAATGAGCTAAGAGTAAACTAGAAATGAAAAAAAATAAAAGGTCAAAAGTCCTCTCAAAATCAAACTAACTCCTATTTATACACTTTCTAATTTTAATCTTCAGAATTTGGAGTAGGCTTTTCAACTTGTGAAGAATTGGATCCAATTTGGCCTTTGCTTGATAAATGGAACAAGGGACCCCTCCCAGGGAAGCGCTCAGTTAAAAGAGAAAGCGCATCGCTCCCTTTGCCTTGTGTGCTTCCAATTTGTCTCTTGCAAAAGCCCATTGGATGCAGCAAAGTAGCGCTCAGTCAACTAACACAACGCAGCGGCTTTGCTTTTGAGTGGGCTCTCACTTCAAGCCTTGCTTCTCTCATTCTGGAGCCAATTTTCCTTGTGCCAAGCAATGCAAAGTAGCACTCAGTGAGGGAACTTCACACAGCGCCCCTTTGTTGTGGAGAGAGCTCCCTTGTTCAAGCCTTGGTAAAGCCAATTTGGTGCACATTTCCTTTGGTAGAGTGGCGCTAAGTGAAGGAATTGAACGCATCGCCATTTCTTTCATGTGCTACGTGCATGGTTCGAATCCTGGCAATTTCATTTTGGCCAATTTCCTTGCTTTTAGCGCTTCTTCTATGCCCTTATGTTCTTGGTTTCAAAACATGGTGGTTTCACTCCTTGAAGTTGTGCCTCGTTTTTCTTTGCTGAGCCCCATGATAAAGTTAACTCAGTTAACTGAGCGTTATGAGTTTTGCCTTGTGAATATTGGTTCCTTTGAGTGCTCAGTTTGATTAACCAATGCAGCGCCATGCCCTTTGTTCCCTTGGCTTTGGTACGCCCCTCTCCAGCGCTAAAATAGAGAGCGCTATGCTCAATTAGTGAGCGCTACGACTTGCTTGGTTTGGTGAGTGCCATGCTTTTGTTACCATGGGCTACGCTTTTGTTAAGCCACGCTTTCTTTGTTTCTTCCTTTTCTTCACCTACAAGTAATTAAAACAACCAATCAAAGTATCACCAAACATACAAGGTTTATAATTCATTCAAAAACCAACTAATTCTAGCTTAAATCTCATGATTTTGTGTCAAATAAAGGATGGTTGATTGATTCAGCAAAACCATGCAAATCCACTCCAAATCACTTATTTATAATGCAAAAAGTGCATTAAACCTAATGAAACAAGTGAAAAATACTTGAAAAGCTAGCATAAGATGACTTGTCATCAAATATTCGGCACCGAACTTGGAAATCCCAAGTTCGGCGTCAACCTGGTCGAGTCAACCTTCTCCATAGTGGGCAAAAATTATTCTAAGTGTTTGGTTCCTGTTCTAAAATATCTGCATGATCAAAACACACGTAAAACGAAGGAAAAATAGTAAAACTCAATAAAAATCAAATAAATAATAAAACCACCACTACGGAATACGAAACCATCAGGTTGCCTCCCGACAAGCGCTTCTTTAACGTCACTAGCTTGACGGTCAGTTATGCTAATTCAGCAGATGAACAGACCTCTGGCGATCAATCTCGCCTCCAAGATAGTGGTTCAACCTCTGACCATTAACTGTGAATTTTCTGTTAGAATTCTCTTCCTGAATCTCTACATGACCATATAGTGAAGCTCTGGTAACTACAAACGGTCCTGACCACCGGGATTTCAGCTTCCCGAGAAAGAGTTTGAGCCTTGAATTATACAGAAGCACTCTCTGACTTGGCTTAAAGACTCTGATGGCAATCTTCTTGTCATGCCATATCTTTGTTCTCTCCTTATAGAGCTTGGCATTCTCATAGGCTGAGTATCTGAATTCATCAAGCTCATTCAACTGAAACATTCCCTTAATTCCTGCAGCTTGAGCATCAAGGTTTAAATACTTGATTGCCCAGTAAGCTTTATGCTCCAGCTCCACTGGTAAATGACAGGCTTTTCCATAGACCAACTGATAAGGGGACACGCAAATAGGAGTCTTGTAGGCTGTCTGGTACGCACAGAGAGTATCATCAAGCTTCCTAGACCAGTCCTTTCTTGAGACACTGACGGTCTTTTCTAGAATTCTCTTAAGTTCCCTATTGAAAACCTCAACCTATCCACTTGTCTGAGGGTGATAAGGGGTAGCCACTTTATGACGGACTCCATATCTCTGAAGAAGGGAGTCCAGTTGTCTACTACAGAAGTGACTTCAACCATCACTAATGAGTGTCTGTGGGACACCAAATTGGCTGAAAATATATCTCTGAAGAAAGCTAATCACCACTTTGGTATCATTGGTGGGTAGAGCCACAGCTTCTGATGCCAGGGCATTTTGGCCAGTTTCACTGACCTTTTTCTTTACTCTTTTAGGATAGTTTCATGCATTTTCTTAGTAAATAAGGAAGTTTTGGGTGAATAAACACTTTACATGATTTCATGAAAAATATGCATGAATTGAATGATAATATGGATGATGCATGATCTCATGACTTCAAACAGAGCTTTGATGTACCTTGTTTGTTTTATTTAAGGACAAAGGAAGCAAAGAAGAACCACGTTAGCTTCACTAACGTGACCACTAACGTGGAATGGGAGCGAGCTTGCAACGTTAGTGGTAAAGCTTACCACCAATAATGCCTTCGAATGCCATCATAACCCACGTTAGTTACCACGTTAGTTACACTAATGTGGGAACTAACGTGGAGGAAATGGGGAGCTCTAACGTTAGTGGTAAAAGTGAACACCACTAACGTTCCAAAAGGCCACACATAACCATGTTAAGAGTCACGTTAATCTAATTAACGTGAACTCTAACGTCGAGTGAGAAGAGATCGCCAACGTTAGTGACACTCACCTTTGTCACTAACGTTGGATCAGGCCAAGATTGCCCACGTTAGTGGTCACGTTAAGACCACTAATGTGAAGGGTAACGTAGACCAAAAGAATGATGTGCCAACATTAGTGACACTAACCTTTGTTACTAACGTTGGAGATGGCAAGCATACCCACGTTAATGGTCACGTTAATGCCATTAACGTGAGGCACTAACGTGGAAAAAGGGGGCACTTTGAAGCGTTAGTGACAAAGGTGAGTATCACTACCGCTCTCGAAGCCTTGGCATGCCCACGTTAAGGGTCACGTTAGTTACACTAACGTAGACCATTAACGTGGAAGAGAGGGACAAAGAGCAACGTTATTGGTAAAAGTGAGTGCCAATAACGCTTGCGAAAGGCTAAGAGGCTACGTTAGTGGTTACGTTAGTACCACTGACGTTGAAGTTAACGTGGATCACTTAGATTGGAACGTTAGTGACAAAGTTATCATCACTAATGCTCTCAAACCAAAGTTTACACTTAACGTTAACGCCACTAACGTCCTAACTAACTTCCCATCATGCCTAACTTACACTTTCTTTGCAAGCAAAGCTGAGCCCACTACAGACTGTAATTGCTTCAACCAATGATCAAGGGCCCATATCCAAGACTTGAAGAGCTAACTAGAAGATCTGAAGAGTAGTATATATAGGGATAGTTTTGAATTAAATAGAGAGCTGGATACGGTAGAATGAGACCTTGTATATTTTACTTTCTCTGTAACTTCTAGTTTAATTTGGAGAATGCATTATTCTTTATCATCTTCTATTTCCAGAGTTATGAACAACTAAACCCCTTTTCATTAGGTTAGGGAGCTCTGTTGTAATTTGATAAATCAATAATAGTTTTTATTATTCTTCTTCTTTCTTTTCTCTTGATTTTACTAGAAAGCTTTCGTTCTTCATCCAATTGGTTAGCTATCTTGGAAGAGAAGCTCTCCATAATTGGATCTCCTCGAAACCTTGGAAGAGGAATGAGGAGATCATTCTAGAAATGCTTTCTCATGCTGGACCAAATTGGCATTTGGATGGATATAGTGACATATAATCCTACCAACACTTTGATTTGGGAATGCATGTGGTATAATCAGTGACCAAACTTCATCTCTTCCTATGAGCAATTAAATCAAGGAATTGGGCAATTGTTCAAGCTTAGAGAGATTGGGTTTCCAAGGAATTGGAATCCAATCACTTAAGATTGCCAAGGAGATCAATGAATGCATTGATTGAGGAAGAGATGAGAATGAACTTGATCTGGAGAATGCAACATCTCCTACACCCAATGAATCCCCCATTTCTGATCTTACCCATTCTCTTTAATTTCTGCCATTTATTTTTCTGTTCATTTCCCCAAATCCCCATTTAAGATTCTGCAATTTACTTTATGCCATTTACATTTTGCCATTTATTTCTAGCATTTACATTTTCTGTTATTTACTTTCCCGCCATTTAATTTTCTGCAATTCCTCAATTCAATTTCTGCTTAGCTCAACTAGAACATTCCTCTAATTAAAGTTGCTTGACCAATCAATCCCTGTGGAATTCGACCTCACTCTATTGTGAGTTTTTACTTGACGACAATTCGGTATACTTGCCGAAGGGAAATTTGTTGAGAGACAAGTTTCCATGCATCAAGTTTATGGCGTCGTTGCCGGGGATTGATTTTGTATCGACAATGATTAAGTTAGAGGATAACTAGATTAAGTAATTTTCTTTTGCTTTGTTTATTTCGTTTCTGTTATTTACTTCTAGTATTAGCAATTTTCCTCTATTACTCTTTTTTGTTTATTTCATTAGTTATCTACTTTTCTGTTCAGCTAACCCACTAACTGTTTGATAAATTGCACCACTCACACTAACAGCCATTCTAACAAGAGTATTCTCTTCATTCAATTTCTTTCTTGCTTTTTGCCTTGTTGGTTGTATGACAGGTAGAAGAAGCGGGGCTTCAACTTCCTTTGATTCTGAATCTGAGAGGACCTTCCTTAGATTAAGGAGTGAAGCAAGAGGAAAGAGAGTCGTTGGTGCTGATGAAGAGGAAGAGTATTTTGAACCAGACATGAAGGAGAATATGGAGAACCACCATGAAGAAGAAGCTCACAACCATGCCAGAGAAGGTCCAACAAATCATGCTGGGCAAAAGAGAAGAGTTCTAGGCTCTTACATCAATCCAAACCCAGGAAACTATGGAAGTAGCATCCAAAAGCCAACCATACATGCCAATAACTTTGAACTAAAATCCCAGCTCATCACCCTCGTTCAGAACAACTGTGCATTCGGAGGAAGTGCCCAAGAAGACCCCAATCAACATCTCACCACCTTCCTAAGGATATGTGATACTGTTAAGTCTAATGGTGTTCATCCTGACACCTATAGACTGCTTCTGTTTCCCTTTTTACTCAAGGATAAGGCATCTAAATGGCTGGAATCCTTTCCGAAGGAGAGTTTAACAACCTAGGAAGATGTGGTGAACAAATTCTTGGCGAGATTTTACCCTCCTCAAAGAATCAACAGGTTGAGAGCTGAGGTACAAACCTTCAGGCAACAAGATGGTGAAACTCTCTATAAAGCATAGGAGAGATTTAAGGACTTAACAAGAAGGTGCCCACCAGACATGTTCAATGAATGGGTGCAGTTACACATTTTCTATGAGGGTCTTTTTTACGAATCAAAGAAGGCAGTCGACCACTCATCTGGGGGATCTCTGAACAAGAAGAAGGCCATTGAAGAAGCCATAGATGTCATCGAGACTGTAGCTGAGAATGACTACTTCTATGCTTCTGAAAGAGGCAATACTCGGGGAGTAATGGAGCTGAACAACATGGACGCGCTACTGGCTCAAAACAAGATGATCACGAAGCAGTTGGCTGACCTTACCAAGAAGATGGAAAGAAACCAAGTTGCAGCAGTCACCACTTTATCAACAGCTCAAGAAGGAGTGAATGCAGAGGAAGAGGGTGACCGGGAACAAGCCAACTATATTGGGAAAACCCATGATACATACACCAAAACTTATAATCCTGGTTGGAAGAACTACTCAAACTTTGGGTAGGGAAATCAATAAGATCAAGGCCAAGATCAGAGACGTCACACAAATGAACTAAGAGCGCTTATTATTTATTTATTTTTAATAACATAATAATATTATATTAATAAAATATTATTAAATTTTAAGTGACCCCAATACATCTTGCTTGCATAAACTATATACTATATATAAATATTGATATATATGAATCTCCAATTTGAATCGATCTCAATTGATCCACGAAGCAAAAAAAAGGGGATCCCTCTTAGGAATGATATTTTTTTGTTATTAGGATTCCCTTGTTGTTCAGCATCTTGAACAAGCCACCCCTTAGACGGTATGGTTAAAAGATCGTCGACCTTTAAGGAAATAGATGTAACAGTAGCTTGCCACCCCAACAACAATACAACTGACCAACATTCCACACAGAGATTATATCAACACCCACCCAACAATACCTCTCAACATCCATATCAAAACCAAAATAACCCTTCTCACCCATCCAACCTCAACCCACCATTACCATCCAAAGATAGACTCTCCAGAATAGAGACTCTACTTGAATGTATATGCAAAGAAGTCCAAGATAGTAAAATATTCCAAGAAAAAGTGCGACCCAATATGCATAATCAAGATGCTGCCGTCAAGAAACTTGAAACACAAATTAGCTACCTATTTAAGCAAGTTCCCAGCCACAACATTTGCAACAACACTAATTCAAACCCGAGGGAGGAGTGTTAGGCTATCACCCTCAGAAGTGGGAAGAAATCGAAGGAGACCTCCAAGAAACCACAAGAGAAGAACTCGGATGAAAAGATAAAGGAATAAGATGAAGTTCAAGTTCCCACTCGCAATTCACATCAAGAAGGAGCAGTGCTAAAGCCCCACGTTCCAAAAGTCCCATACCCTCAGTAATTGAAGAAAAAGGGGGATGACAGCCAATTCTCAAGATTTTTAGAAATCTTCAAGAAATTACAGATTAACATACCCTTTGATGAAGCAATAGAGCAAATGCCGCTCTATGCCAAGTTCTTGAAGGAGTTGATGACCAAGAAGAGAAGCTGGAAGAACAACGAGACTGTGGTACTAACCGAAGAATGTAGTGCCATCATTCAGCACAAACTACTCCAAAAATTGAAGGACCCTAGGAGCTTCCAGATTCCTTGTATTATGAGGGAAATTAGAGTGGAAAAGGCTTTATGTGACATAGGAGCCAGTATAAATTTGATGTCCTTAGCAATGATGAGAAAAATAAGGATTGAAGAGGCCAAGCTAACAAAAATGGCCCTGCAACTGGTAGACCAATCATTCAAGTTTCCTCACGGAATAGTAGAAGACTTGTTGGTAAAGGTAGGAGACTTTATCTTCCCAGCAGACTTTGTAGTGTTGGATATGAAGGAAGGAGCCAAGGCCTCCATCATCTTGGGAAGACCATTCTTAGCCACTGCCGGAGCTATCATCGATGTCCAAAAGGGTGAACTTACCCTTAGACTACATGATGAGAAAATGATATTCGATGTGTTCAAGGCCATGAGTTACCCACAAGATGTATTGGGAGAATGTATGAGGATGGATTCACTGGATGATGTAGTGCAAGAGACTTTTGAAGAGGAAAAACTTGAGGGGGTAGTAGAAGAAGAGGAATCAGCATCAAGCAAAGAGGCTGCAACAGCTGAGGTTCATGTTCAGGGCATACTAGAGGAGAAGAATGAAAGAGAAGAAGCACCCAAACTTGAACTGAAGGCACTGTCGCCCACCCTCAAATATGCATATTTATGAGAGAATGAAAGTTATCCAGTGATCATAAACTCAGCCCTCAGCCAAGAACAAGAGGAGGAACTACTCCAGGTATTACAAAAGCATAAGGATGCCATTGGATGGACCCTCGCTGACTTGAAGGGAATCAGCTCGGCCATATGCATGCATAAGATACTATTGGAAGATGATGCCAAACCCTTCATTCAACCCCAAAGGAGGCTGAATCCAGTCATAAAAGAAGTAGTACAGAAGGAAGTCATGAAGCTATGGTAGGGAGGGGTAATCTACCTAATTTTGGATAGCCCATGGGTCAGCCCCGTCCAAGTGGTCCCCAAAAAGGGAGGATCACTGTAGTACCCAATGAAAGGAACGAACTCATCCCTACAAGAATGGTCACAGGATGGAGGATGTGCATTGACTACAAAAAACCCAATAAAGCTACAAGAAAATATCACTTCCAACTCCCCTTCATGGATCAGATGCTGGAAAGACTTGCAGGACACGCATATTATTGTTTTCTAGATGGTTACTCAGGATATAATCAAATAGTAGTTGATCCGAGAGACCAGGAGAAAACGTCATTTACTTGCCCATGTGGAGTGTTTGCATACAGACGTATGCTATTTGGGCTATGTAATGCTCCTGCAACGTTTCAACGCTGCATGCTTTCTGTCTTCTCAGATATGATAGAGAAATTTATTGAAGTCTTTATGGATGATTTTTCAGTATTCGGGGATTCCTTTCCTAATTGCCTAAATCACCTTGCCTTAGTATTAAAAAGATGTCAAGAGACCAATCTTGTCTTGAATTGGGAAAAATGCCACTTTATGGTGGCAGAAGGAATAGTCCTTGGCCATAAAGTTTCTAACCAAGGCATTGAGGTAGACAGAGCTAAGGTGGAACTCATTGAAAAATTACCCCCACCAAGTGATGTCAAGGCAATTAGGAGCTTTTTAGGGCATGCTGGATTTTACAGAAGATTTATTAAAGATTTTTCAAAGATAGCCAAGCCCTTAAGCAATCTCCTTGTATCTGATACACCATTTACCTTTGATGAGAAATGCATGCTAGCATTCGAAAACTTGAAAAAGAGGCTGTCCTCAGCCCCTATCATTATCCCACCTGATTGGAACTTACCATTCGAACTGATGTGTGATGCATCTGATTTTGCAGTTGGGGCAGTGTTAGGACAGAGGAAAGATAATTTGGACCATGTTATATACTATGCCAACAAGGTCCTCAATGACACTCAAAGATATTATACCACTACTGAAAAGGAGTTGCTGGCAATAGTTTTTGCATTTGACAAGTTTAGATCATACCTCATTGGTTCCAAAGTGATTGTTTTTACAGATCACACAGCACTTAAATATTTGTTTGCCAAGCAGGAATCAAAACCAAGATTGATCAGATGGATCTTGTTGTTGCAGGAATTCAATATTGAGATTAGAGACAAGAAAGGAGTGGAGAACAAGGTAGCAGATCACCTATCCAGAATCCCTCATGATAAAGGTGGAACACATGATGCAAGTGTAAATGAGTTCTTCCCAGATGAGCAGTTAATGACGGTTCACAAAGCACCTTGGTTTGTAGATATTGCCAATTTCAAGGCAACTAGGACTTTGCCTTCAGAGATCAACAAACATCAAAAAAGAAAACTCATTAATAATGATAAATATTTCATCTGGGATGAGCCATATCTCTTCAAGAAGTGTTCAGATGGAATCCTTAGAAGATGCATTTCAGAAGAAGAGGGACGAGAGGTCTTATGGAACTGCCATGGCTCGTGCTATGGAGGCCACTTTGTAGGGGAAAGAACTGCAGCCAAGGTGCTACAAAGTGGATTCTTTTGGCCCACCCTTTTCAAGGATGCCAAAGAACTAGTGAAGCACTGCAATAAATGTCAAAGAGGTGGAAACTTACCCAAAAAAATGAGATGCCACAGAATTTCATCTTAGAGCTGGAACTGTTTGATGTGTGGGGGATCGATTTCATGGGTCCATTTCCAACCTCATATTTAAACAAGTATATCTTGGTAGCGGTGGATTACGTATCCAAGTGGGTAGAGGCTATTGCAACTCCAACAAATGATAACAAGGTGGTCATGAACTTCCTCAGAAAGAATGTCTTTAGCTGGTTCGGAGTCCCAAGAGCACTCATCAGTTATGGAGGGAGCCATTTTTGCAACAGACCACTAGAAGCTCTTCTCTTAAGATACGGGGTAAAACACAAGGTTGCCATGCCTTACCACCCCCAAACAGGTGGGCAAACCGAGATATCCAACAGATAGCTAAAAAGGATCATGGAAAAGACTGTGGGAGCATCAAGAAAGGATTGGTCGAAGAAGCTAAATGATGCTCTTTGGGCATACAGGACAGCATTCAAAACACCAATTGGGATGTCCCCATATCAACTGGTGTATGGAAAGGCCTGTCATTTACCATTGGAGCTGGAACACAAAGCCCTTTAGGCTCTCAAGCTACTAAACTTTAACAGCATTGCTGCTGGTGAAAAAAGAGTCTTGTAGCTATAGGAACTAGAGGTGTTTAGGTCTCAAGCCTATGAAAATGCCAAAATCTATAAGGAAAAGGCTAAGAGAAGGCACGACCTCAATCTGACACCCAGGAGCTTCGAAAAAGGACAACAAGTGCTCCTCTACAACTCCAAATTGAGACTTTTCCCTGGGAAACTCAAATCAAGGTGGTCAGGACCCTTTCTTGTCACAAAGGTCTCACCTTGTGGGCACGTAGAAATCATGGAGGAAAGCTCAAAGAGGACTTTCACTGTGAACGGATAAAGGCTCAAACACTACATGGGCAACATGGGAGAGATCCCCAAAATGAAGTATCATCTCAACTAATGGAGAAATCGTCGAGCTAGCGACGCTAAAAGAGCACTTCGTTGGGAGGCAACCCAACCTAAGGTAGTTTTCTTTTCATGATTATTTCAATAAAGGTTACAAGTAGTTCTCCATGTATTGTAAGGAGCTAAGTTTGGTGTTGCACACCAAAACAATCCAAGGGTGAATGTGTAATTCTAAGTTTGGTGTTCCACCAAAGATTTCAGTTAGAATCACACTACACCCCTTCAATGACAAGTTACTAGCTCCAACCAATCAGGAAAACTACTTAACAATAGTTTAGTTTCTAGTTCATAGTCGTTTTCTTAATAAAAGCACGTGAGGTTCTCTACATGTAGTCGATCTGTTGCATTAAGCAAGGAACTAAGTTTGGTGTTCACACACCAAATTAAGTTCAGAAATTCATGAGCATACGTGCATGCTAACTATTTCTCAAGTGCTTTGGGAACAAGCAACTTCCAATAACTTTGCAGAAATTTAATCAATCTTCTGGAAAAAATGGTGCACCATCATCCAATGAGAAGAAGGATGCAGAAGCTAGGATGATGACAACAAATGGACAGCTAGAAGTCACCCCCAAAAGGTTGTGTTGTTACTTAATTCCATCGGTTGTGGAATGTTCAAATTGGAAGTGTGAATGTGACCCTGTTAATAGTTATTCTTTAGTTTAAGTCACTAGAATTTAGTGTTTGTTTTCTTTGCTTAAGTCCATGTGTGCTAGTCTAAGTTCCCTGCTTTCATTTTCATCCTGCTTAAATGTATGCTTGTCCTTTAGTTTAAATAAAAGAAAATGTTATGAAAAACCAGAGTGGAGTTCATCTTGTGGAGTAAGTTCTCAATGTTTGTAGTGTGGTAATTGGTTAGCTAAGTTGGTTCACCAACAAGGTACACAGGCAACTACATGTTCTGAATCCTATGCTTGAAGCACATTCTATGAAACTAGTTAAATAACAAGGTCCTAATAAGAAAAAGAAAAAGAACAGTGAGAGTTAGAAAAAGAAAGAAAAAGAATAAGAAATAAGGCTAGGCACCAAGGGTTTAAATCTTGAGGGATGTGTCTATGGTGTTCCTGTGCCAAGGATCTGCTTGGATGAATAAGTTCTCAGGAGTGCTTCATCACTTGGTAACTTGGGTTAACTAACCTGGGATTATCAACTGAAAATCCACTATCAAGAGTAACCTTGCTACAGAACATTTAGTAACCCAAAGAGGTACTGGACACCAAGGCCTCAAGGAAAGAAAATAACAAACCATATGCTTGTAGTGTGCATGTATGGGGGAGAGAGACTTGAGGGAGTAAGTCCTTAGGGGTGTTTCAACACCTAGCACCTTGAACCAACTGGTTCGGGAGTGTTGGCTGAAAGCTTATTTTAAAGAGTCGCCCCTTCACAAAGCACTTAGCCTAAGAATGCAATAAACCCTAAAAAGAAAGGAAAGATCAAGGAATAAAGATCTCATAGGATGCAATCAAGCAAACGTTCAAGAACATGATAGGGACTTGAAAACCAGTAAAGGAATGAACCTAAGTTGCTATGCATGAAACCCCATAAACTAAGAGCTTAACTTCTATAATAAGAACTTGTGTCTCTTGTTCTTTCATTCATCATTCTTATGTTTCAGTACTTGCTTAGGGACAAGCAAGCTTTAAGTTGGGTGTTGTGATGCCAGGGCATTTTGGCCAGTTTCACTGACCTTTTTCTTTACTCTTTTAGGATAGTTTCATGCATTTTCTTAGTAAATAAGCAAGTTTTGGGTGAATATACACTTACATCTTGATTCAAGCAAACATTGTGAACTTTACATGATTTTGTGAGAATTATGCAAGAATTGAATGATAATATGGATGATGCATGACCTCACGACTTGAAACAAAGCTTTGATGTACCTTGTTTGTTTGATTTCAGGACAAAGTAAGCAAAGAAGAACCACGTTAGCTTCACTAACGTGACTACTAACGTGGAATGGGGGCGAGCTTGGAACGTTAGTGGTAAAAGTTACCACCAATAACGCCTTCGAATGCCATCATAACCCAAGTTAGTTACCACGTTAGTTACACTAACGTGGAAGAAAGGGGGAGCTCCAACGTTAGTGGTAAAAGTGAACACCACTAACATTCCAAAAGGCCACACATAACCACGTTAAGAGTCACGTTAATCTAATTAACGTGAACTCTAACGTGGAGTGAGAAGAGATCGCCAACGTTAGTGACACTTACCTTTGTCACTAACGTTAGATCAGGCCAAGATTGCCCACGTTAGTGGTCACATTAAGACCACTAATGTGAAGGGTAACGTGGAGCAAAAGAATGATGTGCCAACGTTAGTGACACTAACCTTTGTCACTAACGTTGGAGATGGCAAGCATACCCACGTTAATGGTCATGTTAATGCCATTAACGTGAGGCACTAACGTAGGAAAAGGGGGCACTTTGAAGCGTTAGTGACAAAGGTGAGTGTCACTAACGCTCTCGAAGTCTTGGCATGCTAACGTTAAGGGCCACGTTAGTTACACTAACGTGGACCTTTAACGTGGAAGAGAGGGACAAAGAGCAACGTTATTGGTAAAAGTGAGTGCCAATAACGCTTGCGAAAGGCTAAGAGGCTACGTTAGTGGTTACGTTAGTACCACTAACGTTGAAGTTAACATGGATCACTTAGTTTGGAACGTTAGTGACAAAGTTATCGTCACTAACGCTCTCGAACCAAAGTTTACACTTAACGTTAACGCCACTAACGTCCTAACTAATTTCCCATCATGCCTAACTTACACTTTCATTGCAAGCAAAGCTGAGCCCAGTACAGACTGTAACTGCTTCAACCAAAGATCAAGGGCCCATATCCAAGACTTGAAGAGCTAACTAGAAGATCTGAAGAGTAGTATATATAGGGATAGTTTTGAATTAAATAGAGAGCTGGATACGGTAGAATGAGACCTTGTATATTTTACTTTCTCTGTAACTTCTAGTTTAATTTGGAGAATGCATTCTTCTTTATCATCTTCCATTTCCAGAGCTATGAACAACTAAACTCCTTTCATTGGGTTAGGGAGCTCTGTTGTAATTTGATGGATCAATACTAATTTTCATCATTCTTCTTCTATCTTCCCTCTTGATTTTACTTGAAAGCTTTCGATCTTCATCCAATTGAGTAGTTATCTTGGAAGAGAAGCTATTCAAACTTGGATCTCTTTTGAACCTTGAAAGAGGAATGAAGAGATCAAGCTAGAAATGCTTTCTCATGCTGGACTAAATTGGG
>NC_029789.2:57593322-57633867 GCF_000816755.2 Arachis ipaensis
GTTAAGGGCCACGTTAGTTACACTAACGTGGACCTTTAACGTGGAAGAGAGGGACAAAGAGCAACGTTATTGGTAAAGGTGAGTACCAATAACGTTTGCGAAGGGTTACGAGGCCACGTTAGTGGTCACGTTAGTACCACTAACGTTGAAGTTAACGTGGATCAACTAATTTAGAACGTTAGTGACAAAGTTATCATCACTAACGCTCTCGAACCCAATTTTACACTTAATGTTAACGCCACTAACGTTCTAACTAACTTCCCATCATGCCTAACTCACACTTTCTTTGCAAGCAAAGCTGAGCCCACTAAAGACTGTAACTGCTTTAACTAAAGATCAAGGGCCCATATCCAAGACTTGAAGAGCTAACTAGAAGATCTGAAGAGTAGTATATATAGGGATAGTTTTGAATTAAATAGAGAGCTGGATACTGGAGAACGAGACCTTGTATATTTTACTTTCTCTGCAACTTCTAGTTTAATTTGGAGAATGCATTCTTCTTTATCATCTTCCATTTCCAGAGCTATGAACAACTAAATCCCTTTTCATTGGGTTAGGGAGCTCTATTGTAATTTGATGGATCAAAAATAGTTTTCATTATTCTTCCTCTTTTTTTTTCTCTTGATTTTACTAGAAAGCTTTCGTTCTTCATCCAATTGGTTAGCTTTCTTGGAAGAGAAGCTCTCCATAATTGGATCTCCTCAGAACCTTGGAAGAGGAAAGAGGAGATCATGCTAGAAATGCTTTCTCATGCTGGACCAAATTGGAGTTTGGATGTATATAGTGACATATAATCCTACCAACACTTTGATTTGGGAATGCATGTGGTATAATCGGTGACCAAACTTCATCTCTTCCCATGAGTAATTAAATCAAGAAATTGGACAATTGTTCAAGCTTAGAGAGATTGGGTTGCCAAGGAATTGGAATCCAATCACTTAAGATTGCCAAGGAGATCAATGAATCCATTGATTGAGGAAGAGATGAGAATGAACTTCATCCGGAGAATGCAACATCTCCTACGCCCAATGAATCCCCCATTTCTAATCTTACCCATTCTCTTTAATTTCTGCCATTTATTTTTCTGTTCATTTCCCCAAATCCCCATTTAAGATTCTGCAATTTACTTTATGCCATTTATATTCTGCCATTTATTTCCAGCATTTACATTTTCTGTTATTTACTTTCCTGCCATTTAATTTTCTGCAATTCCTCAATTCAATTTCTGCTTAGCTCAACCAGAACATTCCTCTAATTAAAGTTGCTTGACCAATCAATCCCTGTGGGATTCGACCTCACTCTATTGTTAGTTTTTACTTGACGACAATTCGGTATACTTGCTGAAGGGAAATTTGTTGAGAGACAAGTTTTCGTGCATCATCTTCCACCCATTTGGACACATAATCAACTGCCACTAGAATATAGTTGTTGGAGTATGAAGGTGGGAAAGTTCTCATGAAATCAATACCCCACACATCAAACAACTCAACCTCAAGAATCTCCTGCTGTTGCATCTCATGGTTGGCAGGGAGATTTTTAGCTCTTTCACACCTGTCACAGTGCTTCACAAGTTCTCTTGAATCCCTGAAGAGAGTCGGCTAATAAAAACCGCTCTGAAGGACCTTTGTAGCTGTCCTTTCTCCGCCAAAATGGCCTCCATAATGACAGCCATAGCAGTGCCAAAGAATTTGCTGTGTTTTCTCATCTGAAACACATTTCTAGATTATACCATCTTAACATCTTCTAAAAAGGTACGGTTCCTCCCAAATGTAGTAATTTGTATCAGTCAGTAGCTTTTTCACTGGTTGTCTACTGTACTCCTTTGGAATAAAATTATGGCCTTGTAATTTGCAATGTCTACAATCCATGGAGCCTGCTGAATGAGAAACAATTGCTCATCCGAAAATGTCTCAGTCACAGCTATGGGTAGTTGTACTCCTGCCTCAGGCTCAATTCTGGAAAAGTGGTCAACTACTTGATTCTCTGATCATTTCCTATCTTTTATCTCAATATCAAACTTCTGAAGGAGCAACACCCATCTGATTAATCTTGGTTTAGAATTCTGTTTGGCTAGAAGGTACTTTAAAGTAGCATGATCAGTATAAACAATAACCTTAGAACCAATTATATAGGACCTAAACTTATCAACAGCATATACAATATCTAATAATTATTTCTCTATAGTTGTGTAATTCTTTTGAGCATCATTTAACACACAGCTAGCATGGTAAATAACATATATAAGCTTGCCATGCCTCTGTCTTAAAACAGCTCCTATAGCAAAATCACTAGCATCACACATCAATTCAAATGGTAAATCCCAATCAGGGGGAGCTATAATGGAAGCAGAGGTAAGGTTTGCCTTTAGAGTTTCAAAAGCATGCAGGCATTTAGCATCAAACACAAAAGGAACATCAATAACTATTAGGTTGCTCAGTGGTTTAGCAATTTTAGAAAAGTCCTTTATAAATCTTCTATAAAATCCTGCTTGACCCAAGAAACTCCTGACTGCCTTCACATTAGCTGGTGGTGGTAATTTTTCAATTACCTCCACCTTTGCTCTATCAACCTCAATCCACTTACTTGAAATCTGGTGTCCAAGAACAATGCCCTTTGTAACCATGAAATGACATTTTTTCCAATTTAAAACAAGGTTTGATTGTTGACAACGTTTCAAGACCAGAGACAAATGCTTAAGGCAGGATTCAAAAAAATTACCAAAGATGGAAAAATCATCCGTAAATACCTCAATGAACTTTTCAACCATATCAGAAAAAATAGAAAGCATACACCTCTGAAAAGTTGTTGGAGCATTACAAAGTCCAAATGGCATTCTCCTATAAGTAAATACTCCAAAAGGGCATGTGAATGCTGTCTTCTCTTGATCTTGAGGGTCCAGTACAATTTGATTATATCCAGAGTATCCATCTAGAAAACAATAAAAAGCATGACCAGCTAACCTCTCAAGCATCTGATCAATGAAAGGCATGGGAAGTGATCCTTCCTTGTAGCACTGTTGAGGCTCATGTAGTCTATGCACATTCTCCATCATGTGACTGTTCTTGTAGGAATAAACTCATTCTTGTAGGAAGTCGGATTAACTACGATTGCACCACAAGCACAGACACCATTATAATCGGTAAAACTTAGGATCGAGTAGAGGGGAGTAATGGAAGAGAGAATCCTCCACCTAACTGTTTCCTTATGAGAAGTGCCGGTTATGCCAGTGAAGAAGAAGGAGAACAGCAGGAGACTTTTTGTGAAAGGGAGTGTGCTAACGAATCATCACGACTCAATCTAACCTTTCTTTTGGAACCCGCATCAAAGCTCTATCCGAAGTTTTTCTTAAATGACTTGATCCTCCTTTTACCTTTACTTCTTATGCACATAAATCTTGATTCTTCTAGGATGAGCTTGAGCTTGTCTAGCTATACTCATGTAATCATTGAATCTTGGGAACCTGCTGTAAGTAGAGTTGCTCTCCTTCGCAAACCGTGTTCTTCAAAATCAGCTGAGACTTCTTTGTCTCTACACACTCTGTTCTTTCTACCAAAGGTCCTTGATTTGAACTCTTTTCTTGAGATGCACGTAGGTGCATTCTATTATTTTAGTACAACTCTATTTGACCGTGTACAAGATTTTCTTTCTGATTTTTTTCACGAACACCGTTCGTATTGTTCATTCGTCTTTCGAGCTTAGTGACTTTTTGAAAATCAACTCGAGCTTATAATAGCATCGCGTATGAATTCTGGCTATAACCATCGAGACGTTGATTCCTTAGAGCAACACTTTTGGACATAAAAAACGAAGCAGGTAAGTGTGTGACATCAAGAGGAGTTTTGGAACTTTTAATTCTTGCCGACCGTAATGTCTATGATTAAGTAGACGCAATAAGATGCACCGTATGTGTATAATACCTGAATACCAAGGAAGCTTTCGAATCTTGAGAGAAAGATTAACCTCAGTGCCAGTATTTGTGATGCCTGAATCAAATAAACCATTCAAAATAACTGCGATGCATTGTTAAAGAGTTTAGGATACTCACAAATGCAACAAACGCGATGTTGTGGCGAACGCCCTCAGCAAGAAGTCTCCACGAACTATTTCGTGGATGATAAAGGAAAAGAATTGTTAAGTAAATTGAAGCCCTAAGTTAGATGCTGAAAGTGTAACTAAAGGTGTCAGACTAAATCCAAATGATTGCAATTTTTGAAACGTGGTATAAGATGAGACATAGAAAGTGTAACAAGATGATAGAGAGCTACCAAGGATGTCGAAGTCTGTTAAACAAAAGGGAATCAAGAAGAGATCGAGGGAAACAAAGAATGAAACTAGGAGGAATGAAAAAATATATTTGGAAGTACAAGAAGTGATTTATATGCCTAATGCCAAAATAGAGATGTAAATTGTTGCCTGAAGCCATCTAGGGCGAATTTTAATTCATCTGAGAACTACTAAGAGGTATCACGATTGTAAAGAGATACGTATGAGTGGCTCGAAATGATAGATAATGTGGCGACACATGTGACTGTATATCTAACGTGTTCCAAGATAAGGAGCGAGTACCAAGAGTCATCCGAGATGTGGCAACCATGGAAGGTTTCGCAACAGAAGTATAAAGGGATTGCTACTGATTTTGAAAGGGGTTATACTAGGATAGGAAGTAATGCTGTTAGGTGATCATGGGTCAGTTAACCAAATCCATTCCGCTCATCCGAGCAAACTAATTATTAGAGATATTGAGGAGACTATAGATCAGAAAGAAGGTAAGGTCTCATGGCACGCTAAAAGCCTCTGTGTTGATATGAAAACTGGAGTATCAAACATCTTAGTATTAGTTTCCGAATTTGATAGCCGATACCAAACACGTAATAGAACATGAACCCGTACAACTAAGAGAAGATCAAATGCTTCAAATAACCTCAGTTAGAATTTATAATATGATACTGATGAGCGGATATTTTATACGCTGTTTGGCATCACTTTCATATAGTTTTTAGTGTGTTTTATTTAGTTCTTGTTGAGTTTTTATAGGTTTTAATGTTAAAATCATATTTTTGGATTCAACTATGAGTTTTTGTATTTTTGTACAATTTCAGGTATTTTCTGGCTGAAATTGAGGAGCTAGAGCAGAAGTCTGATTCAGAGAGAGAGAGAGAGAAAGCACTGCAGATGCAGTCCAAATCTCACCTCCTTGCATCTGGAAGAGCTTTTCTCGAGCTACAGAAGTCCAAATGGAGCGCACTCAAAGACTATTGAAAGCTGACTTCAAGAGCTTTCCAGAAATATATAATAATCCATAATTTGCTTCCGATTAGAAGGTCCAAAACTGGCGTCCAACGCCAGCCTCCTGCCCCCTTCGAGACGTCCAGTGCCCAAAGAGCAGAGACCAATGTACAAACACTCAAAGAGGACCCCCTAGCTAGCGTTCCGCACCCAAGAGACCTCATAGCCCATGGATCTCATCAAAGCTTAGCCCAAACACTCACCAAGTGGGCCCAGAAGTGGATTTTAGCACTAAATAGACTATTTTACCCTTACTAGTCATCTGTTTAGTATTTAAGTGTTATTTTTACATAATCAAACAGACCTCTAATGGAGAACGCATACTTTTCAGCATCATACATGTTTACACTGTATTTTATCTTCAGTATGAGTTTCTAAACCTCCTAGTTTGAGGGGAGGACCCTGTTGAGTCCTATGAATTAATAAAAGTATTACTGTTTCTTTTTCGATCCGTGTTTGATCTATCACTAAGATCTATAAGCCAATTTTCATTGTAGTGAATAGGATGATCTAACCAATTAGCTCTGTTCATCACATTAAGATGAACGTGCCTGATAAACACCCGCGTCTACTTGGGTTCGTGTCAATACGTGACTGGAAAGCACGAGCCAACAACTATGTTTATACATCTCTCAGACGGCTAATCCACGACTTCGTTGGGGACTTCTCGAGACACCAGTTCAGCCAATTTCTAGCGAGATTAAGGTCTCTGTGGTGTAGGCTAAAATCCTAAGAAGCAGCATCCTCTGATCCGGAATATTCGACCTTATCTGTGGCGTTTTGAGTAGGATCGCCTAGAGAATGGACTGCTATGCGCTTTACCCTTCGTTAGATTGGATGACCACGGCCAATGGCGTTCAATCTGTAGCAGAGGAGATCAATGACCACGACCCATGGCATTGATCACATACAACCTGCCATAGAAGAAGATCAGTCACAAGCAGAGAAGACAGTAGTACCAGTGTTAATTCAGAAAGACAACGCATATCCAATCCTTAGCCATATTCCTATCAGTATTTTCTACCTCTTTTTATTTATTCCTCCCTTAATTAGTTTCTCTTGATGAATGAAAACATATAAACCTTCTGATCTACCTGACCAAGACCTACAAGATAACCATAGCTTGCTTCAAACCACAATCCTCGTGGGATCGACCCTGACACGCTCAGGTATTACTTGGACGACCTAGTGCACTTGCTGGTACTGCTGTATGAAAGTGTGGGGTTTGTACGCACCAAATACCACTGCCAATCCGCTACGCAGAGCAAGAGCTACGTTAGCAGAGGATGTCGAGAGTGGAGCTGGAATTGGTAAACATACTTGGGAACTTGAATCAGATATGCGGAAGGACTACCTACACCTCTTTTCAGGTAACTAAATCTGAATTTTGAGGGCCAAACTCTTAATTAGGTGGGTAGGATGTAAACCCCACAAAATTAGCGAATAATTAATCAATAAATTAATTTTTAGTAAAAGAAATTAGAAATGCGAATTGTATAGTTTAATAAGATAGAGCTAAGTAAAATAAGAATCTTGACACTAATTTCAAAAAATTTGGCCCAAGATTGAGCCAAACGTGCCGAACCAATCGAACCGGGTGATGGGTGGACTATTGTCGGTCTAGAATTAATCAAAATAGAATATGTTCGTTGCAAGTATAGTTCAAACCAACAATCAATCCTCTCAATCAAAGTTTAATTTTCAACTCAAAACATATAACCAAGAGTCTTTCAACCTCAGGTTGTTCTCCCTAGGACGCAATCGGAGGCGTTTCTCTTTCGGCTGTTAAGGGCAAAAAGGGGTTTTACAATCAAAGAACAAAATATTAAAAGAACTAAGGAATTCTCAAAATTGTAATTAATGCAAGTAAAGATAAGGTAAGATCAAAACTAGTGAAAATGCTAAAAATGCAATAAAAGCCTTGACTTGAGAATGAGGATCCAAGGAATTCTATCATGGTCATAACCAAAACTATGGTAATTATGATGAGTCAATCTCGCCTAGTCAACCCCAACCATCGAGGAGTAAGTCAAGCAAGCATAATTGACCTTAATCCATAAGTCCTAACTAACTTACCAAGCTAGTTGATAAAAGGCTAGCGTCAATGGAAACAAGAGTCAACTAACTACCCAAGAATTACCACTAATTATCGGACATTATGACTCTAGTATCCTAGGAACTCAAACCACAAGCCAAGGTCTGAAAATCTACTCAAAACTTAAGGTTGGAATTTTCACAAACACCTTGTGTGCATAAAAGTAAGACATGGAAAATTGCAAAGCAAAGTGGAAAACTATAACCAACTATCAACAAAACCAAACATAAACAAGCAATAAAACATAAAGGAAGCATGAAACATAAAATTCATTGATCAAAACTTCAAGAAACACAAAATTGCAAGTACGAACAAAGTAACTTGAACCAAAGAAATGAGAGTAAAGACAATATAATTAAAGAGGAAATTGAGAGTACTTACAATTAAAGAAGCAAATTCCAAAATCAAAGCTTGCTATAAAATGCTACAACGGAAATTGATAAACCCTAGGAGTGCTATCTACTCTACACTACTCCTACTCCTATGGAAGCTTCCTATACTACTATTACCTAATGAAAAATTAAAACTATAACCTATTGCCTTCATATGTGATGATTCTCCCCTCATATAGCACTTCAAAATCAGCATCCAAGCCTTCCAAAATAGCCCAAAAGGCCTCAGAATTCGAGAAGCACGTGCGCCATTAATGAAATCACGTGTTGGGACCTGTGCGAACGCACAGACGTGTGCGTCCGCACACTTGGCTGAATGTTGACCTGTGCGTACGCACAGGTGCTTGTGCGCACGCACACATGGAAATTCTTCTTGTGTGTACGCACACAAGCATATGTACACGCACACTTCACTGTGTGTGCTTTTCCTTGTTTTCTTCATGTTTTCTCCCTTGTACATGCTTTCTTCCACTTTTAGCCATCCATTCTTGCCTCTAAGGCCTGAAATCATTCACAAACTATATCACAGCATCGAATGACATAAAAGTGGGATTAAAAATCACTAATCTAAGCATTAAATTGCATGTTTTCACATTTAGAATTAAATTAGGGATCAAACACAAAAGTATGGTATTTTGGTGCTTAAGTGTGAGTTTATGTGCTAGAATTCATCTAGATTGAGTCAAAATATACAATCAAATATGGACTCATCACCGGGCCCAAGTGGGCCCAAGCCCATTACCACAACCCAGATACAAGTTGAACTTTCTGCCTCCTTCCCCATTATTCATTTCAATTCACGGTGAGAGAGGGAGCAAGAAACACAAACCCTTTGTTCACTATTCACTCAAACATTCAATCCTCCGTAACTTTCAACTCGGAGCTCCGATTGACGAGCCATTTGTAGCCACGTGTTCGTCTTGGAGTCCTCTTCAATTCTATCCAAACAAAGTGGTAAGTTTCCCAGCAATTCGTGGCCAATTTTCTGTGCCGCCTTTCTCGACAAAATTGATTTGAGTTTTGAGTGATTTTGATGATTTTGGTGGTTTAGGTGTAATCTAACATTGGATAATTGTTGGATTATACTCCAATCATCAATGGGTAAGGTAAGAAAACTGTAAGCCCTTGTGGTTTGTCCAATTTTTGTGTACCCTAGTGCTAATTTAGTGAATTGTATAAATTAGATTAAATATATATGTTAATTTGGAGTTTGAGTTGGTGAATTGGAGCTCTTGGGACAACCCTTGGTGGCAGCAATCATTGGAGTTGATTGGGAATCTTATATTTTGGTGTTTTTGGCTTAGGGGAGAAATTGGCCAAGGTATGGTTTTGGTTTCTCGTATTTAATATGTAAGGTTTTGTGAAAACTTAGGCTAGATGACAATAGGATAGACTGGAATGCATGAATATGTTAACTGTTTAGTGCCTTGATGAAATTGCTGAAATATGTTGAGCATTGGTTTAGTAACTGATGTTGGTGTTGGAAATAGAATGCTATATGATGAATTAATGATAAATGACAAGGTATTAAGAAATGAACACGTACATATGATGAATGATGATGATCTTGTTGGTTAGTTGAGGAATTTGTGTATGAGATTGTGCAAAATTGAGGTATGGTTGATTGTAGTAGGATGTGGAGAGTATGGTTGTAAGACCCCAGATTTTTAAAATTTAAATAAGAAATTTATTTATAATTTATTATATTTAATTAAGATTATATTTTTAAGAGATTTTATATACAAATTAAGCAATTCATCATTTATGATTTAAAGTTTTAGTAATTGAATGATAATAAGAATTTTATATGCTGTAATTTGAATAATTAAATTAATAAATTTATTTTATGATTTTAAAAGAAATTAGAGTATTTATTTGAAAATAAACTTGTAAGTTGATAATTAAATAGTATATTTATAAATATTAGTATTAGATTAAAATTAGTTTTTAATTACTCTATAACCTTAATTTTATTATAATTACTACACTACTCAAAATTCCCAATTTCATACACAAAAAAACCCTAAATCCCCAAATTAGTACCTACAAACCCTAATCCTAATTCCAAAATCACACACGTACCCCCAAAGCTGTCTTCTTCCCCAGTGAGCCACGCTCATCCCCCTTTTCTCGTCACTCACTTATCCATAAACACACACACCACACAAGAAACTCATGCCCACTCAGAAATCAAAAAAAAAAAAGGGAAAGAAAGAAACAATGAGGGCTTGAGGGAGAGAGTGACGGAGAGCTGAGAAGGGAAGAGAGGGAGGCCCTGTCTAGCACCGTCACCGCCATGCCCAGCTGCCTTGTCGTCATCGAAGCTCCGTCGCCACCGCTGCCAAGTCGCCATCCATAAAGTTGATGCACCACTATTTCATGGCATATTTTGTACTTAATTGAGTGAATTTTATCCACTAAACTCACACTTATTCATATAATTCGCATTGTTTTACAAATCCTTCCTAATTCTATGCTATGATTGAAAACTTGCTTTTTTGGCCTTAAATTTGCTATGTTTAATCCTCTCTTTTTACCATCTAATGCCTTGATATGTGTGTTAAGTGATTTCAAGGTTTATAGGGAAGGAATGGCTTAGAGGATGGAAAGGAAGCATGCAAAACTGGAAGGAATACAAGAAACTGAAGGAATTGGAAAGCTGTCCAGCCTGACCTTTTCGTACTTAACTGACCATAACTTGAGCTATAGAGGTCTAAATAAGGCAGTTCCAGTTGCTTTGGAAAGATAACATCCAGGGCTTCGAAACGATATATAATTTTGCATAGTTTTGCTGAATATAAGCGATGCGCACGCGTGCATCACGCGCACACGTCGCATCTACAAAATTTCAGTGTATTTGAATTCACTCCCAGCGATTTCTGGGCTGTTTTTGACCCAGTTTTTGGCCCAGAAAACACATAATTTTTGGTTTTTAGATGTAGCTTTTAGAGAGAGAGGCTCTCTCCTCTCTCCCTCTCTCCCTCTCTCTAGGATTTAGGATTCCTAGTTTTATGCTTTTGAGTTGGATATTACAAAGAGTTGCTACCTCCGTGAAGTATTTATCATTCTAGTTTGTTTTCTTATTCCCTTACTCTTTCATATCCTTAATCTTTATTCAGAGTTATAATTGGATTGTTTTTAGAATTTATTAATGCAAGAAGTATTTTTCCATTTAAATTTTATTGTTTGTTTAATTGCTTCCAATTGATTTTAATTACCATGTTCCCTTTTTAGTTATCTTATAAAACAACAAAGATGGTATTCACGTTGA
The DNA here is from genome assembly GCF_000816755.2 of Arachis ipaensis. NCBI lineage: Eukaryota > Viridiplantae > Streptophyta > Magnoliopsida > Fabales > Fabaceae > Arachis > Arachis ipaensis. The sequence continues at coordinate 57,604,367 of NC_029789.2, forward strand.
CAGAGTAGACTCCCAACTTGACTTGGGAGTTGATTAAAAGGAGACCCTTGAGTTGAAATGCTCAAGTGATTAGTTAAACTGGAAGTTGTTGGCTAATTCTCTATTTACTAATTCTAGTCCTTCCCAAGGGAGAGGATTAGGATTTGCGAATAAGAGTTAGCTCAATCACTTGACTTTCCTTTATTTAGTAAGGGTTAACTAAGTGAAAATAACAACCTTTTGATACTATACTTGAGAAAATCCAACAAGGATAGAACTTCCAATTAATCATTCTCCCAGTCAAGGCTTTTTATTCCAAATACATAAATCTCTTTTAATTTACATTACTTTAATTTATAATTATTTATTTTCCCATTCCATATTCCAAAATTTCTTAGAAAATTCATAACCAATAATAACTACACCTCCCTGCAATTCCTTGAGAGACGACCCGAGGTTTTAAATACTTCGGTTTTTACTTTTTAAGGGTTTTGTTACTTGTGACAACCAAACTTTTGTAAGAAAGGATTCTTTGCTGGTTTAGAAACTATACTTGCAACGAGAATTTATTTGCGAAATTCTTTACTAGCAGAAATTCGTTCGTCAAAATGGCGGCGTTGCCGGGGAATTGCAAACGTGTGCCTTATTATTGGTTATTCTAAATATTTGCTTTAGCTTGTTTATTTGTTTTTGTTTTTAATTTTTATTAGCTACTATGAATTCTCACCCTTGTCGCTATGAGTTTGGTTCCAATGTCGTTATAGGGAATGGAAGCTATAATGAGAATAGGCATCAAGGTTGGAATAATCAAAGATAGGAAGAGCCACAAGGATTTGATCAACCCTCCTGGCAACAACCCCCTCCATTGCGCTACCACCAACAACCATTATGTGATGCATACCAAGACAATAGTTATGGTGGACCCTTTCGTGACAACCAACCTCCACCAAATTACTATGGTCAAGATCCATTCCGGGGTGCTGATGCCAGGGCATTTTGGCCAGTTTCACTGACCTTTTCTTTACTGTTTTAGGGTAGTTTCATGCATTTTCTTAGGAAATAAGCAAGTTTTGGGTATAATTTCACTTACATCTTGATTCAAGCAAACATTGTGAATTTTGTATGATTTCATGAGAATTATGCATGAATTTAATGACAAATTGGATGATGCATGACTCATAACTTGGATTAGAGCATTGATGCACTTTATTTGCTTGATTTCAGGACAAAGGAAGCAAGGAAAAGCCACATTAGTAGCCACGTTAGTCTAAATAAAGTGACTACTAACGTGGAATGGGAGCTAGCTTGCAACGTTAATGAGAAAAGTAATCACCAATAACGTCTTCGAAGCCATCATAGCCCACGTTAATTACCACATTAGCTACATTAACGTGGTAGTTAACGTGGAAGAAAAGGAAGCTCCAAGCGTTAGTGGTAAAAGTAAGTGCCGCTAACGCTCCAAAAGGGCAATTGGCCACGTTAAGAGTCACGTTAACTCAGTTAACGTGAACTCTAACGTGGAAGAGGAAGATAATGCCAACGTTAGTGACACTCCCCTTTGTCACTAACATTGGACTAAGCCCATATTGTCTACGTTAAGAGTCACGTTAACTCAGTTAACGTGAACTCTAACGTGGAAGAGGAAGATAATGCCAACGTTAGTGACACTCCCCTTTGTCACTAACGTTGGAGATGGCAATCAACACCACGTTAGTGGTCACGTTAGTGCTACTAACGTTGAAGTTAACGTAACTCATCTTGGGCTAGGAACGTTAGTGCAAAAGGTGATCGTCACTAACGTTCTCGAACCCACATTTTCACTTAACGTTAACGCCACTAACATCCTACCCAAAGTCCATGCCTACTTCACACTTTCTCTGCAAGTAAACCTGAGCCCAGTGAAGATTCCAAACTGCTTCAACTCAAGATCCAAAGGCCCATATCCAAGACTTGAAGAGCTAACTAGAAGATTAGAAGAGTAGTATATATAGGAGTAGTTTTGAACTAGAGAGGAGCTTTTGGATTAAGAGGACTACTCTTTGTATAATTTTACTTTCTCTGCAACTTGTAGTTTTACTTTCAGAATGCATTCTCCATCTTTACTTTCCATTCCCAGAGCCATGAACAACTAAACCCCTTTCATTGGGTTAGGGAGCTCTGTTGTAATTTGATGGGTCAATAATAGTTTTCATTATTCTTCTTCTTTTTTTTCTCTTGATTTTACTAGAACGCTTTCAATCTTCATCCAATTGGGTAGTTGTCTTGGAAAAGAAGCTATTCATACTTGGATCTCTTCGGAATATTGGAAGAGGAATGAAGGGATCATGCCAGAAATGCTTTCTCATGTTGGGCCAAATTGGGGGTTGGGCGGATATGGTGACATATAATTCTCCCAATACTTTGATTTGGAAATACATGTGGTACAATCAGTGACCATACTTCATCTCTTCTCATGAGCAATTAGACCAAGGAATTGGCTATTGATCAAGATTTGAGAGATTGAATTACCAAGGAATTGGAATTCAATCACTTAAGATTGCCAAGGAGATCAATGAATGCATTGATTGAGGAAGAGATGAAAATGAACTTGATCCGGAGAATGCAACATCTCCTAAGCCCAATGAATCCCCATTTTTTATCTTACCCATTCTCTTTAATTTCTACAATTTACTTTCATGCTAAATTCCCCATTCCCCATTTAAGATTCTGCACTTTACTTTCCGTCATTTATATTCAGCTCTTTATTTCCAGCATTTACATTTTCTGCCATTTACTTTCCCGTCATTTAATTTCCTGCAATTCTCAAATCAATTTCTGCTTAGCTCAACTAGAATGTTCCTCTAATTAAAGTTGATTGACCAATCAATCCCTGTGGGATTCGACCTCACTCTATTGTGAGTTTTTACTTCACGACAATTCGCTATACTTGCCAAGGGAAATTGTTGAGAGACAAGCTTCCATGCAACAAGTTTATGGCGCCATTTTTTTTATTTTGTTTAATTTCATTTGAGTAATTTACTTTCAGTTTTAGTTATTTCCTTCCCTTTACCCTTTACCCGTTTGTGGTGTTATCTGCACATTTTTTTTACAATTCAGTTCACTAACCCACTAACTGTTTGATATATTACACCACTCACACTAACAGCATTTCTAACAAGAATACTCTCTGCATCTACCCCCTTCTTGCTTTTGCCTTGTTGGTTGTATGACAGGTAGAAGAAGCGGGGCTTCAACTTCCTTTGATTCTGAACCTGAGAGGACCTTCCTTAGATTAAGGAGGGAAGCAAGAGGAAAGAGAGTAGTTGGTATGGAGAAAGAAGAGGAGTATTTTGAACCAGACATGGATGAGAATATAGAGAACCATCATGAAGAAGAGGCTCACAACCATGGCAGAGAAGGCCCAGTGCATCATGCTGGGCAAGAGAGAAGAGTTCTAGGATCCTACATCAATCCAAACCCAGGAAACTGTGGAAGTAGCATCCAAAAGCCAACCATACATGCCAACAACTTTGAACTAAAGCCACAGCTCATCACCCTTGTTCAGAACAACTGTTCATTCGGAGGAAGTTTTCAAGAAGATCCCAATCAGCATCTAACCACCTTCCTGAGGATATGTGACACTGTGAAGTCTAATGGTGTTCATGCTGACACCTACAGACTACTTCTATTCCCCTTCTCACTCAAGGACAAGGCATCTAAATGGCTGGAATCCTTCCCGAAGGAAAGCTTAACAACTTGGGAAGATGTGGTAAACAAATTCTTGGCAAGATTCTATCCTCCTCAAAGAATCAACAGGTTGACAGCTGAGGATCAAACTTTCAGGCAACAAGATGGTGAGACTCTCTACGAATCATGGGAGAGGTTTAAGGATCTGACAAGAAGGTGCCCGCCAGATATGTTCAATGAATGGGTACAGCTACACATTTTCTATGAAGGTCTTTCTTATGAATCAAAGAAGGTAGTAGACCACTCATCCGGGGGATCTCTGAACAAGAAGAAGACCATTAAAGAAGCCATAGATGTCATTGAGACTGTAGCTGAGAATGACTACTTCTACGCTTCTGAAAGAGGCAACACTAGAGGAGTGATGGAGCTGAACAATGTGGATGCACTGCTAGCTCAAAACAAGATGATTACCAAGCAGTTGGCTGACCTTACCAAGAAGATGGAGAGGAATCAAGTAGCAGCAATCACCACTTCAGCAGTAACTCAAGAAGGAGTGAATGAAGAGGCAGAGGGTAGTCAGGAGCAAGCCAACTACATTGGAAATTCACCTAGGCAGAACCATGACCCATACTCCAAAACGTATAATCCTGGTTGGAGGAACCACCCAAACTTTGGGTGGGAAAACCAACAAGACCAAGGCCAAGATCAGAGACGTCACAACCCCAACAACCATGCGGCTCACCAACATTCCACACAGAGATCATATCAGCACCCACTTAACAATACACCTCAACATCCATACCAAAGCCAAAATGGCCTTTCTCTACTTGAAGGCATATGTAAGGAAATCCAAGATAACAAGGGGTTTAAAGAGGAGGTACGAGCTAATCTCAAAAACCAGGGAGACACTATTCAGAGGCTAGAATTTCAAGTGGGATACCTCTCTGAGAAGATTCCCAAACCTACTGATAGCTTCCCAAGTGACACAGAGAAAAACCCAAGAGGTGAAGCAAAGAAAGTAAGATGGGAAGACTGCAAGATGGTCACTACAAGTGATCAAGGGACTGAGGAAGAACCGAACAAACCATTAGAATAACCTGGAGACACATCAGCAGAGAAACAAGAAGAGGATCACCAAGAAACCAAAATTACACAGGAGCTGCTGAGGCTCTATGCACCTTTTCCCCAAAGACTCAAGGGTGGTGTAGAAAAGAGAATATACTCAAAGTTCCTTGACATATTTGCATCTCTCCATGTGAACATACCATTCATCAAGGCTCTCCAACAAATGCCCTCATACATTAAGTTTATGAAAGAGTTGCTGACAAGGAAAAGCTCACTCAAGGGAGGGCAAACAATAGTAATGAATAAGGAGTGCAGTGCTCTCATTCAACCAGAGTTGCCTACAAAAAGGAAGGACCCAGGGAGTTTTCACATCCCCTATGCCATAAGAGAAACAATGTTTGACAAAGGACTCTGTGATCTGGGAGCAAGCATCAACTTAATGCCTTTATCCCTTATGAAGAAGCTGCAGATCAATGAGCTAATACCCACAGATGTAGTCATCAGACTGGCTAACAAAACTCAAAAACAAGCAGTCGGAGTGGTGAAAAACGTGTTAGTAAAGGTTGGGAACTACTTCCTTCCAACAGACTTTGTCATATTGGAAATGGAAGAGAGTCACCTTCACCCAATCATATTAGGAAGACCATTCCTAGCTACGGCCAGAGTGCTCATAGATGTGGAGCGAGGAGAGCTAATATTGAGGATACATGACGAACAACTCAGATTCAATGTCTTCAAACCCTCACAAGAAACAGATCAGGAAATCAAGGAACCAAGGAAAGAGCACGACAAAGCACTGGTGGAAGAAACAAGCATTGAAGCACAGGGAATTCCTTTGGTTGATGAACAAGATAATCAGCAGCTGTCACAGACCAAGGAAGATCAGGAGGAACCTAAACCACCAGAATCATATGAGACCAGCAACAAAACCTCTCTAGGAAAAGAGACCACAAAGAGCAAGGCAACAGAAAAAGAAATAAAGAAGAAGCCACCAAGGAGATGGAGGAACAAGAAGATCCCTATAGAGGATTTCTCTCCAGGGGATAAAGTGATCTCAGCTTACTTCATGGATATCCCGCCTCATCTCCCCACCATCCCATCTCAGCTACCTAAGGTTTTCACCATCAACAAAGTTCTCTCCCTAGAACATGTAGAGAACCTTGATGAAGCCAATGGAGATAGATTTACTGCAAGAGGGGAAGATCTGAAGCATTACCAACCACCCTAACAAAGGGCAGAACGTCAAGCTAGTGATGCTAAAGAAGCGCTTCATGGGAGGTGATAAACCACTATTTTATGGTTTATCTTGTGCTCAATTGAGTGGATTTTATCAACTCTTTACCCACTTATTCATAATATTTGCATGGTTTTACATTTCCTTCCTAATTATGTGCTTTGATGGAAAACATGCTTCTTTGATCTTATATTTGCTAATATTAAATCCTCTCTTATTATCATTAGATGCCTTGATATGTGTGTTGAGTGTTTTCAGATATTATAAGGCAGGAATGGCTTAGAAAGGAAGCATGCAAAAGTGGAAGGAATACAAGAAGTTGGAGAAATTGCTAAGCTGTCCAGCCTGACCTCTTTGCACTCAAATGGCTATAACTTTAGCTACAGAGGTCCAAATGACGCGGTTCTAGTTGCGTTGGAAAGCTAACGTCTGGGGCTTCGATCTGATATATAATATGTTATAGTTTCCTTGATGCTAAGTGACACGACAGCGTGATCCATGCGACCGCGTCCCAGTGACGGAAATCCAGCGTGGCAAAATTCGAAACCAGCAAATTCTGGACTGTTTCTGACCCAGTTTGCGGCCCAAAAAACACAGATTAGAGGCTATAAAGTGAGGGACTGCATCCATTCATGAGGAGGCTCACAATTCATAATTTTAGGAGTAGATGTAGTTTTTAGAGAGAGAGGTTCTCTCCTCTCTCTTAGGATTAGGATTTAGGATTTCTCTTAGTTTTAGGAGTGACTCTCAATCCCAGGTTCTTTATTTTTATTTACTTTCTCAATTTAATTTATGAACTCCATGTTAGAATTGATTTCTTTATTTAATATAATTTGAGGTATTTTCAGACTTATGATTGCTCTCTTTAATTTATTACTGCTCTTTGTATATCCAAATTATTTTCATTCAAGTAGACATTTTTCTCCATTTTTGGCTTTAGTTAAATAATTGGTAACACTTGAGTTGTCAAACTCAGGAGCGGTTGAAATTGGCAGATTTTGCTTTAGCTAGGATTGCTCTAACACTAGTCTCTCCACAGGAGTTGGCTAGGACTTGAGAATCAAGCTAATTAGTCCACTTGACTTAACTAAGTGGGATTAAAATCCAATTCTCATCACATCTGATAAGGATAACAAGGACAGGATTTCCGGTTCTCATACCTTGCCAAGAGTTTATTTTACAGTTATTTATTTATTTTTATTGCTCGAAAATATACCTGTGCGCATTGCCCAAACTTTCAAAACCCCCAATTTACAATCTTCATAACCAATAATAAGAACATACCTCCCTGCAATTCCTTGAGAAGACGACCCGAGGTTTAAATACTCGGTTATCAATTTTAAAGGGGTTTGTTACTTGTGACAACCAAAACGTTTGTATGAAAGGACTTTTGAAGGTTTAGAAACTATACTTGCAACGAGGATTTATCCGCAAATTTCTAGACCACGCAAAAGTTCTCTCATCAAAATGGCGCCGTTGCCGGGGAATTACAAACGTGTGCCTTATTATTGGTTATTGTAAATATTTTATTTTTGCTTGTTTATTTGTTTTTATTTTTATTTTTGTTTTTTCTTAAATTAAGAGGTTATTGGTTTTTATTTAGTTATTAAAAAAAATGTTTTTTTCAAAAATTTGTTCTTATTGTTCATCTTGATCTTCAAGTTGTTCTTCGCGTTCATCTTGACCTTCAAGCTGTTCTTAGTTGTTTTCTTTGTTTTGATCTAAAAATTTGAAATTTGGTGTCATTTTATTGTTTTTCTCTTTCCTCATTAAATTCAAAAATATTTTTCATTAATTTTTTTTTTCGAAAAAAAAAATTTCAGATTTTTATTTTTAAAATTTTTATCTTATCTTATCTTATTTCAGAAATCAAATTTCAAAATTCAAATTTAAAAATTTTTCAAAATTTAAATTTAAAAATTTTCAAATTTCAAATTTCAAATTCAAAATTTAAATAACCTTTTAAATTCAATTTATTTTTATTTTTGTTTTTAATTTTTATTTACTACTATGAACTCTCACCCCTTTGGCTATGAGTCTAGTTACAATAATGTTGCAGGAAGAAGAAATTATAATGAGAACAGGCATCAAGGTTGGAACAATCAAAGATGGGAGGAGCCACAAGGATTTGATCAATCCTCATGGCAACAACCACCTCCAATGGACTATCAACAACCACCACCATATGCCTATGAACCCTTTCCTCAACAGAACTTTGGACCACCAAACTCACAAGCCCCTTTCCGCCATTCACCTCCATATGACCCCAACCCTCAACCACCATACCAACCACCTTATGAGCCATATGAACCATATATAGAACCACCCCAATTCCAACCCAATTACTCCCAACCACCACCACTTTCTTTTGTAGCATGTCCAAGTCTGGCAACCCGAGAAGCAGAGGATCACCTAAGGGAAACAGTAATTAAATTTCAGGCAACCGTTCAACAACTGGGGCAAGTATTAATTCAATGGGCTTCTGGATGCTTAAATACACAAGGATCAGCCACAGCCCCATGTGGACAGTCTAGTGAAGAGCGTAATATGAAGGAGATACCAGAAACCCCAGTGGACAAGACAGAGAATGAATTCGTACTAGAACAAGTAGAAGAAGCTGTCATTGTTCAAGAAGAAGAGTTGGTTGAAGACTTAGGAGATGTAGAACCTCCATGGGAAAGTCCAGTCATAGAGCCTCCTTCCAAGACGGTTGTAATTGATGCTGAGGAGGGTATACAACCTCCAAAGCATATCATAGTTGAAGACTTGGAAGAGCTTGATCAAGAGATGGAGATTCAAGAAGAAGAAGCACAACCTCCCATGCCCTTGAAAAGCAATGAAGAGGAGATTGAATTGAAAGAGAGCTACCAAGAGGAAGAGGTTGAAATTAAAAAAGTTTGCAAAGAGGTGGTAATTATCAGAGAAGAGCACAAGGGTGTGGAGCTTGCAATTTCATTAAAAATACCTCCCCCTAAGTTGCCATCATCCTTCACAACATTCAAGTGGGTAAAATTCATATCCCATAGCTTTCTAATCCCACTTGAATATGGGCTACTGGAGACGAATAGTCAACTTAGAGCTCTTTGTGGCATTAAGAGTAAGAGGAAGATGGCCAGTGATAAGAATTGTCAAGCAAGGTTCATCATGGTTGGAAGCTTTAAGTTTAAACGCAAAAGGTTGGTATAAAGCTCAACTGAATGGGTCTAAGAAGCTGTTTGGTCGCTGCAGTGAGAATTCAGATCACCTTTCACCCGGCTGATTCCCTTTTCATTACTTAGTTTTATTTATTTTTGAATTTTATTTTATTTTGTTATATTGAACCTGGAGTTTTGCATCACATTCATATTAACACTGCATTCTGTATTTTTCAAATTATAAAAAAAAAGTGAGCACGCGACGCAACCGCATCAGCGACGCGTCCGCGTCGCAAGGAGAGAAGAGAAAATAAAAACGAACAGAGAGTCACACTGGAGCAAGGCTGGAGGCGTGCCAGTGGCATAATTCGTCCCACGTGACCGCATCGCTGACGCGTCCGCATCGCAGGGGAATACTGGCCTCCCACGCGATCGCGTGCCCCAGGCGGCCGCGTGACCTAGATTTCGACGTCAAAGGGTGCATGGCCGAAAGTTGAGCTAGAGTTGGGCTGGACTGCCCAATCCCTCCCACGCGAACGCATGCCCCACGCGTCCACGTCATATTGGAAATAAGGCCACTCACGCGATCGCATGCCCCACGCGATCGCGTCACCCAGGATTTTGGCAATACTAACTTTTGAACAGAGAGTTGTGCGACCGCGAGGCTGCACTCGCGCTACCAGCACAAATCAGGTCACGCGATCGCGTGTCCCACGCATCTGCGTCGTCTAACGTTATTTGCGCACCACGCGACCGCGTCACCCACGCGACCGTGTCGCCAGCGTCGCACAACCTATCCAGATTAGTGCCAATTTTTCTTATCTTTTCTTCTCCGAATCCTTATTCTTCTTATCTTTTCTTACTTCTTTTTTCTTCCCTTCTTATTTTCTCTCACTACCATTTTATTTTATCTAAATTATTTGCATACTTTTATTCATTGCATATTTTTATTTTTCTAAAATTATTATTGGTGTTCAAATATTCTTATTCAACTGTTACATCTTTTCTGGTATTTTCTTGATGCTTAGTGACTTGTTTTATTTTGAATAGGTAATATTATTTATATCAATGCCAATCTTTTATACCTGTATTACTTTTACATTGATATGAATTTATATTATCTCTCCTTACCCACACTCTCCCTCATTGTTGCAACATTTTTTTCACCACTGGTATGCCATGTGCTTCTATTGTTTTCTCACTTGCGTGTTGTAGCTACCATGTAATTGAGACCCTCTTTATTTGGCATCAACCAACCCATGTTTTATTTATTTTCCTATCTTTATTTCTGGGTTACTCTTTTTCCCTTTTTCTTTCAGGATGGCCACCCGGAAGGGAAGCGGAAGACGTACATGGGGAGACAGACAAGTTCATCTGCAAAATCCTTAAAGAAAAGCAACAGTTGAAACAACCCGTCCACCTGCAAATCTCAGCATGCACTGAGGACGGTGCAATCTTTAAGTGTGGGGAGGTGGATACCGATCTCCGTGGGTTAGTACTTTTTTTTCAACACCAATAATCTTATTTTCTTTATTTGTTCATTGTTGCATTTGCATGTTTGTTTGATTTTTGTATATTTTACCACTTGGTTGAAGTAATATTTTCTTTTTCAAGAAACCTTTTAGAGCATTTCACTAATTTGAATAAAATTTAATATTACACTTGTTTGAAGAAATATTATACTGGAACATGGTTTAGAGCTCGAACACACAAAACCTGTGAGATTTTGAGCCTATTTAAATTGGTTGCATTTTATCAACCAAAATTTTGTTTTAGTGTGTATTTTTCTCTCTAAAATTGGGATCTTTGTCTTGCTTAATTCTATATTTCCATAGTTTGATGTATGCATGCACTTACATGATTGAGGCCTTTGTTTCTCAAACCAATTTGAGCCTATTATACCCCTTTGTTCCTTACTTTAGCACATCATTAACTCTAAGCGAAAAACAATCATGTCCTTAATTTGAATCCTTAAAGAAAAAGAGCAAATAAGTAAAAAGGGGACAAAATGCCCCAAAATATGTGGTGAAAGCAATGCATATGAGTTGTACTTGAAATTAGAATGCATGAATATGTGGAAAACATGGTTAATGGATGGTTAGATGTTGTATTATGATTACATGGATTGTTTAAGTTAGGTGGGAAAAGTGTAAGTTAATTAAGGATTCAGATTTTAGTCCACTTGGCCAAATACAATCCTACCTTAACCCTAACCCCATTACAACCCTTAAAAGACCTCTTGATATGTGTATTTGTGCATTAAAATTATATTGATTGTTAGATGAAGAGCAAGCCTTAGAAAGCAAGGTTAGTAGAGAATTGAGAGAATCGAACCTAAAACACTTGAGTGATTAAAGTGTATACACTACCAGTGAGGGTTCGATGCTCAATCCCTTGTTCCCTGCTTTCATGAGCTATTTTCTTCTACAAGTCTATTTGTACTTCATTTTTTTATGATTTAAATTAGTGAAATCCAGTTCATATTTATTCTTGGAGAACTTATTTACTCTTAACCAAGTAAGTAAAAGCATTTAGCATGTAGTTGCATTCATAGGTTGCATTTCATGCATTCTACCACTCCTCTTCATTTCTTTATAGCTTCTCTTGAGCTTAGCATGAGGACATACTAATGTTTAAGTGTGGGGAGGTTGATAAACCACTATTTCATGGTTTATCTTGTGCTCAATTGAGTGGATTTTATCAACTCTTTACCCACTTATTCATAATATTTGCATGGTTTTACATTTCCTTCCTAATTATGTGCTTTGATGGAAAACATGCTTCTTTGATCTTATATTTGCTAATATTAAATCCTCTCTTATTACCATTAGATGCCTTGATATGTGTGTTGAGTGTTTTCAGATATTATAAGGCAGGAATGGCTTAGAAAGGAAGCATGCAAAAGTGGAAGGAATACAAGAAGTTGGAGAAATTGCTAAGTTGTCCAGTTGCGTTGGAAAGCTAACGTCCCGGGCTTCGATCTGATATATAATATGTTATAGTTTCCCTGACGCTAGGCGACACGACTGCGTGATCCATGCGGCCGCGTCGCAGTGACGGAAATCCAGCGTGGCAAAATTCGAAACCAGCGAATTCTGGACTGTTTCTGACCCAGTTTGCGGCCCAGAAAACACAGATTAGAGGATATAAAGTGAGGGACTGCATCCATTCATGAGGAGGCTCACAATTCATAATTTTAGGAGTAGATGTAGTTTTTATAGAGAGAGGTTCTCTCCTCTCTCTTAGGATTAGGATTTAGGATTTCTCTTAGTTTTAGGAGTGACTCTCAATCCTAGGTTCTTTATTTTTATTTACTTTCTCAATTTAATTTATGAACTCCATGTTAGAATTGATTTTTTTATTTAATATAATTTGAGGTATTTTCAGACTTATGATTGCTCTCTTTAATTTATTACTACTCTTTGTGTATCCAAATTATTTTCATTCAAGTAGACATTTCTCCCTTTTTGGCTTTGGTTAAATAATTGGTAACACTTGAGTTGTCAAACTCAGGAGTGGTTGAAATTGGCAGATTTTGCTTTAGCTAGGATTGCTCTAACACTAGTCTCTCCACAGGAGTTGGCTAGGACTTGAGAATCAAGCTAATTAGTCCACTTGACTTAACTAAGTGGGATTAAAATCCAATTCTCATCATATCTGATAAGGATAACAAGGACAGGATTTCCGGTTCTCATACCTTGCCAAGAGTTTATTTTATAGTTATTTATTTATTTTTATTGCTCAAAAATATACCTGTGCGCATTGCCCAAACTTCCAAAACCCCCAATTTACAATCTTCATAACCAATAATAAGAACATACCTCCCTGCAATTCCTTGAGAAGACGACCCGAGGTTTAAATACTCGGTTATCAATTTTAAAGGGGTTTGTTACTTGTGACAACCAAAACGTTTGTATGAAAGGACTTTTGAAGGTTTAGAAACTATACTTGCAACGAGGATTTATCCGCAAATTTCTAGACCACGCAAAAGTTCTCTCATCAGGAGGCAACCCATGTTTTACATGTTTTTAAAAGTAGTTAATAATGCAAGGTTCATGAAGTCTAAATCAACTCTGAGATATACTTGAATGAATCCTTTTATGCAACATATAGTGAAGAACAAGTTTGGTGTTCAAGGCACACTAAGAGAACATGAATGGAATTCATATCATGTCACTCTTAGAACCTTGAACAAATCCTTTTACTCCACATGGCCACAAACTAAGTTTGGTGTCACCAATGTTGCATACATGGACAATCAATTAGTCAGTTGGTTTGTACTTATGAATAGCACTTAGTCAGTTAACAACAAAAATTTTAAAAAGTAGTTACTCTTTCTTTCTTTTAAATTTTGCCACCACTTTCCACAAATTCATTAATCACATCCCTTTATTTGTAGGAGAATTGATGGGACAATTGAAGAAGGAGGATTCGGCCACCAGAAAAGGAGAAGTACTATACACGTGTTTTCAAGGGGGATGCATTGGGAAATGTTGCCATGCAACATTGGAAGAGTGACACGCTTGGAAAGCGAACCAACCCCCCCCCATAAATTTGATGATCCTTGTGCCCATCCCATACTAAACCCCATCGGTTTATCACACAACCACTCCATCAATCCACATCTTTCATTCACTCACCATCTCCCTATATAAAGTGGTTCTTATTCCATACCCCTTTCACATTCCAATTACCACTCTTTGTACTTCACCCCATCCAAAAACACTCTCCCTCACTCCCTTCACTACACCCTATCTTAACCAGCCAAAGTCCATCACCGACCTCAACAACTTCACTTCTCAAAAAGTCACTCATGGCATCATCAAGCTCTAAAAGAAGAAAGGGGAAGGAGCCTATGGAGCAACGCCTTTTTGATGAAAAGAAGTTTAGAACCTTTCACCATGCACTTCAATTTGGATGGATGGCTGATAAGGAGATCATATATGAGCTAGGCTTTCAAGTCAAGAAAACTGAGTGCCCCGAAATCACAGAGAAGGTAGAAAAGAGAAGATGGGAGCTCCTCACCGATCCAGTCACCGCAAGAATAAATGCAACACTCGTGAGAGAGTTCTACGCAAACGCAGTGAGGTATGATAGGAAAGAGGAATCTTATATAAGCTTTATGAGAGGAGTAACGGTGGATTTTAGTCCCATGAACATCATGAGGGTGTTGAAGCTACGAACCATACCATTTGAAGAAGAGAGCTATCAATCTCGAATAGATGGTAGTCCTAATTATGACCAGATTGTGAAAGATATCTGCGTACAGGGAGCGGACTGGGTGAGAGATCCCAATGGAAAGCCCAAATTTGTTAAAAGAGGTGATCTCAACCCTGAAGCAAAGGGGTGGTTCGAAATTGTAAGGAGATCCATCCTCCCTGTCGGAAACAATTCAGAGGTGAATGTTAAGAGAGCAACAATGGTGCAATGTATACTTAAAGGGGGAAAGATCAAGGTGCATGAACTCATAGCCCAAGGCATTAGGAAGATGGCTGAGAAAAGTGATTCTGGAGGAAGGTTAGGCTATCCCAGCACCATTTTTGGGGCTGTGCGACAAGGCTGGGGTGGTGTTCGAAGATAAAAATCCCGAATGGATAAAAGTTGGTATCCCAATTACTGTCCGGCGTATGCATGCTGTTGCATCTCCCCTACCTCAACGAAGGATAAGAAAGAGAGTAGCCCATCAAGCTGTAGAAGGGCAAAACCCAGAGGAGCAAGCCGCAGCCACCTTGAATATGCACCAATTATAAGAAGCCATTGATGTCTTATCTAGGCAATATTGGGAGAATCAAGAGGCACAGAAGAAGCTCCAACTATAAATAATGGATTGCCAAGAAGAATCATTCTCTAGATGGGCGAATCAACAGGGGGAGTGGCAAAAGCAGATGATGGAGTAGCAACTGGAACAAGGGAAACAATGGGTGAATCCTTCCACAGGTTAGAACAAAGGCAGGATCAACAACAAGAGGCCATCCAAAAGCTAATCAACATCCAAGCACATCAAGGCGCACACATACATAAAATGCATCGGAAACAATTAGAACAGGCAAAACTCTTCGATGAATACAGGGCATTTTCAGAAGGAGTTTACATGAACCATACTAGACATCATGTGAACACTCAGGCCAAGCTCGGCTACTTAGTCGGACAACTGCCTATACTGCATCCAGGAATAATAAGCTATGAAGAAGTGAAGGATGAATTATCTCGAGAAGAAAGAGAGAGGGTAGAAAAGAGTCATGAATCAGTAAAGAAGGCACTTGAGGATTGGAAAAAGGCTAGACTGGCACGAATGCAAGGAAACACAAGTGGACAGAAAGAAGACAAACAAGAGGGAGAGCATGAGCAACCCCATGAGTAAAAGGTGGTGGAGTTCCCTCATTATCCCATCTTTTTCAAGTTTTAAATAAGGAAAATCATGTATGAGATGGAACATGCTTCCATAGTAGCTTAGGAATTTTCAATTCTGTCTTTAAGTTTGCATTGCCTAGGTCTATGCTTGCTAATCTAATGGCACTGCTGCATTTTCATCTCGCTTATTGTATGCCTGTCCTTTTAAGCTAAATAAAAAGAGATGTTATGAAAAGACCAGAGTGATGATCAATTATGGAGTAGGTTCTTAAGCTTGTGGTGTAGTAATCACTTAGCTAAGTTGGTTCACAAACAAGGTAGGAAGGCAACTATCTGTCCTGAAGTCATATGCTTGAAACTCACCCCATGAGACTATCTAAATAACAAGATCCTAATAAGAAAAAGGAAAAGAACAATAAGAGTTGAAAAAGAAAGAAAACTAATAAAGAATAAGGCTAGGCACCAAGGGCTTGAATCTTGAGGGATGTGTCTGTGGTGCTCTTGTACCAAGGATATGCTTGGATGAATAAGTTCTTAGGAGTGCTTCATCACTTGGTAACTTGGGTTAACTAACCCAGGATTATCAACTAAAAATCCATTATGAAGAGCAACCTTGCTACAGAACATTTAGTAACCCAAAGAGGTGCTGGACACCAAGGCCTCAAGGAAAGAAAATAACAAACCATGTGCTTGTGGTGTGCATGTATGGGGGAGAGAGACTTAAGGGAGTAAGTCCGTAAGGGTGTCTCAACACCTAGCACCTTGAACCAACTAGTTCGGGAGTGTTGGCTGAAAGCTTATTTTAAAGAGTCGCCCCCTCACAGAGCACTTAGCCTAAGGATGAAATAAACCTTGAAAAGACAAAGGGGTCAACAAATAAAGTCTAAAAGGGTGCAATCAAGTGAGTACTCCAGGACATGATAAAGGTCTGAAAGCCAGAAAAGGAATGAACCTAAGTTGCTATGCGTGAAATCCCATAAAACCAAGGAGATGACTTCCACAATAATGATTCATTTCTCTTGTCATTTCATTCATCGTTCTCTTGTTCCAGTACTTGCTTAGGGACAAGCAAGCTTTAAGTTTGGTGTTGTGATGCCAGGGCATTTTGGCCAGTGTCAATGACCTTTTCTTTACTGTTTTAGGGTAGTTTCATGCGCAAGGAATCACCAACGTTAGTGACACTCACCTTTGTCACTAACGTTGGACTAAGCCACTATGAGCCACGTTAGTTACCACGTTAAGTGCATTAACGTGGAAGCTAACGTGGAGGAAAGAATTGATGAGCCAACGTTAGTGACACTCACCTTTATTACTAACGTTGGAGATGGCAATCACCACCACGTTAGTGGCCACGTTAAGACAATTAACGTGGGGCACTAACGAGAGAAGGGGCGTTTGGAGCGTTAGTGACAAAGGTTAGTGTCACTAACGCTCTCGAGGCTAAGGCATGCCCACGTTATGAGCCACGTGAGTTATACTAACGTGGACTCTAACGTGAGAAAAAGGGGCTAAGGGCAACGTTATTGGCAAAGGTAAACGCCAATAATGCTCGCGCTGGACCAAGAGGCAATGTTAGTGGTCACGTTAGTGCCACTAACGTTGAAGTTAACGTGACTCATCTTGGGCTAGTAACGTTAGTGCAAAAGGTGATCGTCACTAACGTTCTCGAACCCACATTTTCACTTAACGTTAATGCCACTAACGTCCTAGCCAAAGTCCATGCCTACTTCACACTTTCTCTGCAAGTAAAGCTGAGCCAACTGAAGATTCCAAACTGCTTCAACTCAAGATCCAAAGGCCCATATCCAAGACTTGAAGAGCCAACTGGAATA
Source organism: Arachis ipaensis (assembly GCF_000816755.2). NCBI lineage: Eukaryota > Viridiplantae > Streptophyta > Magnoliopsida > Fabales > Fabaceae > Arachis > Arachis ipaensis. Next base: position 57,621,628 of record NC_029789.2, read on the forward strand.
TCAGAAGAGTAGTATATATAGGAGTAGTTTTGAACTAGAGAGGAGCTTTTGGATTGAGAGGACTACTCTCTGTATAATTTTACTTTCTCTGTAACTTCTAGTTTTACTTTCAGAATGCATTCTCCATCTTTGTTTTCCATTCCCAAAGCCATGAACAACTAAACCTCTTTCATTGGGTTAGGGGGCTCTGTTGTAATTTGATGGGTCAATAATAGTTTTTATTATTCTTCTTCTTTATTTTCTCTTGATTTTACTGGAAAGATTTTAATCTTCATCCAATTGGGTAGTTGTCTTAGAAAAGAAGCTATTCATACTTGGATCTCTTCGGAACCTTGGAAGAGGAATGAAGGGATCATGCTAGAAATGCTTTCTCATGTTGGACCAAATTGGGGGTTGGGTAGATATGGTGACATATAATTCTCCGAATACTTTGATTTGGAAATACATGTGGTACAATCAGTAACCATACTTCATCTCTTCTCATGAGTAATTAGACCAAGGAATTGGCTATTAATCAAGATTTGAGAGACTGAATTACCAAGGAATTGGAATTCAATCACTTAAGATTGCCAAGGAGATCAATGAATGCATTGATTGAGGAAGAGATGAAAATGAACTTGATCCGGAGAATGCAACATCTCCTAAGCCCAATGAATCCCCCATTTCTGATCTTACCCATTCTCTTTAATTTCTGCAATTTACTTTCATGCTAAATTCCCCATTCCCCATTTAAGATTCTGCACTTTACTTTCCATCATTTATATTCAGCTCTTTATTTCCAGCATTTACATTTTCTGCCATTTACTTTCCCGCCATTTAATTTTCTGCAATTCTCAAATCAATTTCTACTTAGCTCAACTAGAATGTTCCTCTAATTAAAGTTGATTGACCAATCAATCCCTGTGGGATTTGACCTCACTCTATTGTGAGTTTTTACTTGACGACAATTCGGTATACTTGCCGAGGGAAATTGTTGAGAGACAAGTTTCCGTGCATCAGGATGCGTACCGAGATGATGACTATGGTGGACCCCGTTGTAGCTACCAACAAGCCCCACCATATGAACCATACATAGAACCACCCCAATTCCAAAACAACTACTCCCAAGAATCACCACCTTAATATACACCATCTCTATATCCTTATCAAGATAAACCACCTTCCTATCATGAGCTCTTTCACCGAAGACAACAGAACATAGAAAGCACACTTACCGGTCTGGCCTCTGCTATACAAGCCCTCATCTCCCAGATTGGATCATCGAATACCTCCAATATTCAACCCTCAAGCTCTAGTACACCCCCTTTTCAACCACATAATGATCTTTCCATCCCATCACCACCCTCCATGGAAGAGCAACATGATCCCAATTATGCTACTGACATGGAACAAGAGAGAAAGGATCGTCTTAGGGACGCAATGGATCGGTTACATGCGGCCTTATTTCTAAAAGAGCAAGAGGAGGCCCTACAGGTGGAGGTATGGGAGACCCTTGAAGAGTACGGTTTTATACTAAAATAACTGGACAAGTGATGCCAGGGCATTTTGGCCAGTTTCACTGACCTTTTCTTTACTGTGTTTAAGGTAGTTTCATGTATTTTCTTAGAAAATAAGCTAGTTTTGGGTAGATATTCACTTACATCTTGATTCAGGCATACATTGTGCACTTTACATGATTTCATGAGAATTTTGCATGAATTATATGACAAATTAGAGGATGCATGTATCATGATTTGGATTAGAAATTTGATGCACTTTATTGCTTGATTTCAGGACAAAGAAAGCAAGGAAGAATCATGTTAGCAGCCACGTTAGTCTAACTAACGTGACCACTAACGTGGAATGGAAGCTAGCTTGTAACGTTAATGAGAAAAGTAATCGCCAATAATGCTCTCGAACCCATCATAACCCACATTAAGAGTCACGTTAACTAAGTTAACGTGAAATCATACTTGGATCTCTTCTGAACCTTGAAAGAGGAATGAAGAGATCATGCTAGAAATACTTTCTCATGCTGGACCAAATTGGGTTTGGATGGATATGTGACTATAATCCTACCGACACTTGATTTGGGAAATACATGTGGTATAATCAGTGACCATACTTCATCTCTTCTCATGAGCAATTGACCAAGGAATTGGCTATTAATCAAGATTTGAGAGATTGAATTACCAAGAAATTGGAATTTGATCACTTAAGATTGCCAAGGAGATCAATGAATGCATTAATTGAGGAAGAGATGAAAATGAACTTGATCCGGAGAATGCAACATCTCGTGAGCCCAATGAACTCCCCATTTCTGATCTTACCCATTCTCTTTAATTTCTGCCATTTACTTTGATGAGCAATTACCCCATTCCCATTTAAGATTCTGTAATTTACTTTCCGCCATTTACATTCAGCTCTTCATTTCTAGCATTTACTATTTTTTCTATTCACTTTCCCGCCATTTAATTTTCTGCAAATCTCAAATCAAATTCTGGTTCGCTCAACTAGAACATTCCTCTAATTAAAGTTGCTTGATCAATCAATCTCTGTGGGATTCGACCTCACTCTATTGTGAGTTTTTACTTGACGACAAATTTGGTACACTTGTCGAAGAAAATTTGTTGAGAGACAAGTTTTGTGCGTATCAAGTTTATGGCGCCGTTGCCGGGGATTGATTTTGAATCAACAATGATTAAATTGGAAGATAACTAGAATGAGCATTTTTCTTTTGTTTGATTTAAATTTCTGTTGAGTTAATTCGCTTTCAGTTTTAGTTAATTTCTTCCCTTCCCCCTACTTTTTCGTTTACTTTTTTTAGTTATTTACAATTCAGTTCACTAACCCACTAACTGTTTGATATATTGCATCACTCACACTAACAATAATTCTAACAGAATACTTTCTAGATCTGTTTCCTTGCTTGTACCTTGTTGGTTGTATGACAGGGAGGAGAAGCGGGGCTTCAACTTCCTTTGATTCTGAACCTGAGAGGACCTTCCTTAGATTAAGGAGGGAAGCAAGAGGAAAAAGAGTAGTGGGTACTGAGGAAGAGGAAGAATACTTTGAACTAGACATGGAGGAGAATATGGAGAACATTCAAGAAGAAGAGGCTCACAACCATGGCAGAGAAGGTCTAGCAAATCATGCTGGGCAAGAGATCCACCAGATATGTTCAATGAATGGTTACAGCTACACATTTTCTATGAAGGCTTTTCTTATGAATCAAAGAAAGCAGTAGACCACTCATCCGGGGGATCTCTGAACAAGAAGAAGACCATTGAGGAGGCCATAAATGTCATTGAAACTGTAGCAGAGAATGACTACTTCTATGCCTCCGAAAGAAGGAACACTAGAGGAGTGATGGAGCTAAACAATGTAGATGCTCTGCTGGCCCAAAACAAGCTCATTACCAAGCAATTAGCTGACCTCACCAAGAAGATGGAGAGGAACCAAGTAGCAGCAATCAGCACCACATCAACAACCCAAGAGGGAGTGAATGCAGAGGCAGAGAGTGAGCAGGAGCAAGCCAACTACATTGGGAATTCACCTAGACAAAATTATGACCCATACTCCAAGACCTACAACCCTGGTTAGAGGAATCACCCAAACTTTGGGTGGGGGAATCAACAAGATCAAAGCCAAGATCAGAGACGTCACAACCCCAACAATAATGCAGCTCACCAATAATTCACACAGAGAACATATCAACACCACTATAACAACACCTCTCCACATCCATATCAAAACCAAAATAATACTCCTCATCCTTCTACCTCCAATCCCAACCTACCATCATCTGATGACAGACTCTCAAGGATTGAGAACCTGCTTGAAGGCATATGCAAAGAGATTCAAGACAACAAGGTGTTCAAGGAGGAAGTGCGAGCAAATTTTAAGAACTAGGGAGACACCATCAAGCGGTTGGAATCTCAAGTAGGGTATCTCTCTGAGCAGATTCCCAAACCTACAGATGGATTCCCAAGTGACACAGAGAAAAATCCGAGAGGTGAAACAAAGAAAGTAAGATGGGAAGATTGCAAGATGGTCACTATAAGTGGTAAAGAGACTGAGGACAAGCCAAACAAGCCGTCAGAATAACTTAGAGATACCTCAGCAGAGAAGAAGGAAAAAGATCACCAAGAACCAAAAATCTCACAACAGGAGCTGCTGAGACTCTATGCACCCTTTCCCCAACTACTCAATGGTGCTGTGGAGAAGAGAATATACTCAAGATTTCTTGACTTGTTTGCATCTCTGCATGTAAACATACCATTCATCAAGACCATCCAACAAATGCCTGCATATATCAAGTATATGAAGGAACTGCTTCCCAAGAAAAGCTCACTCAAGGGAGGCCAAACTATAGTGATGAACAAGGAGTGCAGCGCCCTCATTCAACCAGAGTTGCCTACAAAAAGAAAGGACCCAGGGAGTTTTCACATCCCCTGTGCCATAGGAGAAATAATGTTTGATAAAGCACTCTGTGATTTGGGAACAAGCATCAACTTAATGCCTTTATCCCTTATGAAGAGGCTGCAGATCAATGAGATAATGCCCACAGATGTAGTCATCAGGCTAGCTGATAAAACTCAAAAACAAGCAATAGGAGTGGTGGAAAACGTGTTGATAAAGGTTGGAAAATACTTTCTTCCCACAAACTTTGTCATATTGGACATGGAAGAGAGTCACACTCACCCAATCATATTAGGAAGACCATTCCTAGCACAGCCAGAGCACTCATAGATGTAGAGCGAGGGGAGCTAATCTTGAGGATCCATGATGAACAACTCAGCTTTAATGTCTTCAAACTCTCACAAGAAACAGATCAAGAGAACAAGGAACCAAGGAAGAATCACAGTGAGATACTGAAGGAAGAAACAAGCACTGAAGCACAACCAGCACATCTGAAAACTCCCTTGATTGATGAACAAGGCAAACAGCAATTGCCACAGCTCAAAGAAAATCAAGAGGAACCCAAACCACCAGAATCATATGAGACCAGTAACCACATTTCCTTAGAGGAGGAGGTCACAAAGAGTAAGACAACATCACAAGGAACAAAGAAGAAGGTACCAAGGAGGTGGAGGAACAAGAAGATCCCTACCGAGGACTTCTCTCTAGGGGATAAAGTGATTTCAGCTTACTTCCTAGATATCCCTCCTGATCTCCCCACTGTACCATCTCAGTTACCTAAGGTCTTCACTATCAACAGAGTTCTCTCCTTGGAACATGTAGAGATCATTGATACAACCACTGGATATAGGTCCACAGCAAGAGGGGAGGACTTGAAGCATTATCAACCTCCTTGATGAAGGAGAAACGTCAAGCTAATGACACTAAAGAAGCGCTTCATGGGAGGCAACCCATGTTTTATATGCTTTTAGAAAATAGTGAATAAGTCAATATTCATGAATTCTAACCCAAACTTGACAAACACTTGGTAAAATCCTTATTATGCAATATATAGTGAAGAATAAGTGGTGTTCAAAGCATGCCAAGAAAGCATGAATGCAATTCAGAGCACGCTAGTCTTGGAGCCTTTAACAAAACTTTTTCATCACAGTGCTACAAACTAAGTTTGGTGTCACCCAAGGTACCACCAATGTGCATATAAGGATACACAGTTAGTTAGTTAGTTGGTGTTCATGAATAAACAATCTAGTTCTTTTTCTTTATTATTCTAGCCATAAAGTTTAATTTCTCAATGATATTAATTTTTCTAATTTTATTTTTATAGGAAAAGGGAAAGAAGCATTGAAGGAGATTGATTGGACAATTAAATGAGGAAGATTCGGACACCACAAAAGGAGGGTACTACACACATGCCTTAAGGAGGGACGCATTGGAAAATGTTGCCATGCAACATTGAAAAGGATGAGACCCTTGAACACCAAACAACAGCCCCAATTATGACCAGATTGTGCAAGATATTTGTGTACCCGGAGCTGACTGGGAAATATATGTGGATAGGAGACCAAGGTTGATCAAGAGAGCAGACCTCACTCCGGAAGCAAAGCGGTGGTTCGAAATTGTAAGGAGGTCCATCCTCCCAGCAGGGAACAACTCGGAGGTGAATCTCAAGAGAGCCACAATGGTGCACTGTATACTCAAAGGAGGAGAGATCAAGGTACATGAACTCATAGCCGCAGGCATTAGAAAGATGGCGGAGAAAAGTGACTCAAGAGGAAAGTTAGGTTACCCCAGCACTATTTACCAACTATGCAAGAAATCTGGGGTGGTGTTTGAAGATGAGGACCTCGTGTGAATAAAAGAGGGCATTCCAATAATCGTTCGAAGGATGCATGCTGCCGCATCCCCCCTGCCTCAACAGAAGCAAAGGAAGAGGCCCGCCCCTCAAGTAGTAGAAGGACAAATCTTAGAGGGGCAAGCACCAGCCACTTTGGATATGCACCAACTACAGGAAGCCATTGATGGCCTATCTAGACAATATTTGGAAAGCCAAGAAGCACAGAAAGAGCTTCAACTACAGATGATGGGGCAGCAAGAGGAATCACTCTCAAGATGGATGACTTAACAAGGGGAGTGGCAAAAGCAAATGATGGAGCAGCAACTGAGTCAAGGACAACAACGGAGTGAAACATTCCACAAGATAGAACAAAAGCAAAATGAACAACAAGAATCCATCCAGAAGCTAATCAACATCCAAGCACATCAAGGTGCACATATACATGAGATGCATCGAAGACAAATACAACAGGCAGAACTATTGGACGAGCAAAGGGCATTCGCAGAAGGAGTTTACATGAGCGAGACTGGGCATCATATAAACACTCAAGCTAGGCTCAGATACTTAGTAGGATAGCTGCCTATATTGCATCTGGGAATCGCAAGGTATGAAAAAATGAAGGATGAATTAGCACGAGAAGAAAGACAAAAGGTGGAAGAGAGTCATGAATCAGTGAGGAAGGCACTTGAGGATTGGAAGCAAGCAAGATTGGCACGGATGCGAGGAAATGCAAGAAGACACAAAGAAGACAAACAAGGAGGGGAGCATGGGCATCCACATGAGTAAAAGGTGGTGGAGTTCCTTCTTTGATTCATCTTTTTCTATGCTTTAAATAAGGAAGATCTTGTATGAAATAGAACATGCTTCCATGTTAGTTTGAACCTTTTTCAATTCTATCTTTTAAACTTTTTGTTGATTAGGGCTGTGTTTGCTAGTCTGAATGTCATTACTGCATCATTTCCTTACTTACTTGTATGCTTGTCCTTGTGAATCAAATGAAAAGAGAATGAGTGTTTTATAAAAGACCAGAGTGGAGTTCATACTATGGAGTAAGTTCCTAAGTTTGTGGTGTTGTCATAAGTTAGCTAAGTTGGTTCACCAACAAGGTGGGAAGACAACTATCTGTCCTAAATCATATGCTTTGAACACACCCCATGAGACTAGCTAAATAACAATATCCTAAATCATATGCTTTGAACACACCCCATGAGACTAGCTAAGTTGGTTCACCAAGGGTTTGAGTTTTGAGAGATGTGTCTGTGGTGTTCTTGTACCAAGGATCTGCTTGGATTACTAAGCTCTCAGGGGTGCTTTATCACCTGGTAACTTGGGTTAACTAACCCGGGATTATCAGCTGAAAGTCCACTATCAAGAGCAATCTTTGCTACAGAACATTTAGTAGCCCAAAGAGGTGCTCGACACTAAGACCTCAAGGAAAGAAAATAAACAAACTATGTGCCTGTGGTGTGTATGTATGGGGGAGAGACTTGAGGAAGTATGTCCTTAGGGGTGTCTCAACACCTAGCACCTTGAACCAACTGGGTCGGGAGTGTTGGCTGAAAGCTTATTTTAAAGAGTTGCCCCCTTACAGACCACTTAGCCTAAGAACACAAATAAGCCCTGAATTGACAAGAAACAAAAGGGATCAATGAATAAAAGTCTCATGGGATGCAAGCAAAGTGAGTATTCTATAGGACATGATAAAGGTCTGAAAGCCAGTGAAGGAATGAACCTAAGTTGCTATGCATGAAACCACCATAAAACCAGCGACATGACTTCCACAAGAATGACTCATTTTCTCTTGGCATTCCATTCATCATTCTCTTGTTCCAGTACTTGCTTAGGGACAAGCAAGCTTTAACTTTGGTGTTGTGATGCCAGGGCATTTTGGCCAGTTTCACTAACCTTTTCTTTACTGTTTTAAGGTAGTTTCATACATTTTCTTAGAAAATAAGCTAGTTTTGGGTAGATATTCACTTACATCTTGTTAAGAAGCAAAAGAGAAGCCAACGTTAGTGACATTCACCTTTGTCACTAACGTTGGCCAAGCCTCCATAAGTCACGTTAACTCCCATGTTAACTTAGTTAACGTGGAAGCTAACGTGGAGAGAGCAATTGATAGCCAACGTTAGTGACACTTACCTTTGTCAATAACGTTGGGGTGAACCACCAAGAGTCACCATGAGCAACGTTAACTCCCACGTTAACTTAGTTAACGTGGAAGCTAACGTGGATAAAGAGATGATGAGCCAACGTTAGTGACACTCACCTTTGTCACTAACGTTGGAGATGGCTAGCATGACTACGTTAGAAGACAAGTTAACTTAGTTAACGTGGACTCTAACGTGGGAAAAAGGGGCACATTGGAACGTTAGCGACAAAGGTAAGTGTCACTAACATTCTCAAAGGATTGGCATTACTACGTTAGAAGCCACGTTAACCTAGTTAACGTGGACGCTAACGTAGGGACAAGGGAGGACTCTCCACGTTATTGGGAAAGGTAAGTCCCAATAACGTGTTCGAAGGACTAAGAGGCAACGTTAGTGGTCATGTTAGTGCCACTAACGTTGAAGTCAACGTGATCATATTTGGGTTAGGAAAATTAGTGAAAAAGATGATTGTCACTAACGTTCTCGAACCCACACTTTCACTTAACGTTGACACCACTAACGTCCTGAGTCAAAGTCCCTGCATACTTCACCTTTTCTCTCTGCAAGCAAAGCTAAGCCCAATGAAAAGGATAACTGCTTCAAACTCAAGATTCAGAGGCCCATACCCATGACTTGAAGAGCCAACTAGAAGATGAGAAGAGTAGTATATATAGGAGTAGCTTTGAATTAGTTAGGGGGTTGGAAACTTTAGGGAGCCTTTGGCATAGAACTACTCTCTGTATTTTACTTTCTCTGCACTTTTAGTTTTACTTTCATCATGTATTCTCCATCTTGGTTTTCATTTTCCAGAGCTACGAACAACTAAACCCCTTTCATTGGGTTAGGGAGCTCTGTTGTAATTTGATGGATCAATATTAGTTTTCATTCTCCTTCTTCTATCTTTTGTCTTGATTTTTCAAGAAAGCTTTCGATCTTCATCCAATTGGGTAGTTATCTTGGAAAAGAAGCTATTCATACTTGGATCTCTTCTAAACCTTGAAAGAGGAATGAAGAGATCATGCTAGAAATGCTTTCTCATGCTGGACCAAATTGGGTTTGGATGGATATGTGACTATAATCCTATCAACACTTGATTTGGGAAATGCATGTGGTATAATCAGTGACCATAATTCATCTCTTCTCATGAGCAATTGACCAAGAAATTGGATATTGATCAAGATTTGAGAGATTGAATTACCAAGAAATTGGAATTCGATCACTTAAGATTGCCAAGGAGATCAATGAATGCATTGATTGAGGAAGAGATGAAAATGAACTTCATCCGGAGAATGCAACATCTCGTGAGCCCAATGAACTCCCCATTTCTGATCTTACCCATTCTCTTTAATTTCTTCCATTTACTTTTATGAGCAATTACCCCATTCCCGTTTAAGATTCTGCAATTTACTTTCCACCATTTACATTCAACTCTTCATTTCTAGCATTTACTGTTTCTGCTATTTACTTTCCCGTCATTTAATTTTCTGCAAATCTCAAATCAAATTCTGGTTCGCTCAACTAGAACATTCCTCTAATTAAAGTTTCTTGATCAATCAATCTCTGTGGGATTCGACCTCACTCTATTGTGAGTTTTTACTTGACGACAAATTCGGTACACTTTCTGAAGAAAATTTGTTGAGAGACAAGTTTTGTGCGTATCAACAAAGCAGCAATTATTGAAGAGGAAGAAGTGGTTGCAGACTTAGGAGATGCTGAACCTCCATGGGAAAGTCCAGTCATAGAGCCTCCTTCCAAGATGTTTGATGTTGATGTTGAGGAGGATGTACAACCTCTGAGGCATATCATGGTTGAAGACTTTACAGAGGTTGTTCAAGAGATGGAGATTAAAGAAGAAGAAGCACATCCCCCCATGCCCTTGGTAAGCCATGAAGAAGAGTTTGAATTTGAAGAAAGCTACCAAGAGGAAGAGGTTGAAATTGAAGAAGCTTGCAAAGAGGTAGAAGTTGTCAAGGAAGAGCTCAAGGGAATGGAGCTGGAAATCACCTTGCCAAATTTGTTGGAGACCTCTCCCCCAAAGCCATCACCATCCATTCCTTCATTCAAGTCGGTAAATCTTTCATCTCTAAGCTTAATTAGCCCACTTGAATATGCTTTGCTTGAGTCGGATGGTCAACTTAGAGCTCTTTGTGGCTAAAAGAGTAAAAGGGAGATGGTTAGTGGTAAGAGTTGTCATGCAAGGTTCAATATGGTTGCATGCTCTAAATTGAAATGCAAGAATTGGTGTAGAGCTCGATTGAATGGGTCTAGGAAGTTATTTGGAGGCCTTAGTGAGAATTCAGATTACTTGCCACCCTGCTGGAACAATAATGACCAACAAGAAGACGGGTGCAAAAGCAAGATTTGGGACCCCAGAATTCATTCTAACAATCCACACTCCTCGAGCCTTGTCACTTGCTCTAACTTTCTTGAAGGCCTTCTATGCCTAGTTTGGGACCCCAGAGGCTATTGGAATTGCAAACGATGGTGGAGATTCCTGGATGAGTTCAAGCATAAGCTGCTCTGAAAAGGCGCGCAACAAATGTCCAACTTAAGGACTTTAAATAAAAGTGGTGGGTGGGAGACAACCCACCATGGTATGATCTTTCAATTTTATTCTTAGTGTTATTTTATTTTATTTTATTTTTATTAGTGTTCATTCATAATTTCTGCATGCGTACGCGTACCGCACGCGTACGCGTCCCCTGCAAAAAGTTCAACCCACGTGTATGCGCCGGCGACTGATGGGATATTTTCGCGGAGAAACGAATTTCTCCAAGACACCCAAATCTAACCGGCAAGTGCACCGGGTCGCATCAAGTAATAATAACTCACGGGAGTGAGGTCGATCCCACAGGGATTGAAGGATTGAGCAATTTTAGTTTAGTGGTTGATTTAGTCAAGCGAATCAAGATTTGGTTGAGAGATTTGTGATTTGCAGAATTTAAATTGCATAGAAAGTAAAGGGAATGGGTAATTGGCATGAAATTAAAGAGAACAGAAATTAAAGTGCTGAATCTTAAAGAACAAGAAATTAAATGGCAGAAACTTAGAACGCAAGAAATGTAAATTGCAAAATCTTAAAGTGCAAGAAATGTAAATGGCTTGAATTGTAAAGGGAATGGGGAGTTGGATTTGCAGAAATTAAACAAGGGAATGTAAAATTGCAACAAACAGAGAAGTAAAGGATGTCTTGAATCAAACCGGATCTTAAAACAAAATTGTAAATGAGCATGAAAACAGTAAACAGGGAACGGGAAATGGGAAATCCGGATCTCAGGACCCAAGAGACTAGAAAACCAAGACTAGATCTCAATGCCTTCCTAGATCCAACAAGAACAATTGCAAAGGAAATTGTAAATTACAAAGAAAGTAGATGAAGAACAATTAACCGAAACTTAAATTCAATTGAGCAGAAATTTAAACAAGATTCCAATGTGAGATTGAAACAGAATTTCTTCAATTCTCCACCCAAAATCCAAGACAAGAAAAGTAAAGAGTGCTGGGCAAGAACAAGGAAGAAGAGAGATCAATTCTCCTCCCAAATTCTCTTGAATTAAAACAACAATGCTAAGAAATGTAAAAGTGAGCTCTCAATCAAACCAGAAAAGAAAACTCTCTGAAAACTCCAAGGGAAGCTCTCCTTTAAAACTTAAATTCTAATCTATTTATACACTTTCTTCAAATGGTCTTCAAGCCTTCAATTGGGCCTTTGCTCTTGGTGGAATTGGGTTGAGAGAGGCCTTGGTTGATTGCTCTTGGAGTTTGGAGAAGAACCGAATTGAACCGGGTTGGAATCATGAAAGCTTGAGTAAAAGGTGGAGTAAAAGTTAGGGTCTAACTTTTGCTCCAACTTTT
>NC_029789.2:57639846-57641799 GCF_000816755.2 Arachis ipaensis
CTAGTGAAACTAGGCTAAGATGACTTGTCATCACAACACCAAACTTAAAGCTTGCTTGTCCCCAAGCAAGAAATGAATTATGCTCAATGGTTCTTTCATTTAAGATGGATTGAAGAACAACTTGTCAGGTCCTGTGAGTGAAGTGATCAAGTGTCAGTGGGGTGATCTCTAAATCATATGCTCATGCAAAGGCTTCAGTGCTCACTAGTCCTCACATATTGGGAGTCTTAGGTCTTAGGATTTTCATCCAAATGGTATCATGGAGATCTCTTTATATGTAGTCACCTTGAAGCAGCTTATAGTTTCTGTGCTTTGTCCTCGACTCTAAGTGTCATGTCTCAAAGCGGCTCTTTAGATAAGCTTTCAATCAATACTCCTAAACCAGTTGGTTTTAAGGTATTAGGTGTTAAAGCACCCCTAAGGATTTACTTGCTCAAGCCTCTTTCCTTGACACAGCTCAACCACAAGCATTTACTAGGCTAACAACTCTTTGAGTTTTGTTTCTTCTTTCTTTTTCTGCCTAGTAATTGATGCTCAGAGCCTTGGGCCATGTTCTTTTTGCTTTTGTATTTTCTTTATTTTCTTTTGTTTTGTTTGCTGCTTCTTGGATCAATAAATTTTTGAGAATCTCCACAATACTTCTTTGAACTTCATGTCCTGCCTATAAGCTCCCATGCAAGTTTTCACAAGCATGCATCCTCAATACATAATCATACAACTAGAATCGCCACTTCTTCTAATCTTTTGCTTGCCTCAAAATTGTTTAATTCCTCAATCCTTCTTTTTAAAGAACTTTCATGTGATACAATTTTTTTTGAACATTGAGTGCAAACAAGTTTTGAAGAGAAAAATGTTGTGAATGATCAAGCATCTTGCTTATTGAATTACAGAAAAGAAACCATGCTAAACAGACAGATAATCAGGGAAACTAAACCACTCTCAATCATAACAGTGTTTGATGTAAGATAATCACTTAACAATACAACCTTTTGGAGTTCACTTGCTTTCCTTCTTCTCATCATCATCATTGCTGGCCTTTAGGTTCATCTTTTGTTTCTTTGGTTGATGATGCTTAATCCCAACAAAAGCTTGTATGGACCTCTGTAATGATATTGAAAGTTGCTTGTTCCCCAAGCACTTGGAAACAATGGTTAGTCTGGCTGATTTATTTATGGGCTTTTGAACTTACTTTGGTGTGGGAACACCAAACTTAGTACCTTGCCAATGATTCTTGTTCATCAAACTAACCAGCTGTGAAACTCTTTTTCTTTTTCAAAGGCAGTTAAACTGAAAACAGCAGAATGGTTAACTAGTTTGTCTACATGCTTGAAGCTAGCATTATGCAGAAGGTGAGAATATGTTTTATGATGAAATTTTGGTGAAACACCAAACTTAGAATCCTGCATTCTCCTTTAGATTGTTTTGGTGTGCAACACCAAACTTAGCTTCTTTCATTATAGATAAAACTACTTAACCTTTTTATTAAAATAGTTATGAACAGAAAACTACCTCAGGTTGGGTTGCCTCCCAACAAGCGCTCTTTTATTGTCACTAGCTTGACATCCTTCATCCTCTGATCATGGAAGTTGAGGTTTCTGTTGTCTTTGGTTTCCTCCTCTCACCGTAGGCTTCTCCTTGATAGTTGTTTCTTTTCCCGTAGCCTTCTCACTGTTTTCCATAACTGCTTTCCCTTTCAACCCAGCAGCTTTTTCATTGTTCCTTGAGTCATCTTCAGTGGCTCTTAGGGACATATCTCCTCTCTCTCGCCCAGTTTAGCAAGGTTTTGAACCAGTTGTTCCATCTGCCCTTCAAGTCTTCTGAGTGAAGCCTCCTGGTTCTTGCTTATCATCTCTTGATGCTTCTTTATTTCTTCCCGCTCTATTGCCATCATTTCTTGAATTTTGATGGACCTCTCCATCAGCATTTCTAGAATATAGATTCTTTGAAAGGTTG
>NC_029789.2:57641934-57644048 GCF_000816755.2 Arachis ipaensis
TTGAACTTACTTTGGTGTGGGAACACCAAACTTAGTACCTTGCCAATGGTTTTCATGCATCAAATTAACCATGTGTGATGATAAATTTTTTTTTCTTTTCTTCTTCTTTTTCAAAAGCAATAAAACTGAAAACTAGGAAACAGCAGAATAGTTAACTAGTTCATCCAACATGCTTGAAGCCAGCATTATGCAGAAAGTGAGAATGTGTTTTATAATGGGATTTTGGTGAAACACCAAACTTAGAATCCTGCATTCTCCTTTAGATTGTTTTGGTGTGCAACACCAAACTTAGCTTCTTGCATTATAGATAAAACTAATTAACCTTTTTATTAAAATAGTTATGAACAGAAAACTACCTCAGGTTGGGTTGCCTCCCAACAAGCGCTCTTTTATTGTCACTAGCTTGACATCCTTCATCCTCTGATCATGGAAGTTGAGGTTTCTGTTGCCTTTGGTTTCCTCCTCTCACCGTAGGCTTCTCCTTGATAGTTGTTTCTTTTCCCGTAGCCTTCTCACTGTTTTCCATAACTGCTTTCCCTTTCAACCCAGCAGCTTTTTCACTGTTCTTTGAGTCATCTTCAGTGGCTCTTAGGGACATATCTCCCTTTCTCTCGCCCAGTTTAGCAAGGTTTTAAACCAGTTGTTCCATGTGCCTTTCAATTCTCTTGAGATATGCCTCTTGGTTTTTTCTTATATCCTCCTGCTCTATTATTGTCATTTCTTGAATTTTCATAAACATTTCCATCATCATTTCTAGAACATAGAGTCTTTGGAAGTTTAGAATTGGTTGTGGCTTCATGTTGTGGTGTTCTTCTTTCTCAGAGACTCCTTCTTCAATGATATCCTTCCCTTTGGCTGCCCTTCTTCCCTATGACATATAAATCAACAACGGAACACACAGTGATACTTTTGCAAATTGAGTGTAGTCAGTTGAGACAAAACTTCAAACAGTTAGTGGGTTAGTCAAAAATTAAAGAAAAAGTGCTTGATCTAAATTGCCACCTCACTTAATCATTGTCAATCTAATCAATCCCCGGCAACGGCGCCAAAAACTTGATGGGATATTTTTGCGGAGAAACGAATTTCGCCAAGACACCCAAATCTAACCGGCAAGTGCACCGGGTCGCATCAAGTAATAATAACTCACGGGAGTGAGGACGATCCCACAGGGATTGAAGGATTGAGCAATTTTAGTTTAGTGGTTGATTTAGTCAAGCGAATCAAGATTTGGTTGAGAGATTTGTGATTTGCAGAATTTAAATTGCATAGAAAGTAAAGGGAATGGGTAATTGGCATGAAATTAAAGAGAACAGGAATTAAAGTGCTGAATCTTAAAGAACAAGAAATTAAATGGCAGAAACTTAGAACGCAAGAAATGTAAATGGCTTGAATTGGAAAGGGAATGGGGAGTTGGATTTGCAGAAATTAAACAAGGGAATGTAAAATTGCAACAAACAGAGAAGTAAAGGATGTCTTGAATCAAACCGGATCTTAAAACAGAATTGTAAATGAGCATGAAAACAGTAAACAGGGAACGGGAAATGGGAAATCCGGATCTCAGGACCCAAGAGACTAGAAAACCAAGACTAGATCTCAATGCCTTCCTAGATCCAACAAGAACAATTGCAAAGGAAATTGTAAATTGCAAAGAAAGTAGATGAAGAACAATTAACCGAAACTGAAATTCAATTGAGCAGAAAATTAAACCAGATTCCAAGGTTAGATTGAAACAGAATTTCTTCAATTCTCCACCCAAAATCCAAGACAAGAAAAGTTAAGAGTGCTGGGCAAGAACAAGGAAGAAGAGAGATCAATTCTCCTCCCAAATTCTCTTGAATTAAAACAACAATGCTAAGAAATGTAAAAGTGAGTTCTCAATTAAACCAGAAAAGAAAACTCTCTGAAAACTCCAAGGGAAGCTCTCCTTTAAAACTTAAATTCTAATATATTTATACACTTTCTTCAAATGGTCTTCAAGCCTTCAATTGGGCCTTTGCTCTTGGTGGAATTGGGTTGAGAGAGGCCTTGGTTGATTGCTCTTGGAGTTTGGAGAAGAACCGAATTGAACCGGGTTGGAATCATGAAAGCTTGAGTAAAAGTTGGAGTAAAAGTTA
>NC_029789.2:57644067-57658217 GCF_000816755.2 Arachis ipaensis
TTGGCGCAAACTTTTGGTGCATCCAGGGAGTGTTTTTCATGCCAAAAGTTAGCCAAAATGTTAGGGGCTAACTTTTGCTCCAACTTTTGCCCAAAAGTTAGCCAAAAAGTTAGGGGCTAACTTTTGCTCCAGCTTTTGCTTCCTGGTTCATAATTAATTCAAGACTCAAGTCATTCCTCCTAGCCATTCCTTCTTGCATCAACCTTTCTCCAAGCTTTCTTCACCTATCGTTAATCAACCAAACACATCAAAGCTATGCTCAAAGTCATGAGATATTCATTCTTTCATAATATGTGACATTTATAGCATAAAACCTCATGAAATGGCATGAATTCATACATGGCTGATTAAATCAAAGGAAACATGAAAATCTACCAAATTGGCTTGCTTTTGGCTCAAGAAAGTGCATAATTCAATTGAAAACAAAAGAAAAAGGCTAGTGAAACTAGGCTAAGATGACTTGTCATCAGCGACGCGTACGCGTGGGCATGAAAAATCAACGTAAAAGCGTGTTGAACAGAGAGTTGTGATGGTCCGGGGCTGGTACTGTGCTAGAGGCACAACATCACCCACACGTACGTGTCCCTGACACGTGTGCGTCTTTTCACTTTCAGACCACCCGCACGTACGCGTGGGCGACGCGTACGCGTCACACGGTTAATACAGTTTTCACGCGCACGTCGCATCCCATTTTTCATTCCTTTCTCTTTTCTTCTATCTTCTCTCCTCCTTTCTTTCCCCTTTATCCCTTTCTTCTTCTTCATCTGTTTTTTTTTTTTTTTGGTCAAGTGGATTGGACAGCTGGTGCACGAAATTGTGATCTCAACGGCGCCAAAAACTTGGTGCGCACGATTATAATCTCAACTCCTTTTCACAACTCCGCACAACTAAGCAGCAAGTAGACTGGGTCGTCCAAGTAATAAACCTTACGTGAGTAAGGGTCGATCCCACGGAGATTGTCGGCTTAAAGCAAGCTATGGTCATCTTGTAAATCTCAGTCAGGTAGATTCAAATTGTTATGGGATTTTGATAATTAAAATATAACTAAACACAAAATAAGATAGAGATACTTATGTAATTCATTGGTAAGAATTTCAGATAAGCGTATGGAGATGCTTTATTCCCTTTGAATATCTGCTTTCCCATTGCCTCCATTCAATCCTTCATACTCCTTTCCATGGCAAGCTGTATGTTGGGGGATCACCGTTGTCAATGGCTACCGTCTGTCCTCTTAGTGAAAATGGTCCAAATGTGTTGTCATTGCACGACTAATCATCTGTCGGTTCTCACTCATGCTGGAATAGGATCCGTTGATCCTTTTGCCTCTGTCACTACGCCCAACACTTGTGAGTTTGAAGCTCGTCACAATCATCCCATCCCAGATCCTACTCAGAATACCACAGATATGGTTTAGACGTTACGGATCTTAAGAATGTTGCCAATTAATTCTAGCTTATACCACGAAGACTCTGATCTGAACCAGGAGCCTAAGAGATAAACACTCAAGCTATTGCGGATAGAACGGAAGTGGTTGTCAAGCACGCGTTCATATGTGAGAATGATGATGAGTGTCACGGATCATCACATTCATCAAGTTGAAGTACGAGTATATATCTTGGATTAAGAATAAGCTTGAATTGAATAGAAAAACAATAGTACTTTGCATTAATTCATGAGGAACAGCAGAGCTCCACACCTTAATCTATGCGGTGTAGAAACTCCACCGTTGAAAAATACATAAGTGAAAGTGGTCAAGGCATGGCCGAATGGCCAGCCCCCTAAACGTGATCTCTGAACATAAAATTATCCAAAAGATGTGAAATAAATCACTAAAAGTTGCTTTTATACTAAACTAGTAGCTAGGGTTACATAAGATAAGTAAATGATGCAGAAATCTACTTCCGGGCCCACTTGGTGTGTGCTTGGGCTGAGAATTGAGCTTTCATGTGTAGAGACTCTTCTTGGAGTTAAACGCCAGGTTGTAGCCTGTTTCTGGTGTTTAACTCTGATTTGCAACCTGTTTCTGGCGTTTAACTTCAGAATAGGGCAGGAAATTGGCGTTTGAACGCCAGTTTGCGTCATCAAAACTCGGACAAAGTATGAACTATTATATATTGCTGGAAAGCCCTGGATGTCTACTTTCCAACGCAATTAAGACCGCGCCAATTGGGTTTCTGTAGCTCTAGAAAATCCGCTTTGAGTGTAGGGAGGTCAGAATCCAACAAGTTCAGAATGATTGGCATCTATAGGAACTCAGAATTTAGATAGTGTTATTCATTCTCCTAGTTCAGTATGTTGATTCTTGAACACAGCTACTTTATGAGTCTTGGCCGTGGCCCTAAGCACTTTAGAGGTGTCCAGGGTTCTTAAGCACACTCTTTTTGCTTTGGATCACGACTTTAACCGCTCAGTCTCAAGCTTTTCACATGACACCTTCACGCCATAAGCACATGGTTAGGGACAGGTTGGTTTAGCCGCTTAGGCCAGGATTATATTCCTTTGGGCCCTCCTATCCACTGATGCTCAAAGCCTTGGATCCTTTTTACCCTTGCTTTTTGGTTTAAAGAGTTACTGGCTTTTTGCTCTTGCCTTTTGGTTTAAAGAGCTATTGGCTTTTTCTGCTTGCTTTTTCTTTTTCTTTCTTTTTTTTTGCCATTTTCCTTTTTTTTCTTTTTTTTTCGCAAGCCTTGTTCTTCACTGCTTTTTCTTGCTTCAAGAATCAATTTTATGATTTTTTAGATTATCAATAACAATTCTCCTTTTTCATTATTCTTTCAAGCACTGTTCAAGCATTCATTCAGAAAACAAAAAGTATTGCCACCACATCAAAATAATTAAACTAATCTCAAGGATGAATTCAAAATTCATGTACTTATTGTTCTTTTGCTTTTAGAACATTTTTTATTTAAGAAAAGGTGATGGATTCATAGGACATTCATAGCTTTTAAGGCATAGACACTAGACACTAATGATCATGTAATGGAGACACAAATAAAAATAAAGCATAGAGAATGAAAACAGAAAAAAAATAAATAGACAAGGAGATTAAGGAACGGGTCCACCTTAGTAAGGGTGGCGTCTTCTTCCTCTTGAAGAACCAATGGTGCTCTTGAGCTCCTCTATGTCTCTTCCTTGCCTTTGTTGCTCCTCCCTCATAGCTCTTTGATCTTCTCTAATTTCATGGAGAATGATGGAGTGCTTTTGGTGCTCCATCCTTAGTTGTCCCATGTTGGAACTTAATTCTCCTAGGGAGGTGTTGATTTACTCCCAATAATTTTGTGGAGGAAAGTGCATCCCTTGAGGCATCTCAGGGATTTCATGATGGGGAATTTCCTCATGCTCTTGTTGAGGTCCATGAGTGGGCTCTCTTGTTTGCTCCATCCTTTTCTTAGTGATGGGCTTATCCTCATCAATGAGGATGTCTTCCTCTATGTCAATTCCAGCTGAATTACAGAGGTGACAAATGAGGTGAGGAAAGGCTAACCTTGCCAAAGTGGATGATTTGTCAGCCACCTTGTAGAGTTCTTGAGGTATAATCTCATGAACTTCCACTTCCTCCCCAATCATGATACTATGGATCATGATGGCCCGATCCATATTTACTTCGGATCGGTTGCTAGTAGGAATGATAGAGCGTTGGATGAACTCCAACCATCCTCTAGCCACAGGCTTAAGGTCTGGTCTTTTTAATTGAACCAGCTTGCGTCTTGAGTCAACTTTCCATTGAGCTCCTTCCACACATATGTCCATGAGGACTTGGTCCAACCTTTGATCAAAGTTGACCCTTCTAGTGTAGGGGCGTGCATTTTCTTGCATCATTGGCAAGTTGAACACCAACCTTACATTTTCCGGACTGAAATCTAAGTATTTCCCCCGAACCATTGTAAGCCAATTCTTTGGATTTGGGTTCTTACTTTGATCATGGTTCCTAGTGATCCATGCGTTTGCATAGAACTCTTGAACCATTAAGATTCTGATTTGTTGAATAGGATTGGAGAGTACTTTCCATCCTCTTCTTCTAATCTCTTGTTGGATCTCCAGATATTCACCCTTTTTAAGCTTAAAAAGGACCTCAGGGATCACTTTTTCTTGGCCACAACTTAGTAGAAGTGGTTTTGATGGACCTTTGAGATGAATCTCTCCATCTCTCATGACTCAGAAGTGGAAGCAAATGCCTTCCTTTTCCTCTTTCTTGAGGTTTCTCTGGCCTTAGGTGCCATTAATGGTTATGAAAAAACAAAAAGCAATGCTTTTACCACACTAAACTTAAAAGGTTTGCTCGTCTTCGAGCAGAAGAAGAAGGAAAATAGTAGAAGAAGAAGAAAATGGAGGAGATAGAGGGGAAGAGTGTATTCGGCCAAGGGGGGAAGAAGTGTTTGTAATGTGTGAAAATGAAGTAGTGGTGAGGGGTTTATATAGGGGTGGGGGGAGGTTTAGGTTTTGTGTATTGGGGTTGGGTTTTGGGAGGGAAAGGAATTTTTGAATTTGGAGGTAGGTGGTGTTTTTGGAGAAGAGTGGATGGTTGTGAGTGGTGAAGAGTATTTGGGGAAGATATATGGAGGTAATTAGTGAAGGGTATTTGGGGAAGAGTGTTATGAAAGGGTGTGAAGAGGAGAAAAGAAGAGGTGGGGTAAGAGGGGATCCTGTGGGCTCCACAGATCCTGAGGGGTCAAGGATTTAGCATCCCTGTGATGCCAGGGTATTTTCGCCAGTTTCACTGACCTTTTCTTTACTGTTTTTAAGGTAGTCTCATGCATTTTCTTAGAAAATAAAATAGTTTTAGGTAGATATCCACTTACATCTTGATTCAAGCATACATTGTGCACTTTACATGATTTCATGAGAATTTTGCATGAATTATATGACAAATTGGATGATGCATGACTCATGACTTGGACTAGAACTTTGATGCACTTTGTTGCTTGATTTCAGGACAAAGGAAGCAAAGAAGAACCACGTTAGCAGTCACGTTAGTCCCACTAACGTGACCTCTAACGTGGAATGGGTACTAACTTGCAAAGTTAATGAGAAAGGTAATCGACAATAACACCCTCGAAGCCATCATAAGCCCACATTAAGAGTCACGTTAACTAAGTTAATGTGAACTCTAACGTAGAAGAAGACAACAAGGCCAACGTTAGTGACACTCTCCTTTGTCACTAACGTTGGACCAAGATCATAATTGGCCACGTTAGTTGCCACGTTAACTTAGTTAACGTGGGCTCTAACGTTAAGAAGCAAAAGAGAAGCCAACATTAGTGACATTCACCTTTGTCACTAACGTTGGCCAAGCCTCCATAAGCCACATTAACTCCCACGTTAACTTAGTTAACGTGGAAGCTAACGTGGAGAGAGCAATTGATAGCCAACGTTAGTGACACTTACCTTTGTCACTAACATTAGGGTGAACCACCAAGAGCCACCATGAGCAACGTTAACTCCCACGTTAACTTAGTTAACGTGGAAGCTAACGTGGATAAAGAGATGATGAGCCAACGTTAGTGACACTCACCTTTGTCACTAACGTTGGGGATGGCTAGCATTACTACGTTAGAAGCCATGTTAACCTAGTTAACGTGGACTCTAACGTGGGAAAGGGGCACATTGGAACGTTAGTGACAAAGGTAAGTATCACTAACGTTCTCGAAGAATTGGCACTGCTATGTTAGAAGCCACGTTAACCTAGTTAACGTGGACTCTAACGTAGGGACAAGGGAGGACTCTCCACGTTATTGGGAAAGGTAAGTCCCAATAACGTATGCGAAGGACCAAGAGGCAACGTTAGTGGTCACGTTAGTGCCACTAATGTTGAAGTCAACGTGATTATATTTGGGTTAGGAACGTTAGTGAAAAAGGTGATTGTCACTAACGTTCTCGAACCCACACTTTCACTTAACGTTGACACCACTAACGTCCTGAGTCAAAGTGCCTGCCTACTTCACCTTTTCTCTCTGCAAGCAAAGCTAAGCCCAATGAAAAGGATAACTGCTTCAAACTCAAGATTCAGAGGCCCATACCCAAGACTTGAAGAGCCAACTAGAAGATGAGAAGAGTAGTATATATAGGAGTAGCTTTAAATTAGTAAAGGAGTTGGAAACTTTAGGGAGCCTTTGGCATAGAACTACTCTCTGTATTTTACTTTCTCTGCACTTCTAGTTTTACTTTCATCATGTATTCTCCATCTTGGTTTTCATTTTCCAGAGCTATGAACAACTAAACCCCTTTCATTGGGTTAGGGAGCTCTGTTGTAATTTGATGGATCAATATTAGTTTTCATTCTCCTTCTTCTATCTTTTCTCTTGATTTTACTAGAAGCTATTCATACTTGGATCTCTTCTAAACCTTGAAAGAGGAATGAAGAGATCATGCTAGAAATGCTTTCTCATGCTGGACCAAATTGGGTTTGGATGGATATGTGACTATAATCCTACCAACACTTGATTTGGGAAATGCATGTGGTATAATCAGTGACCATAATTTCAATTACCCCATTCCCGTTTAAGATTCTGCAATTTACTTTCCGCCATTTACATTCAGCTCTTTATTTCTAGCATTTACTGTTTCTGCTATTTACTTTCCCGCCATTTAATTTTCTGCAAATCTCAAATCAAATTCTGGTTCGCTCAACTAGAACATTCCTCTAATTAAAGTTGCTTGATCAATCAATCTCTGTGGGATTCGACCTCACTCTATTGTGAGTTTTTACTTGATGACAAATTTGTTGAGAGACAAGTTTTGTGCGTATCAAGTTTATGGCACCGTTGCTGGGGATTGATTTTGAATCAACAATGATTAAATTGGAGGATAACTAGATTGAGCATTTTTCTTTTGTTTGATTTAAATTTCTGTTGAGTTAATTCACTTTCAGTTTTAGTTAATTTCTTCCCTTCCTCCTACTTTTTCGTTTATCTTTTTAGTTATTTACAATTCAGTTCTCTAACCCACTAACTGTTTGATACATTGCATCACTCACACTAATAGTAATTCTAACAGAATACTTTATGGATCTGTTTCCTTGCTTGTACCTTGTTGGTTGTATGACAGGGAGGAGAAGTGGGGCTTCAACTTCCTTTGATTCTGAACCTGAGAGGACCTTCCTTAGATTAAGGAGGGAAGCAAGAGGAAAAAGAGTAGTGGGTGCTAAGGAAGAGGAAGAGTACTTTGAACTACACATGGAGGAGAATATGGAGAACATTCATGAAGAAGAGGCTCACAACCATGGCAGAGAAGGTCTAGCAAATCATGCTGGGAAAGAGAGAAGAGTTCTAGGCTCCTACATCAACCCAAACCCAGGAAACTGTGGGAGTAGCATTCAAAAGCCAACCATACATGCCAACAACTTTGAACTAAAACCACAGCTCATCACCCTTGTTCAGAACAACTGTTCATTCGGAGGAGGCGTCCAAGAAGATCCCAATCAACATCTAACCACCTTCCTGAGGATATGCGATACTGTGAAGTCTAATGATGTTCATCGTGACACCTATAGACTACTTTTGTTCCCTTTCTCACTCAAGGATAAGGCATCTAAATGGCTGGAATCCTTTCCTAAGGAGAGTTTGACAACCTGGGAAGATGTGGTGAACAAATTTTTAGCCAGATTCTATCCTCCTCAAAGAATCAACAGGCTGAGAGCTGAGGTTCAAACTTTCAGGCAGCAAGATGGTGAAACTCTATATGAAGCATGGGAGAGGTTTAAGGACCTAACAAGGAGGTGTCCACCAGATATGTTCAATAAATGGGTGTAGCTACACATTTTCTATGAAGGCCTGACGTTGGGATTTTTGCCAGTAAAGAATGTCATAAAAATAGTCGCGTTGTAGATATAGTCTCTAAACCGACAAAAATCCCTTCGTACAAACGTTTTGGTTGTCACAAGTAACAAACCCCTTTTAAAATTGATAACCAAGTATTTGAACCTCGGGTCGTCTTCTCAAGGAATTGCAGGGAGGTATGTTCTTATTATTGGTTATGAAGATTGTAAATTGGGGGTTTTGAGAAATTTGGAGTTTGGGCAATGTGCACAGGTATATTTTCAAAGCAACAAAAATAAATAAATAACTATAAAATAAACTCTTGGCAAGGTATGAGAACCGAAAATCCTGTCCTTGTTATCCTTATCAGATGTGATGGAAATTGGATTTCAATCCCACTTAGTTAAGTCAAGTGGACTAATTAGCTTGATCCTCAAGTCCTAGTCAACTCCTGTGGAGAGACTAGTGTTAGAGCAATCCTAGCTAAAGCAAAATTAGCCAATTTCAACCACTCCTGAGTTTGACAACTCAAGTGTTACCAATTACCTAACCAAAGCCAAAAGGGAGAAAATATCTAATTTAAATTAAAAGCAATCTTAAACAGAGCATCAATATAAATAAAGCAAAGCAATCTTAAATCTGAAATACCTCGAATTGCATTAACAAAAGAAATTAAATCTGGCATAGATGTTCATAAATTAAATTGGAAAAATAAATAAAAATAAAGAACCTGGGATTGAGAGCTACTCCTAAAACTAAGAGAAATCCTAAATCCTAATCCTAAGAGAGAGGAGAGAACCTCTCTCTCTAAAAACTACATCTAAAACATGAAAAGTGAATTGTGAGAGCCTCTTTTATGAATGGATGCAATTCCCCACTTTATAGCCTCTAATCTGTGTTTTCTGGGCCGCGAACTGGGTCGAAAACAGCCCGGAAATTGCTGGAGAAGAATTTAAACACGCTGATTTCCGTCACTGCGATTTGGCCGCATGGATCACGCGGTCGCGTCGCCTAGAGTCAGGGGAACTATAGAATATTATATATGAAATCGAAGCCCCGGACGTTAGCTTTCCAACGCAACTGGAACCGCATCGTTTGGACCTCTGTAGCTAAAGTTATAGCCGTTTGAGTGCGAAGAGGTCAGGCTGGACAGCTTAGCAACTTCTCCAACTTCTTGCATTCCTTCCACTTTTGCATGCTTTCTTCCCATCCTCCAAGCCATTCCTGCCTTATAATATCTAAAAACACTTAACACACATATCAAGGAATCTAATGGTAATAAGAGAAGATTAATAATAAGCAAATATAAGATCAAAGAATCATGTTTTCAATCAAAGCACATAATTAGGAAGGCAAATGTAAAACCATGCAAATAATATGAATAAGTGGGTAAAGAGTTAATGAAATCCACTCAATTGAGTACAAGATAAACCGTAAAATAGTGTTTTATCAAGGCCTTTCTTATGAATCAAAGAAAGCAGTAGACCACTCATCCGGGGATCTCTGAACAAGAAGAAGACCATTGAGGAGGCCATAGATGTCATTGAAACTGTAGCAGAGAATGACTACTTCTATGCCTCCGAAAGAGGGAACACTAGAGGAGTGATGGAGTTAAATAATGTAGATGCTCTGCTGGCCCAAAACAAGCTCATTACCAAGCAATTAGCTGACCTCACCAAGAAGATGGAGAGGAACCAAGTAGCAGCAATCACCACCTCATCAACAACCCAAGAGGGAGTGAATGCAGAGGCAGAGAGTGAGCAGGAGCAAGCCAACTACATTGGGAATTTACCTAGACAAAATCATGACCCATACTCCAAGACCTACAACCCTGGTTGGAGGAATCACCCAAACTTTGGGTGGGGGAATCAACAAGATTAAGGCCAAGATCAGAGATGTCACAACCCCAACAACAATGCAGCTCACCAACAATTCACACAGAGAACGTATCAACACCACCATAACAACACCTCTCCACATCCATATCAAAACCAAAATAACACTCCTCATCCTTCTACCTCTAATCCCAATCCACCATCATCTGATGACAGACTCTCAAAGATTGAAAACTTACTTGAAGGCATATGCTAAGAGATCCAAGACAGTAAAGCATTCCGAGAGGAAGTGCAGTCCAATATGAAGAATCAAGATGCTGCCATCAAGAAACTTGAGACACAAATTGGCTACCTATTCAAGCAGATTTCCAGCCACAACCTTCGTAGTGATACTGACTCACACAAAAGGGAGGAGTGTCAAGCTATCACCCTTATGAGTGGGAAGGAACTGAAGGAATTCTCCCAGAAACCACAAGAAGAGGGCTCAAATGAAAAGGGAGAAAAGCAAGATGGAGCTCAAGCTTCCACTTCGAGTTTGCAAAAGGAAGAAGGGATGCCGAAGCTGGACGTCCCAAGAGTTCCATACCCTCAGCAATTGAAGAAAAAGGGGGATGACAACCAGTTTTTGAGATTTTTGGAAATCTTCAAGAAACTACAAATCAACATACCATTTGCTGAAGCAATAGAACAAATGTCACTCTATGCCAAGTTTTTAAAGGAGCTAATGACTAAGAAGAGAAGATGGAAGAACAACGAGACTGTGATACTAACCGAAGAATGTAGTGCTATCATTCAGCACAAACTGCCCCAGAAATTGAAGGATCCCGGGAGTTTTTAGATCCCTTGTATTATAGGGGAAATCACGGTGGAGAAGGCTCTTTGTGACTTAGGAGCCAGCATCAATTTAATGTCAGTAACTATGATGAGGAAGATGAAGATCGAGGAGGCTAAACCAACAAAAATGGCCTTACAACTGGTAGACCGATCGTTCAAATTCCCTCATGGCGTAGTAGAGGATTTGCTGGTGAAAGTGGGAGACTTCATATTCCTGGCAGATTTTGTAGTGCTGGACATGCAGGAGGAAGCCAAGACCTCCATCATCCTGGGAAGGCCGTTCTTGGCCACTGCTGGAGCTGTCATTGATGTCCAAAAAGGTGATCCCACCCTGAGAGTGCACAATGAAAAGATGACATTCAATGTGTTCAAGGTCATGAGTTACCCACCAGAACAATTGGGGGAATGTATGAGGTTGGACTCACTTGAAGAGGAAGTGCAGGAGAGTTTTGAAGAAGAAGAGCCTGAAAGGTTAATAGAGGAGGAGTCTACATCGAGTGAAGAGGTTGCAACAATAGAGATTCGCATACAAGGTGCACTAGAGGAAGAGAATGAAAAGATAGAGGCACCCAAACTTGAGCTCAAAGCACTGCCACCCACTCTCAAATATGCATACCTAGGAAAGAATGAAAGCTACCCGGTCATCATAAACTCATCCCTCAGTCAAGATCAAGAGGATGAACTACTGCAAGTATTGTGGAAGCATATGGGTATTGAAAAGGTGCCAAGAGACCAATCTGGTCTTGAACTGGGAGAAATGTCACTTTATGGTGACAGGAGGAATAGTCCTTGGCCATAAGGTTTCTAACCAAGGCATTGAAGTGGACAGGGCTAAAGTGGAACTTATTGAAAAACTTCCTCCACCCAGTGATGTCAAGGTAATTAGAAGTTTTTTAGGGCATGCTGGCTTTTACAGAAGGTTTATTAAAGATTTTTCAAAAATAGCTAAGCCCTTGAGCAATCTCCTTATATCAGATACACCATTTATCTTCGATGAAACATGTATGTTAGCATTCAAGCATTTGAAAGAAAGATTGTCATCTGCCCTTATCATTTCCCCACCTGATTGGAACATACCCTTTGAATTGATGTATGATGTATCTGATTTTGCAGTTGGGGCAGTGTTAGGGCAGAGGAAAGATAACTTAGTCCATGTGATATACTATGCTAGCAAAGTCCTCAATGATGCTCAAAGAAATTATACCACTACTGAAAAGGAGTTGCTAGCCATAGTTTTTGCATTTGACAAGTTCAGGTCATAACTCATTTGTGCTAAAGTGATTGTTTTCACAGATCACACAGCACTTAAATATTTGTTTGCCAAACAAGAATCAAAACCAAGATTAATAAGATGGATCTTATTGTTGCAGGAATTCAATATTGAAATCAAAGACAAGAAAGGAGTGGAGAACAAGGTAGCGGATCACCTATCTAGAATCCCTCATGAGGAAGGTGGAACACATGATAAAAGTATGAACGAGCTTTTCCCTGATGAGCAGTTGATGACAATTCACAAAGCACCATGGTTCGCAGACATTGCCAACTTCAAGGCAACTGGGGCACTACCTCCAGGGATCAATAAACATCAAAAAAGGAAGCTCATAAATGATGCAAAGTACTTTGTCTGGGATGAGACATATCTCTTCAAGAAGTGTTCAGATGGAATCCTTAGAAGATGTGTTTCGGAAGAGGAAGGACGAGAGGTCCTATGGAATTGCCACAGCTCTTGCTATGGAGGACATTTCGGAGGGGACAGAACTGCAGCAAAAGTGTTACAAAGCAGATTCTTTTGGCCCACCCTTTTCAAGGATGCCAAAGAACTAGCGAAGAGCTGCAACGAATGCCAAAGATCTGGAAACTTGCCCAAAAGGAATGAGATGCCACAAAATTTTATCTTGGAACTGGAACTGTTTTATGTATGGGGGATAGATTTTATGGGACCATTCCCAACCTCATATTCAAACAAGTACATCTTGGTAGCAGTGGATTATGTTTCCAAGTGGATAGAGGCTATTGCAACTCCAACGAATGATAACAAGGTAGTCATGAACTTCCTCAGGAAGAACATCTTTAGCCGTTTTGGAGTCCCACGAGCACTCATCAGTGATGGAGGGAGTCATATCTGTAACAGACCACTAGAAGCTCTCCTCCTACGATACGGGGTAAAGCACAAGGTTGCGACGCCTTACCACCCCCAAACAAGTGGGCAAACTGAGATATCAAACAGAGAGCTAAAAAGGATTTTGGAAAAGACTGTGGGTGCATCAAGAAAGGATTGGTCGAAGAAGCTAGATGATGCTCTTTGGGCATACAGAACAACATTCAAAACACCACTTGGAATGTCCCCATATCAACTGGTGTATGGGAAAGCTTGTCATTTACCACTAGAGCTAGGACACAAAGCTCTCTGGGCTATCAAGATACTAAATTTTGACAGCATTACTACTGGTGCAAAGAGGATCTTGCAGCTACAAGAGATGGAGGAATTCAGGTCACAAGCCTATGAAAATACCAAGATTTATAAAGAAAAGGCAAAGAGAAGACATGATCTGCATCTTGCACCCAGGAGTTTCGAAAAGGGGCAGCAAGTACTCCTATACAATTCCAAATTGAGACTGTTCCCAGGAAAACTCAAATCAAGGTGGTCCGGACCTTTTCTTGTAACAAAAGTCTCGCCATATGGACATATCGAAATCATGGATGAAGGTTCAGAGAGGACGTTCATTGTGAACGGAGAAAGACTAAAACATTATATGGGCAACATGGGGGAAAACCCCTGAGTAAAGTATCATCTCAAGTAATTGAGGAATCGTCGAGCTCGCGACGATAAAAGAGCGCTCTGTTGGGAGGCAACCCAACCTCAGGTAGTTTCCTTTTAATCTTTATTTCAATTAAGGTCACAAGTTGTTTCCCCTGTATTGCGAGGAGCTAAGTTTCGTGTTCCACACCAAAATAATCCAAGAGTGAAAGTGTAATTCTAAGTTTGGTGTTCCACCAAAGGATATTAGTTAGAATCACACTCCACTTCCAAAGCACATTGCTTGCTCCAACCAATCAAGGGAAACCACTTAGATGTAGTTAGACTTTAGTTAATAATTGTTTTGTTAATAACAAGATATGAGGTTCTCTGCATATATGCAAGGTTTTGTATTGGGCAAGGAACTAAGTTTGGTGTTCACACACCAAATTAAGTTCATAAGTCACAAGCATACATGCAAGCTAACTATTTCTCAAGTGCTTTGGGAACAAGCAACTTCCAATAACTTTGCAGGAATCTTATGAGGAAATGGTGCACCTTCACCCGAGGAAGTGAGGTAGCAAAGACTAGGATGATGACAAAAAGAGGGCAACTAGAAACCATCACCCAAAGGTTGTATTGTACTTAATTCCATGTACTTAGAATGATGAAAGTTGGAAGTCCGAATGCACTTTTGGTTAATAGTTACTCGTTAGTTGGAACCTTTTTAAATTCTGTCTTTTAAGTTTTTCATTGCTTAGGTCTAGGATTGCTAGTCTGAATGTCATTACTGCATCATTTCCTTACTTACTTGTATGCTTGTCCTTGTGAATCAAATGAAAAGATAATGAGTGTTTTATAAAAGACCAGAGTGGAGTTCATACTATGGAGTAAGTTCCTGAGTTTGTGGTGTGGTCATAAGTTAGCTAAGTTGGTTCAACCACAAGGTGAGAAGACAACTATCTGTCATGAATCATATGCTTGAACACA
>NC_029789.2:57658309-57690158 GCF_000816755.2 Arachis ipaensis
TGGCATTCCATTCATCATTCTCTTGTTCCAGTACTTGCTTAGGGACAAGCAAGCTTTAAGTTTGGTGTTGTGATGACAGGGTATTTTGGCCAGTTTCACTGACCTTTTTTTTACTATTTTTAAGGTAGTCTCATGCATTTTCTTAGAAAATAAGCTAGTTTTGGGTAGATATTCACTTACATCTTGATTCAAGCATACATTGTGCACTTTACATGATTTCATGAGAATTTTGCATGAATTATATGACAAATTGGATGATGCATGACTCATGACTTGGACTAGAATTTTGATGCACTTTGTTGCTTGATTTCAGGACAAAGGAAGCAAAGAAGAACCACGTTAGCAGTCACGTTAGTTCCACTAACGTGACCTCTAACGTGGAATGGGTGCTAACTTGCAAAGTTAATGAGAAAGGTAATCGCCAATAACGCCCTCAAAGCCATCATTAGCCCACGTTAAGAGTCACGTTAACTAAGTTAACGTGATCTCTAACGGGGAAGAAGACAACAAGGCTAACGTTAGTGACATTCTCCTTTGTCACTAACGTTGGACCAAGCTCATAATTGGCCATGTTAGTTGCCATGTTAACTTAGTTAACGTGGACTCTAACGTTAAGAAGCAAAAGAGAAGCCAACGTTAGTGACATTCACCTTTGTCACTAACGTTGGCCAAGCCTCCATAAACCACGTTAACTCCCACGTTAACTAACGTGGAGAGAGCAATTGATAGCCAACGTTAGTGACACTTACCTTTGTCACTAACGTTGGGGTGAACCACCAAGAGCCACCATGAGCAACGTTAACTCCCATGTTAACTTAGTTAACGTGGACTCTAACGTAGGGACAAGGGAAGACTCTCCACGTTATTGGGAAAGGTAAGTCCCAATAACGTGTGCAAAGGACCAAGAGGCAACGTTAGTGGTCACGTTAGTGCCACTAACGTTGAAGTCAATGTGATCATATTTGGGTTAGGAACGTTAGTAAAAAAGGTGATTGTCACTAACGTTCTCGAACCCACACTTTCACTTAACGTTGACACCACTAATGTTTTGATTCAAAGTCCCTGCCTACTTCACCTTTTCTCTCTGCAAGCAAAGCTAAGCCCAATGAAAAGGATAACTGCTTCAAACTCAAGATTCAGAGGCCCATACACAAGACTTGAAGAGCCAACTAGAAGATGAGAAGAGTAGTATATATAGGAGTAGCTTTGAATTAGTTAGGGGGTTGGAAACTTTAGGGAGCCTTTGGCATAGAACTACTCTCTGTATTTTACTTTCTCTGCACTTCTAGTTTTACTTTCAACATGTATTCTCCATCTTGGTTTTCATTTTCTAGAGCTATGAACAACTAAACCCCTTTCATTGGGTTAGGGAGCTCTGTTGTAATTTGATGGATCAATATTAGTTTTCATTCTCCTTCTTCTATCTTTCCTCTTGATTTTACTATAAAGCTTTCGATCTTCATCCAATTGGGTAGTTATCTTGGAAAAGAAGCTATTCATACTTGGATCTCTTCTAAACCTTGAAAGAGGAATGATTGAATGAAGAGATCATGCTAGAAATGCCTTCTCATGCTGGACCAAATTGGGTTTGGATGGATATGTGACTATAATCCTACCAACACTTGATTTGGGAAATGCATGTGGTATAATCAGTGACCATACTTCATCCCTTCTCATGAGCAATTGACCAAGGAATTGGCTATTGATCAAGATTTGAGAGATTGAATTACCAAGAAATTGGAATTCGATCACTTAAGATTGCCAAGGAGATCAATGAATGCATTGATTGAGGAAGAGATGAAAATGAACTTGATCCGGAGAATGCAACATCTCCTGAGCCCAATGAACTCCCCATTTCTGATCTTACCCACTCTCTTTAATTTCTGCTATTTACTTTTATGAGCAATTACCCCATTCCCGTTTAAGATTCTGCAATTTACTTTTCGCCATTTACATTCAGCTCTTTATTTCTAGTATTTACTGTTTCTGCTATTTACTTTTCCGCCATTTAATTTTCTGCAAATCTCAAATCAAATTCTGGTTCGCTCAACTAGAACATTCCTCTAGATAAAGTTGCTTGATCAATCAATCTCTGTGGGATTCGACCTCACTCTATTGTGAGTTTTTACTTGACGACAAATTCGGTACACTTGCCGAAGAAAATTTGTTGAGAGACAAGTTTTGTGCGTATTATTTAGCAGACTAATAACAGAATACAGAGAAGCAGTAAATAGAAAATACAGATAAATAGAGAAGATAGAGAAAGCAGATAGCAGAACACAAACAAAAGAATACAAGAAAATAACACGAACACAAACACAGAGAATAGAATACAAACAAGGAACGCATACATTCATGCAACAATCATAATAGAAAAAATGCACAACCAAGTATGATGCATGTCTAGCCCTAGTGCAGGTAATGAGCTCATTTGTCGGTTTCTACCCGCTCCCGACATAACCCGAAGCAGCTGAAACGAGTATGGCTTTCCTGTTGGCTATACCCCTGTGTACAGGAAATAACCCCTCTGCCACCACAGGGTCCACTGCACGCAGGAAATAACACATCTGCCATTGCAGGGATGTATGCCGACACACCTTCTGTATACGAACCACTATGACACTACAGAAATAGAACAGGTGGTTGCGGTACTTCTGTAGCAGGAAATAACCCCTCTGCCTTACAGAAATAAAGTGTGGATCTGTACCGTTGGAAAGCATTCTCAGTGGTCACACCACCATCTATCTGACTGTCTCAATGCAGCAGATGAACAAACAAATAACTCTGGAGTTGCCTTAATGCAACAAATAAATAGTATCGCTTTATCTCTTTACTTTTATCTGATTACTCTGCTTAACGTATATTTTTAAAGCTTATGTAAATTTCGGTATGAATAGTTAGCCTGTCCCAAGTATAGGTTCATTAAGTCTATACTGAAACAGTTTAACTTTTCATATAATACCTAACCCTAGTCGCAACTCAAGGACTAACTATGTTGCCCTAGTTCGTTCACTAATCTCTGTCTATTTTTCTGTCATTAAAATTTTACAGACTTTTTCTTTGGTTCTTATCTTTTCTTTAACTTTTTATCTTTTCTTTATCTTTGCCTCACAAATATGTTCTTACCTCTCTCTAAGTGTTTTATGAATGTAATTATGAGATTCTGCACTTAAAGGTGTCTTTCTAAAGCTTTTACAGAAAACTGCCTTTTTCGCATTATTTTATTATTTTTATTAAAATATTATTTTTAATTAAATATTATTATTTAATATTTTATTATTATTTATTATTTTATCATTAATTTTCGAAAATTACATTACCTTTTACTTTTAACCTTTAAAAATTCACTTTTTACCACCCGTAACTTTTAATATTTCTACTTTTACCACCCTAACTTTCAGAAATTACAAAATAACCCCCCAAACACCAAAATATTTACTTCCTTACCCTTCTTAAGATCTAAAAGGTATTCTTCAATGTTCTTCACCACACTCAAAGTGTTCTTCGTGTTCTTCGTATATTCTTCAGATTCTTTCTTTGTTTTTACCCGTTTTTCAGTCTTTTCAGCAACCGATTTTTACCAAAATTCAAAATAAATTCCCAGCCACTAAAACCCCATATTTTCTACATGATTTTAACACAAATTGAACCTCAATTTAAGCTCTAGATTTTCGTTTTCCAACAGCCCCAAGAACACACATTCATAGCTTGAATTTCATCAAATCTCATCAAATTTTCACCAAAATTTCAACAAGAATTACTCATACAAACAATCAATTTCAAGCACAGCCAAACCATATCATAATCACACAACTCAAACACAATCAATCAAGATTAAATTCGTCAAACCCTACCTTGATTTGCTGCTCGAAATCCGGTTACTCTTTGAAGTGTTCTTAAAGCAATTTTTCCTCCTAAGACACATCAAGAACAACTTTAAAACTCTAAACCATCAACTAAACGAACTTCAGCAGCATCTTAGGAAGGTTATCCTCACCTTAAACGTGCAGGAAATCAAAGATCTTTGGCCCATAAGTCAAGCTAAGCAAGAGATCTAAGGAAGAACATCAAGAAAACACTTGTTTAAGCATGTTTCCTTGAAAACCGAATTAAAGAGGGAGGGAGACAGCCATCTCACCTTATTTCCAGCCTTGATAAGTCACATGGTTATGTAGAGGAAGAAGAGAGGATCATTTTGGTGAAATCGGAGTTTTGATTTGAGTTTTAGTTCAGAAGAATCAAGCTTTGAAGATTAAGTGTTCATGAAAGTTTCTCTCTTTTATCTCTTGTTATTTTCGGCCAAAATGATGAAATGAGACAGCCTTGGAGGTCTTGGGGGTGTAAGGTGAGTTGTGATTGGTTGGCTTGGAGGTGGATTAAAATAATATTAAAATATCTCAGGTGTATAACTACTAAAACTAGATGTATCGGAAAACTCGTAAAAACATCTCTAAAAATTATTTTCTGAGCAACTAGCATAAGTGACACTAGTAACATATTTATTATGAGAATAGAACATGTATGATGAGGCCTTAGCGTTGCTAAAGTCATCAGAGAGAGCTGGTGCTAAGCTGCACTAGTAAACTGTGAACCCGGTTAAACCGATTTTCTGTTTTTAACTAAAACAGACCAGGTAACCTTATAATATCATTCAAGCATTTTCTAATACTAATATAAAGATAATATTATACTATTATCTCTCTCCTCTCATGAATCGAGTCTAGTTCAACAAACAGAGTCTATTTACGAAAATCAGTATCAAAACTGCCAACCGATACGGTTCAAAAACTAGGTTCTTCGCTATTGCATTATCGAGCTTGCCTCATAAGAGGTTCTAGCTTAAGGATGACATAATGACAATGAGGATTGAGATGCTTGATAATATATCAGAGGTGTTTCCTTTACTGATCTTCCGGAGAAATTTGTACTTTCAGAAAAGATATCACGTACTCGAAAATCAGGGTTGTTACATTCTACCCTCCTAAAAGAAAATTTTGCCCTCAAAATTTTAGTTACCTAGGAATAGATGCGGGTAATCAGCTTTCATCTTATCTTCCAGTTCCCAAGTGTGCTCTTCTTCTCCTCTTGGTTCCCATGCTACTTTGACTAAGCGAACAGTCTTGCCTCTTAGCTGCTTACCACTTCCTTCTTCGATCTGAATTGGTGATGCTTGATATGTCAAATCATTTCATAACTGTAATGTTTCTGGTTGTAAAACGTGACTCTCATCGGGAACATATTTCTTAAGTTGCGAGACATGAAAAACATCATGAAGGTTTGATAAATAAGGAGGAAGGGCTATTTGATAAGCTACTAGACCGACTCTTTTAAGTGTTTGGAAAGGTTCTATGTATTGCGGGTTAAGCTTTTTAATCTTAAGGGCTCTACCTATTCCAGTAATCGAAGTTACTTTTAGAAAGACATGGTTTCCGTCACTAAACTCTAAGGGTCTACGTCTATTATCGGCATAGCTCTTTTGACGGCTTTGTGCTGTCTGGATCTTCCGACGAATCTCCTTTATCTTCTCAGTAGTTTCTTACACTAAGTCTGGGCCTAAGACACTAGCTTCTCTACCGTCATTCCAACACAATGGTGTCCGACATCTTCTTCCATAGAGAGCTTCATATGGGGCCATCCCGATACTTTGTTGGAAACTGTTGTTGTAGATGATTTCGATCAACAGCAAATACTTATCCCAGCTGCTTTGGTTGTCTATCATACATGATCGTAACATGTCTTCTAACGTCTGGATTGTCTGCTCTAATTGTTCGTCTATCTGAGGATGGTATGTTATACTCGTGTGCAATTCTGTTTCCAACGCTTTATGAAAAGCTCCCCAAAATCTAGTAGTAAACCTCGAAACTCGATCTGAGAGAATTTACGAAGGTATTCCATATAGTCGTACGATTTCTTGAATATATATATTCGTTCCAGCCTTTCTAAAGTATAGTCTACTCGAATCGGAAAGAAGCATGCCGATTTTGGCAACCTGTCCACAACTACCCAAATGGCATTACGTCTTGTTGAGGTTCTTGGCAATCTCGTGATAAAATCCATAGTGATCTGCTCCCATTTCCATTGTGGTATTTCTAAGGGTTGCAGGGTTCTTGATGGCTTCTAATGTTTCACCTTCACCTTCTGGCAGGTTAAACATTTTAAGACATAATTAGCTACCTCTTTCTTTAAGCTTGGCCACCAGAATATTTGCTTCAAATCTTGATACATCTTTGTCACTCCAGGATGCATAGAAAATCTACTTTGGTGAGCTTCAGTAAAAGTCTTTTGTCGCAATTCTCCAAAGTTAGGCACACAAATTCTGTTCTTGTACCTCCATAGGCCACTACGATCCTGTCTCACAGCTTCTTCAGCTCTGCAAGCAATGGTAACATCCGGTACGGTGCTATGGAAATCAGTTTCGGTTCCAGGTACTAGATCAATGCTGAATTCTATCTCTCGCTGAAGAGGAAACTCAGGTATATCATCCAAGAAAACATCAGGAAATTCCTTCACCATTCGGATTTGTTCTAAGCTTAATTCACTATCATTCGAGCTAGCCGCTAACAGAACGTACCCCTTACAATCACTCCCGCCTAAGGTAACTCTTACAGAATTCAGATATAAGGTGTGGGACAGAAATGGTTTAGTACATAGACTATCAGATGGAATAACAGCAGTTTTTTTAAAATAATCAAGGAAAACATGATACTTAGATAACCAATCTAATCCTAAAATAACTTCTAAACCACATAGAGGCAAACATATTAGATCATGTATAAAAGTCCTATTCCTAATAGAATGTGGTACTTACAAGTGAAAATTCAATTTAAAGAAATATAATCCTAACTCGTGAGTAACGGTTAGAGAAATAAAGAATGCGATGCACCCGAATCATACAGCACAGTTAGAAATCGATTCTTGACATAACATGACCTTGAATGAGGGTGTTCGATTGCACAACATCGTCAATAGTGATAGTAAACACTCGTCCTTGTTGTTGAGTTCTGACTGGATTTCGAGTAGATCTCTTCGGACAATCCTTGGCAATATGTCCAAGTTCTCCACAAGCATAGCAATTAGGTAATCCAAACTGGCAAGACCTGTTACCATGCTCTTTTCCACATTGCTTACATGAAGGGTTTATGTAAGCCTGATGGGCTCGTTTACTATTCCCTTGCCTTACTTTACCTCCATTTTTACCCGTACGTCGAGCAGTAATGTTACCAACTTGTAGGTTCTTATGTTGTCGTATGCCACGTGCTTTAAAATGCACCCTTCTTGTAACATCCCTTCCAGCAAAATACCTTGCTTAAGTCAGGGTATTTCCACTAGAAAGAACATTACGTAACCTTCTCTAGTATTATCTACTTAATTATCGAGCCTTTATATCGAGCTCGCGGTTCAGTTTTAAGAAAATTCCAAAAAATTTTGTTTTTATTCATTCAAGACATGTATCAAAGATAAGCATTGCAAATAATAACAACAATCATATAAGTATTATTAATAGTAATTCTTATACATAAGAAGTCATATAAACCCAAATACAACACCTACCCCTCTGTTAAAATAAAACCTCAAAGGACAAGAGCGATGGGACTCTATGAAAGCAATTAAAACCGTAAAGAAAGCCTCGCCCACAGCTTCAAATTATGTCTTCAAACCTGTGTCACTGAAAGGGTGGAAAATTTGGGGTGAGAACCAAACCACATGTTCTCAGTAGAGGTCAAGAATGCCATAAATGTAAAGAATAAAGCGCAAATAGTTAATTTCATTCAGGGACATCTAAAAGAAAATTAACCTTTTTTTTAAAGCATTAGTTAATTCTTCAAAATCCTAGACCCATATTTTCTTTATAAAACTCTTAAAATTTTCCTAGACTGTATAAATGACCAACCCCTTCCAAGCATAGGTTCATTAAGTCTATGCTGAACCAGTTTGATTTTTCATACTTTACTAGACCATAACATAAAAGAAGTTACCTATGCGGTATAAATGATCATCCTGCTCCAAGCATAGGTTCATTAAGTCTATGCTGAACCAGTCAAATACTTTATACAGAACTAGACCTCAAACGTACTAGTCACAGCCTCAGGCCCAAACAACTCAATCAACATTCAATCACCACAATCCAAACAATCAGTTACAAACACAGGTAATGAGGTTCAAACACAATCAAGAGCAATTACATCAAGTATAGCAATTAGCAATTAAACAGAATTATTCACTTAGGCAAACCAATTACAATATACACACCCAAATAATGTCACATAGATGCATATGACGATTGTCTAGTCCTAGTGCAGGCCATGAGCTCATGTGTCGGTTAGCACCTACATTCCCGACATTTATCCGGTCACGAGTTCACGATTTTCCGAATACGATTTTCCGTTCAAATAAATGCGCATATAATTATTAGCAGCTCTATTGAGACAGCCTCTGCTTTTTACTCGCAGGAAATATACTCTTGGGAATGGAAAATTGCTGTAGGTATCCTAGTTTCCCTATAGAAGCTCTTGGGCTGCTTTAAGCAACAGATAAATAAATATTATCTCTTGGGTTGCCTCAAGCAACAAACAAATAAACAAATATCTCTTGGGTTGCCTCAAGCAACAGATAATCATACCATAAGTACTTTACTCTTTCCTTTTTCTTTCATAATTGCAAGTACGCAAGCGGGACAAGACCCACGCCCTTGCCAACAATCTCGTATACCAAATAATCTTTTCTTAAAAGAATCATTGAAATTATTATCATTAAATAAGCCTTAAATATTGATTTTGATTAAATCCTTATACTTTTATAAAAATTTGGACATAATCTCCTTTAAAAATAGGACTTAGCCACCCTTATGACTCCCAACCAAACAATTTACCAAACTCTTTTCAACCTCTCCAATATCAAATTAATTCAGGATCAAACAAATTTCAACATTGAATCATCCCTATGACGCTAAGGTTCATCTTTTATTTTATGAACTCATAACTCTCACTCAGACATTCTCAACACTCTATCTTCTTTTCTATTTTTAATATAGCAAATAAACTCGGAATTGCATAAACTTTATGTCCAGGCGTTCATCTTGAAATAAGCCTTCTAACAAACCAAAGATCATAATTTTCTGGTTTCTCTAGCCTTAGAAATAAAGGAAAAACCGTGACTACTCTGCAGTGCGTAAAACCAGAAAAACAGCAGCAGCATGTGATATTCAAAATTCAATATAAAATCCAAGTTAAATCCAATGACTTTAAAAATTAATATAGTTCAACTTCACTCATCTAGGTTTCTTTTTTAATTGGTCCCAGGTCAACATCATTTTTAATGAAGATGTTATATAACCTAGAAGTTGACTAATTTTCTGCAGAATTCTGTTTTAAAACATAATGAACTTATCTTCTTCCAAGTCCCATAACTTACTCATTAAAACATGAATAGCTCTGAAATTTAAGTCACATATGCTAAACATACTTAATTTTCACTTCCAATTGGTTGCACCTCGATATCCAACCAGGTTCAAAAGTTATAAACTCTCAAAGTTACTGATTTAAGAAAACAGAATCTGGCCTTTACTGCATAATGCATCGTATTTCAAAAATTCGTATCCTTTAAACCGCAAGTTCAACCGTTCTGAAATTTTATGAAATTAAAATAATAGGACTAAAGTTTCAATTAAAATTGGCTTCGCTTCAAAATTCAATTCGGAACATTCACAGCAGAGCCAAAAAATTACTGCTATTCCAAAAATTCTGCAGTAAAAATCAGATCCCACAACCATTACTCAAAAATTCACCATAAATCTTATATTTAATGAGAAGATCTCAAAATCTCCAATTCAGTCCCAATTATTCCCAAGTTTAACCAGGACTTGGTTCAACGCAATTCCGATCATCACAGAATTAGTTACAGTCTTTCAAAATTACTGTTTTCACTTAAAGGTAATGCAGAAAATCAGATTTTACGGCTTAACTTTGAAAAATCATAACTAAATCTTCAGTTAATACCAAACCTTCAAATTTAAATCCTAACAACTACACTTGTTAAAGTTTACTCATATTTTAATTTCATACCATTTCGATCGCTAGCAAATTACTAGGCCGTCATCAAAGTAACCATTATATTTTGAAAACCAGATTCTTAATAATAGTTTAGTCTTTTAGGCCCTAATTCTTCAACAATTCTCAATCCAGTATCAAATATATCAAATGATTATCTTAGTCTCAACCATTTATATATAATCAGTCAAAACCACAATCCTCTACTAATCTCAAGTCACTTTCATAGCCATAGCAATATACCAAACAACCATTTCAACAACCAACAATCAATAATTCAATCATCTACCATACATAATTATAATCGATTCAATCACAGCACCCAGCACAATCGCAATCACAATCCAACATTCATATAATCAATTATTTACTCACAACTATTAATACTATTTGCAGTTATTCAATAAACCTTGTTGGCATTCCTAAATTAAAATCATTTTAAACCCCCTACCTCGATGTCGCAATTACAAGAAACCGGAGACAGAATTGTGGTGATACAGCTAGCTAGACCCCTATTAGTCACGCAACCGTTTCAGCCAAGAAAGCAGCGACACTGCATCTCAGCACAACTGGGACAACAGTAGCATTAGCTTCCACAACAATGACCATGGTTGCAGTGAAATGAAGATTTTGAATTCAACGGAATCGAAAGGCAGAAACAGCTCTGGTAATTTAAAATGGAGCACAGGCCAAAGTTGAATTAAAACAAGAACAAGCAGTTTAATAAGAAATTGGTAGAATAGGATGCGCAATTGGAGCAAAAATAAGGGGAAAAGGCTAACCCAGGCTAATGGATGTTGAACCTAATTAGAACGGGAACAGGGCAACAGCGATTCCTAACAATCCTCCGCGGTGGTTCCGGCAGCAGCAACACCCCGCCAGTGAATCCATTCCACAGCAACTCCAACAATCAGAAGAATGAATACTAGAAGTAAAAACAACCGTGTCTATGGCAACTCCAATGGCACCAGCTCCTTCTTCTTCTTGCGTGCAGAGGCAATAGTGATGGCTAGGGTTTGATGGAAGTGGCTCTCCCTGGTGATCTCTACGGCGGCCGTGGCTTCAATTGACATCAAGAACGGCGGCGACAACGTGAAGTGGCAGCAATAGTGGCTCAACGACAACGGCTTCATCGTTCTCCATCTCAACCCTCTCAACTTTGATCTCCCTTCTGCTCTCTCCTCTCTCGTCAACAGTAATGGTGAGGCGCGTAATGGCGGCAGCGGTTCCCTCTTCCATCAGCGACATCCCTCCTCCTCTCTTCCTTATCTCTCGAGCCCTCTCTATTCTCTATTTCCCCTCCTCTATTTTCCCCCTCCTTTATTTCTGTATGTATATACGTTTAGTGAATTTAGGGTAACAATTAGGGATTTAGGGATTTTTGTAATATTTGGGTAATATATATATATAAGTAATATAACAATTTTATGAAATATTTATGATAGGATACCAATTTAGAATTCAAATACAATACTACAAAGATTACTTTTAAAATGCATAAAATTTTATTTATCAATATATCAATGAGCTCAAACAATTATTTTTAATTTAAATTATAAAATAAGCATAGTAATCACATTTTATAAAATACGGTTTAACTCAAAATATTAATTAACACTTTCTTAATACATTCTTCCACTAACTTGCTCTTGTTGACTAATTCGGCAAAATTACGTATCTCCAGCGGAACTATTGAACTCATCAGATCATCACGAAGGCCTCCTTCAAACTTCAAGCACTTCCATTCTTCAAAGTCAACAGGATTCCCTTGACAGATCTTAGAGAAACAACACAAGTCATCGAAATTACGAGCATACTCAGCCACAGTCATATCCCCTGCCACCAGTACTCAGCTTCTCCCTCGAGCATATAAGTAGCAAACTCCACGTGTTGTCTTTCCGGAACATGCTGCGCTCTCAGTGATCGTTCAATACCTCGAAACCAGTTATCAGCGTCAGTCGCAACGAGTGTACCCTTGAACTTAGGCGGATTAACCTTCAGAAAGGTCGCAAGGGTCATAGGTCTTTCAGGATGCCCTAATTTATTCTCATCATTCCCATTTCTCACTCCAAGATGTTCAACAGCCCCAGCCGCTGTTACCGCAGCTTCACGCACTACTTCAGCAGCGGTGTTCATGGTAGCCATAAACGTTTCCTGTTCCCTCTCGTAGTTAACATTAGGAATTCCTTCCCGTACGCCTCGTTCCGTGAACCCATTGTAGTCCTGTTCACACCAAACAATCATTGTTAAGGTGATCAGTCTTAACACTTCAAGTCAATTGTGAACATTGCCAAAATGAAAACACAGAAACAATCATGCAACATATATCACTGGGATATCCTATACGCATGAGACACACAACAGAGTATGCAATGAAGCATAGTCAGTCCACTCCCCAGGCTCTACTGGGAATGAACTGCTCTGATACCAAATTGTAACGACCCAATTTTCAGTATGTCTAGATCATACCGGAAACTGAGTGCTACCAATTTGTCTTCCTAATTATTATCTATTATTTATCATATGAGCCTGATTCGTTGTTAAAAGCGTAGTTAATTTGCGAGGTATATTTTTTTTAAAAAAAATGTTTGGATTAATAGACGGAATCATTCATAATCAACTCACAACTGATAACAGATAAAACAGTTTTAAGCAACTACACATAAATACATCACAAGTAGCTAGCAATATTCAATGATCCAGCCTTTATTAGAGTATAGACCTTTAGTTAGAACACCCCTAGATATAGCTAGATAATAACTATATACATATACATACATACAACATCCCAGGTCCTGACTTGTTCAAGGGGTCCCTATGCTGGCACCTAGGCTAGCCTAGACTCTATACTCACCTAGTCCCTCTAAGCTTCTAAAGCAAGGGAAATACGTTCTAAGCCTTCAAAACTCAAGTCAGGTGGAACGTCATCAAAAGGTAGAACATAATCTGCTACTCCTCTGCACGATCAGACATTGCCATAGGATGTCTCTCCGGTACCTCATCAAGTAGCCACACAGCAGGAGTCTCGTACACAGGATTTAGGTTACAGTTCACGTACAAACGGGGTGTAGACATTGGCTGGTCTCACAGTATATACATATAAATAGAGAACAATATTCACCCTAGGCTCAGAAGATTATCTAGAGCGGAATTCTCTTTGCAGAACCGTCATCAACGAACTACGGTAAGGTACTCTCACTTCCAACTGAAATGGAAAAGGAGAGAGAAGGGGTAAGAACTGGGGAGTTCTTAGTAGGGATGGGGTTATTAGTTACGTTCATTAATTCTATGTTGTTTAGCAGACTAATAACAGAATACAGAGAAGCAGTAAATAGAAAATACAGATAAATAGAGAAGATATAGAAAATAGATAGCAGAACAGAAACAGAAGAATACAAGAAAATAACACGAACATGAACACAGAGAATAGAATACAAACAAGGAACGCATACGTTCATGCAACAATCATAATAGAGAAAATGCACAACCAAGTATGATGCATGTCTAGCCCTAGTACAGGTAATGAGCTCATTTGTTAGTTTCTACCCGCTACCGACGTAACCCGAAGCAGCTGAAACGGGTATGGCTTTCCTGTTGGCTATATCCCTGTGTACAGGAAATAACCCCTCTGCCACCACAGGGTCCACTGCACGCAGGAAATAACACATCTGCCATTGCAGGGATGTATGCCGACACACCTTCTGTATACAGGAAATAACCCCTCTGCCACTACAGAAATGGAACAGGTGGTCGCGGTACTTCTGTAGCAGGAAATAACCCCTCTGCCTTACAGAAATAAAGTGTGGATCTGTACAGTAGGAAAGCATTCTCAATGGTCGCACCACCATCTATCTGACTACCTCAATGCAGCAGATGAACAAACAAATAACTCTGGAGTTGCCTTAGTGCAACAAATAAACAA
Source organism: Arachis ipaensis (assembly GCF_000816755.2). Classification (NCBI taxonomy): domain Eukaryota; kingdom Viridiplantae; phylum Streptophyta; class Magnoliopsida; order Fabales; family Fabaceae; genus Arachis; species Arachis ipaensis. Next base: position 57,672,278 of record NC_029789.2, read on the forward strand.
ACAAGCATCTCTTGGGTTGCTTCAAGCAACAAATGACCCTTCAACAGGTCCTTTGCTTTTTATCATACTACTCTTTTCTCTTTGTTTCTTTACTCTGCTCTGATTACTCTCTTCTCTGTATCTCTTTACTTTTATCTGATTACTCTGCTTAACGTATATATTTAAAGCTTATGTAAATTTCGGTATGAATAGTTAGCCTGTCCCAAGTATAGGTTCATTAAGTCTATACTAAAATAGTTTAACTTTTCATATAATACCTAACCCTAGTCGCAACTCAAGGACTAACTATGTCGCCCTAGTTCGTTCACTAATCTCTGTCTATTTTTGTCATTAAAATTTTACAGACTTTTTCTTTGGTTTTTATCTTTTCTTTAACTTTTTATCTTTTCTTTATCTTTGCCTCACTAATCTGTTATTACCTCTCCCTAAGTGTTTTATGAAGGTAATTATGAGATTCTGCACTTAAAGTTGTCTTTCTAAAGCTTTTACAGAAAACTGCCTTTTTCGCATTATTTTATTATTTTTATTAAAATATTATTTTTAATTAAATATTATTATTTAACATTTTATTATTATTTATTATTTTATCATTAATTTTTCGAAAATTACCTTACCTTTTACTTTTAACCTTTAAAAATTCACTTTTTACCACCCGTAACTTTTAATATTTCTACTTTTACCACCCTAACTTTCAGAAATTACAAAATAACCCCCAAACACCAAAATATTTACTTCCTTACCCTTTTTAAGATCTAAAAGGTGTTATTCAATGTTCTTCACCACACTCAAAGTGTTCTTTGTGTTCTTCGTATATTCTTCAGATTCTTTCTCTGTTTTTACCCGTTTTTCAGTCTTTTCAGCAACCGATTTTTACGAAAATTCAAAATAAATTCCCAACCACTAAAACCCCATCTTTTCTACCTGATTTTAACACAAATTGAACCTCAATTTAAGCTCTAGGGTTTCATTTTTCAGCAGCCCCAAGAACACACATTCATAGCTTGAATTTCATCAAATCTCATCAAATCCGGTGACTGTTTGAAGTGTTCTTAAAGCACTTTTTTCTCCTAAAACACATCAAGAACAACTTTAAAAATCTAAATCATCAACTAAACGAACTTCAGCAGCATCTTAGGAAGGTTATCCTCACCTTAAACGTGCAGGAAATCAAAGATCTTTGGCCCACAAGTCAAGCTAAGTAAGAGATCTAAGGAAGAACATCAAGAAAACACTTGTTTAAGCATGTTACCTTGAAAACCGAATTAAAGAGGGAAGGAGACAGCCATCTCACCTTATTTCCAGCCTTGATAAGTCACATGGTTATGTAGAGGAAGAAGAGAGGATCATTTTGGTGAAATTGGAGTTTTGATTTGAGTTTTAGTTCAGAAGAAATCAAGCTTTGAAGATTAAGTGTTCATGAAAGTTTCTCTCTTTTCTCTCTTGTTATTTTCGGCCAAAATGATAAATGAGACAGCCTTGGAGGTCTTGGGAGTGTAAGGTGAGTTGTGGTTGGTTGGCTTGGAGGTGGGTTAAAATAATATTAAAATATCTCAGGTGTATAACTACTAAAACTAGATGTATCAAAACACTCGTAAAAACATCTCTAAAAATTATTTTCTGAGCTACTAGCATAAATGACACTAGTAACATATTTATTATGAGAATAGAAAATGTATGATGAGGCCTTAGCATTGCTAAAGTCATCAAAGAGTGCTGGTGCTAAGCTGCACCAGTAAACTGTGAACCCGGTTAAACCGATTTTTTGTTTTTAATTAAAATAGACCAGGTAACCTTATAATATCATTCAAGCATTTTCTAATACTAATATAATGATAATATTATACTATTATCTCTCTCCTCTCATGAATCGAGTCCGGTTCGTCAAACAGAGACTATTTACGAAAATCAGAATCAAAATTGCCAACCGATACGGTTCAAAAACTAGGTTCTTCGTGATTGCATTATCGAGCTTGCCTCAGAAGAGGTTCTAGCTTAAGGATGACATAATTACAATGAGGATTGAGATGCTTGATGATATATCAGAGGTGTTCCCTTTATTGATCTTCCGGAGAAATCCGTACTTTCAAAAAAGATCTCACGTATTCGAAAATCAGGGTTGTTACATAAGTGATTATAATATGCTATTTGTTATATTCACTATCTGTATTACTTGTATTCTACCTGTGTTTGCCATTGTCTGTTTGTTTGTCTTTGTAATTTTACCGGAGATGGATGAATGAAGGAAAAGCAGAGAGAATTAGGGTTCTAGTTAAGTTTTAGTTAGATTTAAGGAATTGGTTAGTTTAGAAAGCCATAGAGAACCACCCTGATTCATGGTTTTCTGTTTTAGTTCTTTATGTTTTATAATCAGAGTGTCAGCGTTCTGGGGTTGCCTATAGCATTCCCAGGATCTTATATCTTATGTACGTGGCACTTTTACCATGTTGAGAACCCCTGGCTCTCATCCCATTTGATGATTGTGTTTTTCTTATGTAGGTCAAGAGGCACCTCCCTAGGTGTCTGGTGTTTTTCACAGCGAAGTGGGCTTTTTGGGATTATACTTTTGTTCTGTTTATATATATATATTCTCCCTATGTATTTATGTTTTACTTTTGTACCTCATAGAGGATTATGGAGAGCTAGGGTTGCTTTTATGTGTTCACACCCTGGGTTGAGCTATCCGATCCGGGATGTTCAGTAACAAAGTGACCGACCTCTTTAGGTCAGGCTATCCGACCTCTTCTCAAAGAGCTCGGTCAAATCGACAGGAAAGCCCAAAAAGGGGCCCAACTTAAGGAATACAACCCAAATCCAAAGGCATCCCAAGCCTACAGAGAGAAGGGCGGTTCCCTTGAAGATAAGCTGACCTCGCTCAAAGATAAGATAAGATAAAGATAAAATAACTAACTTATCTCATCTAAGAAGGTCACTCCACACTATTATAAATACACTGGAGCACCCAGGTATAACTCATACTCTGATTCTATTAAAAACCTATTTAATACCCATGCTAACTTAAGCATCGGAGTCTCTTGCAGGTACCACCACCCTCCGGTGACAAAGGATCAGTAGTGCAGCCAGTCCAACAAGTCGGAGACGACAGCTCCGGCCGTCACCCACCAACCGGACACGTCATCTATGACCAGTACAGAAGATCTCGTCCGAGATCGACCTACAGTTTTAGGTAACCCTGGGAACATTGACGCCATTGCCGAGGAACTGGAAGTCATCCCATCACCATGGCGGACGACCATGACAACGACCACGATTCGGATCTAGAGGATAGAACACCACACAAAAACGCGGGCAATACGCTGAAAGATACCCCGGAATCTAACTGGGACAAAAACTCATCAAATCCGGGAGTGATAGAAGTGCTTGAAGGTCGTTTAAAACAACTTGAAAAAGAAACCCAACACCAACAAAAAGTTAGGAAGGATCTACAAAGAGAGGTAAGGCGACGCCGAGAATTAGAAGATAAACTTCTAAAACACGAAACCGATCTCAAAGCCAAAGCTACTCGGTCCATGAAGAGAGAACTTTTGCGTGGTCTAGAAATTCGCAGATAAATTCTCGTTGCAGGTATATCTTCTAAACCAACAAAAGTCCTTTCTTACAAAAGTTTTGGTTGTCACAAGTAACAAACCCCTTTAAAATTGATAACCGAAGTATTTAAACCTCGGGTCGTCTTCTCAAGGAATTACAGGGAGGTATGACTTATTATTAGCTATGAAAAAGATAGAATTTTGGGTTTTTAATGTATAAGATAAAAAGCAAAAATAGTAAATGGCAAGAAAGTAAATTATAAGGAATTAATTTAAATAAATAATAAAACTCTTGGAAAGGTATGAGAACTGAAGTCCTATCCTAGTTATCCTTATCGATTGTGATGAGAATTAGATTTTTCTCCCACTTTGTTAACCCCTAACTATGAAGGTAAGTTAAGTAGATGAATTAATTTGATTCCTCAAGTCCTAGTCTTTCCTTGGGTAAGGCTAGAGTTAGTGGAACTCGAATTAATTCTTGAAGAATTCTAACTTTCAGTCAACACCTCGAGTTTGATAACTCAAGCGTCACCAATTATTTAACCAAAAGCCAAAAGGAAAAATTCTAAATAAAATTGAAGACATCATAAATAGAATAAAGCAATCATAAATCTGAAACACATCATATTACGTTTAAACATAAATTCAAATCTAACATGGAGTTCGTAAACCAACATTAACAAACTAAAATAAAATAATAGAATAAATAAAAGTAGAAGAACATTGAACCTGGGATTGAGAAGCAATCCTAAAAGTAAGAGAAATCCTAAATACTAATCCTAAGAGAGAGGAGAGAACCTCTCTCTCTAAAACTACATCTAAAACTAAAAATTATGAATTATAAAAGCATTCATGAGTTGTATGGTTTTCCCCACTTTATAGCCTCTAATCTGTATTTTCTGGGCCGCAAATTGGGTCGAAAACAGCCCAGAAATCACTGGAGAAGAAATCTGCCACGCTGATTTTTGTCATTGCAACGCGTCCGCATGGAGCGCGCGTTCGCGTCACTAGCGTCAGAGCAACTATAGCATATTATATATCAAATCGAAGCCCCATGCGTTAGCTTTCCAACGCAACTAGAACCGCGTCGTTTGGACCTCTGTAGCTCAAGTTATGACCATTTGAGTGCGAAGAGGTCAGGCTGGACAACTTAGCATTTTCTTCAACTTCTTGTATTCCTTCCACTTTTGCATGCTTCCTTTCCATCCTCTAAGTCATTCCTGCCCTGTAATCTCTGAAAGCACTTAACACACATATCAAGGCATCGAATGGTAATAAGAGAGGATTAATATTAGCAAATATAAGTCCAAAGAAGCATGTTTTCAATCATAGCACAAAATCAGGAAGGAGAACGTAAAACATGCGAATAGTATGAATAAGTGGGTAAAGAGTTGATAAAAACCACTCAATTAAGCATAAGATAAACCATGAAATAGTGGTTTATCAACCTCCCTACACTTAAACATTAGCATGTCCTCATGCTAAGCTCAAGAGAAGTTATAAAGATGAAGAGGAATGGTAGATTAATATGAAATGCAACCTATCTATATGAATGCAACTACATGCAAAATGTTTCTACCTACTTAGTTAAAAGTAAACAAATCCTTCAAGAAGAAATATGAACTGGATTTCACTAATTCAAATCATAAAATAAAGTACAAGTAAACTTGCAGAACAAAACAGCTCATGAAAGCCGGGAACAAAGAATCGAGCATCGAACCCTCACTGGAAGTGTATGCACTCTAATCGCTCAAGTGTTTAAGGTTCGATTCTCTCAATTCTCTACTACCCTTTCTTTCTAAGGCTTGCTCTTCATCTAATAATCAACATAAATTTAATGCACAGATACACATATCAAGAGGTCTTTTAAGGGTTGTAATGGGGTTAGGGTCAAGGTGGGATTGTATTTGGCCAAGTGGACTAAAATCTGAATCCTTAATTAACTTAAACTTTTCACCTAACTTTAGACAATCCGTGTAATCATAATACCACATCTAACTATCCATTACCATGTTTTCCACATATTCATGCATTCTAATTTCAAGTACAGTACATATGCATTGCTTTCACCACTTACTTTGGGGCGTTTTGTCCCTTTTTTTATTTTTTATTTGCTCTTTTTTATTTTTTTATTTTATTTTATTATTATTATTATTATTATTATTTTCTCAATGCATATGATTAAATTATTGAATGCATGAATATGTCCTAAACATTTTTTTTCATTTTCAGAAAATTCTAACATACTCAATTCTCAAACCAAATGTTTCCAAAGCCAATTTCTCCACACTTAAATCATAAGCACTCTCACTAGTCTAAGCTAACCAAGGATTCAAATTAAGGGCATTATTGTCTTTTGCTTAGAGTTAATGATGTGCGAAAGTAAAGAACAAAAGGGGTATAATAGGCTCAAAATTGGTTTGCAAGGGATAATGAAAGGTAAGGCCATATGGGTATGTATGCTCAATGAAACAAAGGCCTCAATCATATAAGTGCATGCATACATTAAACAATGAAAATATAGAATTAAGCAAGACAAAGATCACAATTTTAGAGAGAAAAATACACACTAAAACAAAATTTTGGTTGATAAAATGCAACCAATTCAAATAGGCTCCAAATCTCACAGGTTTTGTGTGTTCGAGCTCTAAACCATGTTCCAAAACAATATTTCTTCAAATAAGTTTAACATTAAATTTTATTCAAATTAGTGAAATACTTTAAAAAGTTTCTTGAAAAAGAAAATATTACTTTAACCAAGTGGTAAAATATGCACCAAAATCAAACAAATATGCAATCAAACATGTAAATGCAACAACTAACAAGGAAAATAAAATATTGGTGTTGAGAAGAAAATAACTAACCCATGGAGATCGATATCGACCTCCCCACACTTAAAGATTGCACCGTCCTCAGTGCATGCTAAGATGCACAAGTGGATGGGTGGCTCCAACTAATGCTTTTCTCTGAATATTTTGCAGATGGACTTGTCTGTCTCCCCATGTAAACGTCTTCTGGTTCCCTTCCGGGTGGCCATCCTGAAAGAAAAAGGGAAGAAGAGTAACCCAGAAATAAAGATAAGAAAATAAATGAAGTATAGGTGGGTTAATGCCAAATGATAAGGGTCTCAATTACATGGTAGCTACAACATGCAAGTGAGAAAGCAATAGAAGTACGTGGCATATCAATAGTGCAAACATTGCAACAAAGGGGAAAAGACAGTAGATAATGAAGGAGAATATAAATATAAGTGTATGTCAATACAAAAAGAAACACAGATATCATAAAAGATTGGCGTTGACAAATAAATATCATCCAACAGTGTAAAACAAGTCACTAAGTACCAAATAATACCAGAAAAGATATAATAGCTAAATAAGAACATTTAACACCAATGGAAAAATAAATTTAGAAAAGAAAATAAAAATATGCGCAAAATTAAAATGCAATGAGTGAAAGTAGGCAAATAAATTAAATAAAATAGAATGGAAGTGAAGAAGGATGATGAAGAAAAAGAAAGTAGGAAAGAAAGAAGAAAGAAGAAAAGATAGAAGAAATTAGGATTAGAGAAGAAAAGATAAGATAATTGACACTAATCTAGATAGGTTGTGCAACGCTAGCGACGCGGACGCGCGGGGTATGCATTCGCGTGAATTGCGCTTATAGGAATCGACGCGGATGCGTCGGTCACGCGGACGCGTCAGTCACGCAGACGCGTGACTCGTTCTGTGCTACGGGCGTGAGGGCAGCCTCGCGCCCGCACAACTCTTTGTTCAAAACTCATTGTTGCCAATTTTTGAGGTGACGCGTTTGCATGATGGACGCGATCGCGTGAATGGCCAAGATTGGAGGATGATGCGGATGCGTGGGGCACACGTTCGTGTAGTAAGGTTTGTGCGTCTAGCGTCAGTCCAGCCCTATTCTAGCATAACTTTTGGCCATGCACCCCTTTTACGTCGATTTGTTGGAGCACGCGTTCGCGTGGGTGACGCGGACACGTGGGTGACGCGGACGCGTGGGAGGCTATTTTTTCAAATGACGCGGCTGCGCGGGTCACCCAGACGTATGGGCATGTTTGTGTCTAAAGCGCGCCTCCAGCCACGCTTTCGCGTGACTTTCTGTTTACTTTCTTTTTTTCACAACGCACTGGTGACGCGGACGCGTCAGCGATGCTACCGCGTCGCATGCGTGTTTTTTTTTTTAATAATGCAGTATGCAGAATGCAATGCTAATATGAATGTTCTGCAAAACTCCAGGTTCAATACAATAAAATAAAACTCGAAAACAAATAAAACTAAATAAAAAATGAAAAAGAAACGATCATGCCATGGTGGGTTGTCTCCCACCTAGCACTTTTAGTTAAAGTCCTTAAGTTGGACATTTGGGGAGTCCTTTGTTATAGTGGCTTGTGCTTGTACTGATCCTTGAATCCCCACCAATGTTTGTAATTCCAATGGCCTCCGAGATCCCAAACTAGGCGCAGAAAGCCTTCAAGCAAGGTAAAGCAAGTGACAAGGCCCCAAGAGTGTTGATTGTTGGAATGGATTCCGGGGTCCCAAACCTTGCTTTTGCACCCGTCTTCTTGTTGATCATTAGTGTTCCAACCGGGTGGCAGGCAATCTGAATTCTCACTAAAGCAGCCAAACAACTTCCTAGACCCGTTCAGTTGAGCTTTACACCAACCCTTGCAATTAAACTTTGAGCACATAACCATGTTGAACCTTGCTTGACAACTCCAACCACTAACCATCTTCCTCTTACTCTTAATGCCACAAAGAGCTTTAAGTTGACCATCCGTCTCCAGTAGCCCATATTCAAGTGGAATTAGAAAGCTAAGGGATATGAATTTTACCCACTTGAATGTTGCGAAGGATGATGGCAACTTAGGGGGAGGTATTTCTAACGAATTTGCAAGCTCTACTCCCTTGCGCTCTTCTCTGACAACTTCCACCTCTTTGCAAGTTTCTTCAATATCAACCTCTTCCTCTTGGTAGCTTTCTTCCAACTCAATCTCTTCTTCATTGCTCACCAAGGGCATGGGAGGTTGTGCCTCTTTTTTCTTGAATCTCCATCACTTGATCAACCTCTTCAAATTCTTTAGCTATGATATGCCTTGGAAGTTGTACACCCTCTTTGCCATCAAATTCAAATGTCTTGGAAGGGGGTTCTATGACTCGACTTCTCCATGGAGGTTCTGCATCTTCTAAGTCTTCGACCATTTGTTCATCTACAACTATTATGGCTTCCTCCACTTGTTCCAGTACAAAGCCATGTTCTTCATTGTCCATCGAAGTTTCTAGTGTCTCCTTCATGCTTTACTCTTCTTTTGATTCTCCACATGTAGTCATGGGAGTTCTTTGAGTGCTCAGATGTCGAAAAGCTATTATATTTACTACCTTGGTTAAGGCAGTCGTGAGTTCCAGTATACTCCTTTGCATCTTCGCTTCCCCTTGAAGAAGAACACGAAGTCTGTCATCCATTGGAGGTTGGGGTGGATATGAGGGTTCATTGGTTGGGAGAGAGGGTTCATAATAGGAAGGTGGTTCTTCTTGATAAGGATATGGAGAAGGTGAATATTGAGGTGGTGGTTCTGGGTGTGGTTCTGTGTATGGTTCATTTGGCTCATAAGGTGGTTGGTATGGTGGATACGGGTTAGGGTCATGTGGAGGTGAATAGTGGGAAGGGGCTTGTGAGTATGGTGGTCCAAAGCTATTTTGAGGAGGTGGTTCATTGGCATATGATGGAGCTTGCTGGTAATTACAAGGGGGTCCACCATATCTATTGTCTTGGCATGCATTGTAGGATGGTCGTTGTCCATGGTATCTTGGAAGGTGATGTTGCCGAAAGGGTTGATCAGATCCTCGTGGCTCCTTCCATCTCTGATTGTTTTGACCTTAATGCATGTTCCTGTTATAATTTCCATTCCTTACAACAGCATTGGGACTAAACTCAAAGCAATGGGGGTGAGAACTCATAATAGCAAATAAAAATTAAAAACGAAAATAAAAACAATTTTAAATTAAAATGTTATTGAAATTTAAATTTTGAATTTGAAAATTAAATTTTGAATTTGAATTTTGAAATTTGAATTTTAAATTTTTGAAATTTGAATTTTAAATTTTGAAATTTGAATATTGAAGTTGAAATTTGAAATTTAAAATTTGAATTTTAAATTTTTGAAATTTGAATTTTGTAAAATTCAACAATATAAGATAAAGTTTTGAAAAAGATTTAAATTTTAAAAAGGTTTGATTTTTAAAATTTTAAATTTAAAATTTTAAATTTGGATTTTGAATTTTGGAATAAAACAATAAAATGACACCAAACTTAAAATTTTTATATCAAAACGAAGAAAACAACTAAGAACAACTTGAAGGTCAAGATGAACACGAAGAACAACTTGAAGATCAAGATGAACAACAAGAACAAATTTTTTGTAAAATTTTTAATAACTAAATAAAAACCAATAACCTCTTAATTTACGAAAAAATAAAAATAAAAACAAATAAACAGGTAAAACGCAAATATTTACAATAACCAATAATAAGGCACACGTTTGCAATTTCCCGGCAACGGCGCCATTTTGAAGAGAGAACTTTTGCGTGGTCTAGAAATTCGCAGATAAATCCTCGTTGCAGGTATAGCTTCTAAACTAACAAAAGTCCTTTCTTACAAAAGTTTTGGTTGTCACAAGTAACAAACCCCTTTAAAATTGATAACCGAAGTATTTAAACCTAGGGTCGTCTTCTCAAGGAATTGCAGGGAGGTATGACTTATTATTAGATATGAAAAAGGTAGAATTTTGGGTTTTTAATGTATAAGATAAAAAGCAAAAATAGTAAATGGCAAGAAAGTAAATTGTAAGGAATTAATTTAAATAAATAATAAAACTCTTGGCAAGGTATAAGAACTGGAAGTCCTATCCTAGTTATCCTTATCGATTGTGATGAGAATTGGATTTTTCTCCCACTTTGTTAACCTCTAACTATGAAGGTAAGTTAGGTGGATGAATTAATTTGATTCCTCAAGTGCTAGTCTTTCCTAGGGAAATGCTAGAGTTAGTGGAACTCGAATTAATTCTTGAATTTCAATTTTTAGTCAACACCTCGAGTTTGATAACTCATGTGTCACCAATTATTTAACCAAAAGCCAAAAGGAAAAATTCTAAATTAAATTGAAGACATCATAAATAGAATAAAGCAATCATAAATCTGAAACACATCAAATTACGTTTAAACATAAATTCAAATCTAACATGGAGTTCATAAACCAACATTAACAAACTAAAATAAAATAATAGAATAAATAAAAGTAGAAGAACATTGAACCTGGGATTGAGAAGCAATCCTAAAAGTAAGAGAAATCCTAAATACTAATCCTAAGAGAGAGGAGAGAACCTCTCTCTCTAAAATTACATCTAAAACTAAAAATTATGAATTATAAAAGAATTCATGAGTTGTATGGTTTTCCCCACTTTATAGCCTCTAATCTGTGTTTTCTGGGCCGCAAATTGGGTCGAAAATAGCCCAGAAATCACTGGAGAAGAAATCTGCCACGCTGATTTTTGTCATTACAACGCGTCCGCATGGAGCGCGCGTTCGCGTCACTAGCGTCAGAGCAACTATGGAATATTATATATCAAATCGAAGCCCCATGCGTTAGCTTTCCAACGCAACTGGAACAGCGTCGTTTGGACCTCTGTAGCTTAAGTTATGACCATTTGAGTGCGAAGAGGTCAGGCTGGACAGCTTAGCATTTTCTTCAACTTCTTGTATTCCTTCCACTTTTGCATGCTTCCTTTCCATCCTCTAAGTCATTCCTGCCCTGTAATCTCTGAAATCACTTAACACACATATCAAGACATCGAATGGTAATAAGAGAGGATTAATATTAGCAAATATAAGTCCAAAGAAGCATGTTTTCAATCATAGCACAAAATCAGGAAGGAGAACGTAAAACATGCGAATAGTATGAATAAGTGGGTAAAGAGTTGATAAAAACTACTCAATTGAGCATAAGATAAACCATTAAATAGTGGTTTATCAGTTCACCCCTGAGGATAACTCTCGCAAGGATCAAGATCCATTCACTAGGGAAATCATGAAGACCAAAATCCCCAAGGACTTCAAACTTCCGGATATGACTTTGTAGCATGGCACTACAGATCCCAACCATCACCTCAGCAATTTCAGAAGTAGAATGTACCTCACCGATGCCTCAGATGCGGTTCGCTGCAAAGCTTTTCCAACAACTCTTACAAAGACAGCAATCAGATGGTTCGACAACCTACCTCCGAAGTCCATCTCAAACTTTGATGACTTAGCCAAAAAGTTCCTGGCCAGATTCTCCATCCAAAAAGATAAGGCTAAACACGCCCCCAGCCTATTAGGAATCAAGCAAGGAGATCAGGAAAGCCTTCGCAACTACATGGAAAGATTCAACAAAACATGCCTAGATATACAAAGGCTACCAACAGAGGCCGCCATCATGGGCCTCATCAATGGCCTAAGAGAGGGACTTTTAGCCAATCTATATTAAAGAAGTACCCTACATCTCTGGACGAAGTGCAGGAACGAGCGGAGAAATACATCAACATGGAAGAAAATTCTCGACTAGGAGAAACCTCAAAATCCGGATACACCTACCAAGACAAAGATAAAGAGTCCAAAAAGAAGGAAGATCGACAAGGGGAAAAATTAAAAAATATCATAATTACACCCTTCTTAGGGTGTCCCTAGTGGATGTTTACAAAGAAGTCTGCCACACAGAAAAAATACCCCCAGCTCGACCACTCAAAGGCAAAAAAGGAGGAGGAAACCGGAATGAATATTGTGAATACCATCGAGTCCGTGGGCACTCCACCAATGAATGCTTCGACTTAAAAAATGTCATAGAAAAATTAGTGAGAGAAAGAAAACTAGATCGGTATTTGGCCACCCGGGACGAGGAGCAAAGAAAAAGGAGAAGAGACGAGGAGGTTGGACGAACCGAGCGATCACCTCGAACACCAGAAAGACATGTCCATATGATACACGGAGGGTTCGTAGGAGGAGGAATCTCCAAATCATCTCGCAAAAGATATCTCAAAGAAGTATATCATGTCGAAGGAAAGGAGGAAGCCCCCGACATCCCCGCAATTACGTTTACCAAGGAAGATGCATCCAGCATCATCTCAGGACACGACGATCCCATGGTCATCACCATTATACTGGCAAATGCAAATCTCCACGGCACACTGATAGACCAAGGAAGCTCCGCCGACATCTTATTCAAAACTGCCTTCGACAAGCTCGGCCTAGAAGATAAAGAATTCAAAGCATATCCAAACAGCCTATTCGGACTGGGAGACACTCCAGTGCAACCACTGGGATACGTCCCGCTACACACAACCTTCGAAAAAGGAAACCAATCCAGAACACTCAAAATAGACTACATCGTGGTCGACGTGAGTTCAGCCTACAACGCCCTAATAGGTTGGAGAACATTAAATCAACTCGGCGCAATAGTTTCAACTCCACATCTATGCATGAAATTCCCAACTGCAGAAGGGATAGCTACGATAAAAGCAGATCAGAAGATGGTGCGCCGCTGTTATAACGAAAGTCTAAACCTTAGAGGCAGAGGAGAAGAATTTCACACAATCGAACATGGTGGAGTTTAGAGGTGAGAAGAACTCCATCCACAACCTGAAGGTGAAATAGAGAAAGTCCAGATCGGAGACATCCCGAACAAAACAACCAATATTGGCACGACTCTAAAAGGAGACATAAAAGAATCACTCGTACAGTTCTTACGAGACAACGTCGACCTCTTTGCGGGGAAGGCTGTAGACATGCCAGGCATAGACCCCGAGTTAATGTGTCATAAGCTAGCAGTCTAACCTGGATCTCGGCCAGTACAACAGAGGCGTAGAAAGCTCGGACTCAAAAGATCCCAAGCTGTGGAAGAGCAGGTACAAGCTCTACTGGAGGTAGGATTCATAAGAGAAGTCAAGTACCCACTATGGTTAGCTAATGTCGTCTTGGTTAAAAAATCAAACGGGAAGTGGCGAATGTGCACCGACTATACAGATCTCAACAAAGCCTGCTGATGAGCGGATAATTTATACGCTTTTTGGCATTATTTTTAGTATATTTTTAGTAGGATCTAGTTACTTTTAGGGATGTTTTTATTAGTTTTTATGCTAAATTCACATTTTTGGACTTTACTATGAGTTTGTGTATTTTCCTGTGATTTCAGGTATTTTCTGGCTGAAATTTAGGGACTTGAGCAAAAATCAGACTCAGAGGTTGAAGAAGGACTGCAGATGCTGTTGGATTCTGACCTCCCTGCACTCAAAGTCGATTTCTGGAGCTACAGAACTCCAAATGGTGCGCTCATAATTGTGTTGGAAAGTAGATATCCAGGGCTTTCCAGCAATATATAATAGTTCATACTTTGATTAAGGATAGACGATGTAAACTGGCGTTGAACGCCAGTTCCATGCTGTATTCTGGAGTCAAACGCCAGAAACAGGTTGCAAAGTGGAGTTAAACGCCAGAAACAGGTTACAAACTGGCGTTCAACTCCAAGAGAAGCCTTTACACGTGTAAAGCTCAATGCTCAGCCCAAGCACACACCAAGTGGGCCCCGGAAGTGGATTTCTGAATCATTTACTCATTTCTGTAAACCCTAATAACTAGTTTAGTTTAAATAAGACTTTTTACTATTGTATTTACATATTCTCTTTGATTAGTTTTATGCTATCGGAGACCTTTATGGGGGCTGGCCATTCGGCCATGCCTGAACTTTTCAATTATGTATTTTCAACGGTAGAGTTTCTACACACCATAGATTAAGGTGTGGAGCTCTGCTGTTCCTCATGAATTAATACAAAGTACTACTGTTTTTCTATTCAATTCAACTTATTCCACTTCTAAGATGTTCATTCGCATCCAAGAACATGATGAATGTGATGATTATGTGACGCTCATCATCATTCTCACTTATGAACGCGTGCCTGACAAACACTTCCGTTCTACATGCAAACAAGCTAGAATGAGTATCTCTTGGATATCTAATACAGGGGACCGAGTCCGAGTTATTAGTGTCTTCGTGGTATAAGTTAGAACCCATGGACGGGCCATTCCTGAGAATCCGGAAAGTCTAAACCTTGTCTGTGGTATTCCGAGTATGATTCAGGGATTGAATGACTGTGACGAGCTTCAAACTCGCGAGTGTTGGGCGTAGTGACAGACGCAAAAGGATAGTAAATCCTATTCCAGTATGATCGAGAACCGACAGATGATTAGCCATGCAGTGACAGCGCATTGGACCATTTTCACTGAGAGGACAGGTGGCCATTGGCAACGGTGATGCCTAACATACAGCTTGCCATGGAAAGGAGTAGGACTGATTGGATGAAGACAGCAGGAAAGCAAAAGTTCAGAGGAACGAAAGCATCTCTATACTCTTATTTGAAATTCTCACCAATGAATTACATAAGTATCTCAATCCTATTTTAATTATCTTTTAGTACACTATAATCTCTTAATACATTTGAATCCGCCTGACTGAGATTTACAAGGTGACCATAGCTTGCGTCAAGCCGACAATCTCTGTGGGATCGACCCTTACTCACGTAAGGTTTATTATTTGGACGACCCAGTGCACTTGCTGGTTAGTTGTACGAAGTTGTGAAACAGAATTAAGAACATGAACGTGCGTATTGAGTTTTTAGCGCCGTCACCAAGGAAGGAATGATCACGATTTCGCGCACAAAGTTTTTGGCGCCGTTGCCGGGGATTGTTCGAGTTTAGACAACTGACGGTTCATCTTGTTGCTCATATTAGGTAATTTTATTTTAATTTTAAGCTTTTTATTTCTTATTTTTGAAAAATACAAAAAAAAATTTTTTTCTTTTTTGTTTTTCCCAAAATAATTTTCGAAAAAAAAACTTTTTTACAAAATCATAAAATCAAAAAATATTTTTTGTGTTTCTTGTTTGAGTCTAGAGTCAAGTTTTAAGTTTGGTGTCAATTGCATCTTTTTAATTTTCTAAAAATTATTTTCGAAAATTTCATGCACTGGATTCTTCATGATCTTCAAGTTGTTCTTGGCCAGTCTTCTTGTTTGATCTTCATATTTTCTTGTTTTGTGTCTTTTCTTGTTTTTCATATGCATTCTTGAATTATTAATGTCTAAAGAATAAAAATTTTTTAAGTTTGGTGTCTTGCATGTTTTCTTTTCTTGAAAATTTTTCAAAAATAAGTTCTTGGTGTTCATCTTGACATTCAAAGAGTTCTTGGTGTTCATTTGACATTCGTAGTGTTCTTGCATGCATCACATGTTTTGATCCAAAATTTTCATGCATTGAGTCTTTTTGATGTTTTTCTCTTTCATCATTGAAAATTCAAAAATCAAAAAAATATCTTTCCCTTTTTTTCACTCATAAATTTTCGAAAATTTGGGTTGACGTTTTCAAAACTTTTTAAAATTTAGTTGTTTCTTATGAGTCAAATCAAATTTTCAATTTAAAAATCTTATCTTTTCAAAATCTTTTTCAAAAAATCAAATCTTTTTCATTTTTCTTATTTATTTTCAAAAATTTTAAAAATATTTTTCAAAAATCTTTTTCTTAATTTTATCTCATGATTTTCGAAAATATTATCAACAATTAATGTTTTGATTCAAAAATTTCAAGTTTGTTACTTTCTTGTTAAGAAAGATTCAAACTTTAAGTTCTAGAATCATATCTTGTGATTACTTGTGAGTCAAGTCATTAATTTTGATTTTAAAATTCAAATCTTTTTCAAAACTAATTTTAATCATATCTTTCTATCATATCTTTTTAAATCATATCTTTTTCAAAAAAATTTGATTTTAAAATATCTTTTCTAACTTCTTATCTTCTTATCTTTTCAAAATTGATTTTCAAATCTTTTTCAACTAACTAATTGACTTTTTGTTTGTTTCTTATCTTTTTCAAAATCACCTAACTACTCTTCCCTCTCTGATTTTCGAGAATACCTCCCTCTTTTTCAAAAATTCTTTTTAATTAATTAATTGTTTTAAATTTTAATTTTAATTTTATTTCCCCTTTAATTTTCGAAAATCATCAACTCTTTTTCAAAAATTATTTTCGAAAATTTCTCTCTCTCATCTTCTTCTATTTATTTAATTACTTACTAACACTTCTCTTCATCTCATATCTATGCTCATATCCTCACCCTTGTGTTTGGATTATCCATTCTTCTTCACTCTTATTCCCTTTCTTCTTCTACTAACAATAAGGAACCTTTTTACTGTAACATAGAGGATTTCTCTTCTTTTCTTGTTCTCTTCTCTTTCATATGAGCAGGGACAAAGAAAATGACATTTTTGTTGAAGCTGATCCAGAACCTGAAAGGACTCTGAAGAGGAAACTAAGAGAAGCTAAAATACAACAATCCAGAGACAACCTTACTGAAATTTTCGAACAAGAAAAGGAGATGGCAGCCGAACCTAACAACAACAATACAAGGAGGATGCTTGGTGACTTCACTGCACCTAATTCCAATTTACATGGAAGGAGCATCTCAATCCCTGCCATTGGAGCAAACAATTTTGAGCTTAAACCTCAATTAGTTTCTCTGATACAATAGAACTGCAAGTTTCATGGACTTCCATCTGAAGATCCTTTTCAGTTCTTAACTGAGTTCTTGCAGATCTGTGATACTGTTAAGACCAATAGGGTTGACCCCCGAGGTCTACAAGCTTATGCTTTTCCCGTTTGCTGTAAGAGACAGAGCTAGAGTATGTTTGGACTCTCAACCTAAAGATAGCCTGAACTCTTGGGATAAGCTGGTCACGGTTTTCTTAGCCAAGTTCTTTCCTCCTCAAAAGCTTAGTAAGCTTAGAGTGGATGTTCAAACCTTCAGACAGAAAGAAGGTGAATCCCTCTATGAAGCTTAGGAGAGATACAAGCAACTGACCAAAAAGTGTCCTTCTGACATGCTTTCAGAATGGACCATCCTGGATATATTCTATGATGATCTGTCTGAATTAGCTAAGATGTTGTTGGATACTTCTGCAGGTGTATCCAATCACCTAAAGAAAATGCCTGCAAAAGCTCAAGAACTCATTGACATGGTTGTTAATAACCAGTTCATGTACACTTCTGAGAGGAATCCTGTGAGTAATGGGACGCCTAAGAGGAAGGGAGTTCTTGAAATTGATACTCTGAATGCCATATTAGCTCAGAACAAAATATTGACTCAGCAAGTCAATATGATTTCTCAGAGTCTAAATGGAATGCAAGCTGCATCCAACAGTACTCAAGAGGCATCTTCTGAAGAAGAAGCTTATGATCCTGAGAA
>NC_029789.2:57693240-57694905 GCF_000816755.2 Arachis ipaensis
TGAACTATCAAAGATGTCATTGGACCATTCTGCAGGTGGATCCATTCATCTAAAGAAAATGCATACAGAAGCTCAAGAGCTCATTTACATGCTTGCAAATAACCAGTTCATGTATACTTCTGAAAGGAATCTTGTGAGTAATAGGACGCCTATGAAGAAGGGAGTTCTTGAAATTGATACTTTGAATGCCATACTGGCTCAGAACAAAATATTGACTCAGCACGTCAATATGATTTCTCAGAGTCTGAATGGAATGCAAGCTGCATCCAACAGTACTCAAGAGGCATCTTCTGAGGAATAAGCTTATGATCCTGAGAATCCTGCAATAGCAGAGGTGAATTACATGGGTGAACCCTATGGAAACACCTATAATCCCTCATGGAGAAATCACCCAAATCTCTCATGGAAGGATCAACAAAAGCCTCAGCAAGGCTTTAATAATAGTGGAAGAAACAGATTTAGTAATAGCAAGCCTTTTCCATCATCCACTCAGCAAAAGACAGAGAGTTCTGAGCAGACCCCATCTAGCTTGGCAAACATAGTCTCTGATCTATCTAAGGAAACTCTAAGTTTCATGAATGAAACAAGGTCCTCCATTAGAAATTTGGAAGCACAAGTGGGCCAGCTGAGTAAAAGGATCACTGAAACCCCTCCTAGTACTCTCCCAAGCAATCCAGAAGAAAACCGAAAAGGAGAGTGCAAGGCCATTGAATTGATCATCATGGCCGAACCTGTAAGGGAGGGAGAGGACGTGAATCCCAGTGAGGAAGACCTCCTGGGACATCCAGAGATCAATAAGGGGCTTCCCTCTGAGGAACCAAAGGACTCTGAGGTTCATCTGGAGACCATAAAGATTCCATTAAACCTCCTTATGCCATTCATGAGCTCTGATGAGTATTCTTCCTCTGAAGAGAATAAGGATGTTACTGAAGAACAAGTTGCCAAGTACCTTGGTGCAATCATGAAGCTGAATGCCAAATTATTTGGTAATGAGACTGATAAACCACTATTTTATGGTTTATCTTGTACTCAATTGAGTAGTTTTTATTAACTCTTTACCCACTTATTCATACTATTTGCATGGTTTTACATTTGCCTTCTTAATTATGTGCTTTGATTGAAAACATGCTTCTTTGATCTTATATTTGCTTATTATTAATCCTCTCTTATCACCATTAGATGCCTTGATATGTGTGTTAAGTATTTTCAGATATTATAGGGCAGGAATGACTTGGAGGATGGAAAGGAAGCATGCAAAAGTGGAAGGAATACAAGAAGTTGGAGAAATTGCTAAGCTGTCCAGCCTGACCTCTTCGCACTCAAACGGCTATAACTTTAGCTACAAAGGTCCAAATGACGCAGTTCTAGTTGCGTTGGAAAGCTAACGTCCGGGGCTTCGATTTGAAATATAATATGTTATAGTTTCCCTGAAGCTAGGCAATGCGACCGCGTGATCCATGCGGCTGCGTCGCAATGACGGAAATCCAGCGTGGCAAAATTCGAAACCAGCGAATTTTGGACTGTTTTTGACCCAGTTTGCGGCCCAGAAAACACAGATTAGAGGCTATAAAGTGGGGGAATACATCCATTCATAAAAAGGCTCTCATATAATTCATAATTTTAGGAGTAGATGTAGTTTTTAGAGAGAGAGGTTCTCTCCTCTCT
>NC_029789.2:57698365-57711257 GCF_000816755.2 Arachis ipaensis
TATCTTGTGCTCAATTGAGTGGATTTCATCAACTCTTTACCCACTTATTCATATTATTTGCATGGTTTTACATTTGCCTTCTTAATTATGTGCTTTGATTGAAAACATGCTTCTTTGATCTTATATTTGCTTATTATTAATCCTCTCTTATCACCATTAGATGCCTTGATATGTGTGTTAAGTATTTTCAGATATTATAGGGCAGGAATGACTTGGAGGATGGAAAGGAAGCATGCAAAAGTGGAAGGAATACAAGAAGTTGGAGAAATTGCTAAGCTGTCCAGCCTGACCTCTTCGCACTCAAACGGCTATAACTTTAGCTACAAAGGTCCAAATGACGCAGTTCTAGTTGCGTTGGAAAGCTAACGTCCGGGGCTTCGATTTGAAATATAATATGTTATAGTTTCCCTGAAGCTAGGCAATGCGACCGCGTGATCCATGCGGCTGCGTCGCAATGACGGAAATCCAGCGTGGCAAAATTCGAAACCAGCGAATTTTGGACTGTTTTTGACCCAGTTTGCGGCCCAGAAAACACAGATTAGAGGCTATAAAGTGGGGGAATACATCCATTCATAAAAAGGCTCTCATATAATTCATAATTTTAGGAGTAGATGTAGTTTTTAGAGAGAGAGGTTCTCTCCTCTCTCTTAGGATTAGGATTTAGGATTTCTCTTAGTTTTAGGAGTGACTCTCAATCCCAGGTTCAACGTTCTTTTACTTTATATTTATCTCTTACGTTCAGATACTTTAATGCTTATATTAGTTATGTTTCCTATTTGGCTTATGCTACATTCATGTTATGATTTTCTTAATTAATATTATTTGAGGTATTTCAGATTTACGATTGCTTTGCTTTAATTTAATTTAGATATTTTCTTCCTTTTGGTTTTGGCTAGGTAATTGGTAACACTTGAGTTGTCAAACTCAAGAGTGGTTGAAATTGGCAGATTTTGCTTTAGCTAGGATTGCTCTAAACACTAGTCTCTCCACAGGAGTTGACTAGGACTTGAGAATCAAGCTAATTAGTCCACTTGACTTAACTAAGTGGGATTTAAATCCAATTCTCATCACATCTGATAAGGATAACAAGGACAGGATTTTCGGTTCTCATACCTTGCCAAAAGCTTATTTTTCAGTTATTTATTTATTTTTATTGCTTTGAAAATATACATGTGCCCATTGCCCAAACTCCAAATTTCCCCAATTTAAAAACTCATAACCAATAATAAGAACATATCTCCCTGCAATTCCTTGATAAGACGACCCGAGGTTTAAATACTCGGTTATCAATTTTAAAAGGGGTTTGTTACTTGTTACAACCAAAACATTTGTACGAAAGGGATTTTTGTCGGTTTAGAGACTATATCTACAACGCGACCGTTTTTATGACATTCTTTACTGGCAAAAATCCTAACGTCAAAATGGCGCCGTTGCCGGGGAATTGCAAACATGTGCCTTATTATTGGTTATTGTAAATATTTGCTTTTTGCTTGTTTATTTTTATTTTTATTTTTGTTTTTATTTTTACTTTTTCGTAAATTAAGAGGTTATTGGATTTTATTTTAAAAATTTTTATCTTATCTTATCTTATTTCAAAAATCAAATTTCAAAAATTCAAATTTAAAAATTTTTCAAAATTCAAATTTAAAAATTTTTCAATTTTCGAAGTTCAAAAATTTAAAAATTTAAATTTTAAAATTTAATTTTTAAATTCAAAATTTAAATAACCTTTTAATTTAAATTTAAATTTATTTTTGTTTTTAATTTTTTATTTTCTACTATGAACTCTCACCCCTTTGGCTATGAGTCTGGTTACAATAATGTTGCAGGAAGAAGAAATTACAATGAGAACAGGCATCAAGGTTGGAACAATCAAAGATGGGAGTAGCCACAAGGATTTGATCAACCCTCATGGCAACAACCACCTCCAATGAACTATCAACAACCACCACCATATGCCTATGAACCCTTTCCTCAACACAACTTTGAACTACCACACTCACAAGCCAACTACCACCATTCACCTTCATATGACCCTAACCCTCAACCACCATACCAACCACCTTATGAGCCATATGAACCATATATAGAACCACCCCAATTCCAATCTAATCACTCCCAACCACCACCACTTTCTTTTGTATCATGTCCAAGACCGGCAACTCGAGAAGCAGATGATCGCCTAAGGGGAACAGTAATTAAATT
Organism: Arachis ipaensis; assembly: GCF_000816755.2. Classification (NCBI taxonomy): domain Eukaryota; kingdom Viridiplantae; phylum Streptophyta; class Magnoliopsida; order Fabales; family Fabaceae; genus Arachis; species Arachis ipaensis. The sequence continues at coordinate 57,700,571 of NC_029789.2, forward strand.
TCAAGCAACCGTTAAACAACTGGAGCAAGTATTAATTCAATGGGCTTCTAGACGCTTAAATACACAAGGATCAGCCACAGCTCCATGTGGACAGTCTAGTGAAGAGCGTAGCATAAAGGAGATACCAGAAATCCCAGTGGACAAGACAGAGAATGAATTCATACTAGAACAAGTGGAAGACGCTGTCATTGTTCAAGAAGAAGAAGTGGTTGAAGACTTAGGAGATGCAGAACCTCCATGGGAAAGTCAAGATATAGAGCCTCCTTCCAAGACGGTTGAAATTGATGCTGAGGAGGGTGTACAACCTCCAAAGCATATCATAGTTGAAGACTTGAAAGAGGTTGATCAAGAGATGGAGATTCAAGAAGAAGACGCACAACCTCCCATGCCCTTGGAAAGCAATGAAGAGGAGATTGAATTGAAAGAGAGCTACCAAGAGGAAGAGGATGAAATTGAAGAAGTTTGCAAAGAGGTGGTGATTATCAGAGAAGAGCACAAGGGAGTGGAGCTTGCAATTTCATTAAAAATACCTCCCCCTAAGTTGCCATCATCCTTCACAACATTCAAGTGGGTAAAATTTATATCCCTTAGCTTTCTAATTCCACTTGAATATGGGCTACTGGAGACGAATGGTCAACTTAGAGCTCTTTGTGATATTAAGAGTAAGAGGAAGATGGCCAGTGGTAAGAATTGTCCTGCAAGGTTCATCATGGTTGGAAGCTTTAAGTTCAAACCAAGGGTTGGTATAAAGCTCAATTGAAGGGGTCTAGGAAGCTGTTTGGTAGCTGCAGTGAGAATTCAAATTACCTATCACCCGGCTGGAAAAATACAGATCCCGACAAAAATGGGTGTAAAAGCAGGTTTTGGGATCCTGGAATCTGTTCTAACATCCAACACCCCGGGAGCCTAAGAATCTTTTTGAAGCTGCTCAAGGGTTTTACATGCCTAGTTTGGGACCCCGGAGGTTACTGGAATCACAAACACTGGTGGAGATTCCTGGATGAGTTCAAGCATAAGCCACCATAACAGGAAGCTCATCAAGTGTCCAACTTAAGGACTTTAACTAAAAGTGCTAGGTGGGAGACAACCCACCATGGTATAATCGTCCTTTTTCATTTTTTTATTTAGTTTTATTTGTTTTTGAATTTTATTTTATTTTGTTATATTGAACCTGGAGTTTTGCATCACATTCATATTAACACTGCATTCTGCATCTTTTCAGATTAAAAAAAAAAAAGAGCGAGCACGCGACGCGACCAAATCAGCGACGCGTCTGCGTCGCAAGGTGAGGGGAGAAAAATAAAAACGAACAGAGAGTCACGCTGGAGCGTGGCTGGAGGCATGCCAATGGCACAATTCTACCCACGCGGACGCATGCCCCACGCGTCCGCGTCACCTGGGAATAATGGCCTCCCATGCGACCGCGTCACCCACGCGGCCGCGTGACCTGAAAATCGAACCGGGTGCATGGCCGAAAGTTGAGCTGGAATTGGGCTGGACTCGTGCTGGAAGCCCAAGCCCTACCACGCGACTGCGTGCCCCATGCGGCTGCATCATTTAAGAAAAAGGCCACCCGCGCGATTGCGTCGACTACGCGACCGCGTCACCCTGGATTTTGGCAATACCAAGTTTCGAACAGAGAGTTGTGCGACCGCGAGGCTGCACTCGCGCCACTAGCACAAATCAAGTCACGCGATCGCGTGCCCAACGCGTACGCGTCACCCAACCTTATTGCGCACCACGCAACCGCGTCAACCACGCGACCGCGTCGCCAGCGTCGCACAACCTATCCAGATTAGTGCCAATTTTCTTATCTTCTCTTTTCTAATCCTAATTTCTTCCTTCTCTCTCCTTTCTCACTTTCTTTTTCTTCTTCTCATCCTTTTTCCCTCTCATTTTATTTTACTTCATTTATTTGCATATTTCATTCATTGCATTATTCTCATTGGTGTTGGAATTTTATTTGAGCACGTGGCAACTCGGAGAAGATATTTGACAATTGACATTTACTTATGGCTCTCATATACATTTGGATTACATTATTTTCATCCCTATTTTAACTTGCACACCCAATGTATTTGGGATTATCATTCACAATTGTCATTATTACACAAGCTCTTTAATTTGGCACATTTATTACTTGATGCTTGAGCTATGCTTCTCATGCCTATTATTTGCATGTTTTTACCCTCTTGCATCTAATTATTTTGAATTGCCCTTTTTAATCTTTATTGTTGTCTTCCCTACATGTTGTAGCTACCATGTAGATGGACTATCATCTTTCCTTTGGCATTCCTTATCACTTGGAATTTCCTCCCTTCCGGTCTTAGTTTTCTATATTTCACACTCTTCCTTTTTCTTCTTCCTTAGGCATGGGTACCAAGAAAGGAAAAGAGAAGGCTACTAACAAGAAACCAGCAAGGAAAGGAACCAAGAGATCTCCAATTAAGAAGCCTCCATCTACAAGCATCAGTTGGAGCAACCCGTCCACCTGCACATCTCAGCATGCACCCAGGACGGTGCAATCTTTAAGTGTGGGGAGGTCGATACCGATCTCCATGGGTTAGTTATTTCCTGACTCAACACCAAAATTTTTATTTTATTTGTTTTCTCATTGTTGCATTTGCATGTTTGATTGCATATTTGTTTGATTTTTTGCATATTTTACCACCTGGTTGAAGTAATATTTTCTTTTTCAAGAAACCTTTTAGAGCATTTCACTAATTTGAATAAAATTTTTTGTTACACTTGTTTGAAGAAATATTATATTGGAACATGGTTTAGAGCTCGAACACACAAAACCTGTGAGATTTTGAGCCTATTTGAATTGGTTGTATTTTATCAACCAATTTTTTTTTTTTTGTGTTTTTCTCTCTAAAATTGTGATCTTTGTCTTGCTTAATTCTATATTTCCATGGTTTGATGTATGCATGCACTTATATGATTGAGGCCTTTGTTTCACTGAGCCTACATACCCATATGGCCTTAACCCTTCATTATCCCTTGCAAACCAATTTGAGCCTATTATACCCCTTTGTTCTTTACTTTAGCACATCATTAACTCTAAGCGGAAAACAATAATGTCCTTAAATTTGAATCTTTGGTTAGCTTAGACTAGTGAGAGTGCTCATGAATTAAGTGTGGGGAAAAGTGGGTTTGGAAACATTTGGTTTGAGAATTGAGTATGTTAGAATTTTCTGAAAATGTGAAAGAATGTTGAGAATATGTTCATGCATTCAATAAATTAATCATATGCATTGAAAAAAAAGAGAAGAAGAAGAAAAAGAGAGAGAAAAAGAAAAGAAAAAGAGCAAATAATAAAAGGGGACAAAATGCCCCAAAGTAAGTGGTGAAAGCAATGCATTTGAGCTGTACTTGAAATTAGAATGCATGAATATGTGGAAAACATGGTTAATGGATAGTTGGATGTGGTATTATGATTACATGGATTGTTTAAGTTAGGTGAAAAGTTTAAGTTAATTAAGGATTCAGATTTTAGTCCACTTGACCAAATACAATCCTACCTTGACCCTAACCCCATTACAACCCTTAAAAGACCTCCTGATTTGTGTATTTGTGCATTAAACTTATTTTGATTGTTAGATGAAGAGCAAGCCTTAGAAAGCAAGGTTAGTAGAGAATTGAGAGAATCGAACCTAAAACACTTGAGTGATTAGAGTGTATACACTACCAGTAAGGGTTCGATGCTCAATTCCTTGTTCCCTGCTTTCATGAGCTATTTTCTTCTTGCAAGTCTATTTGTACTTCATTCTTATGATTTGAATTAGTGAAATCCAGTTCATATTTCCTCTTGAAAGATTTGTTTACTTTTAACTAAGTAAGTAGAATCATTTACATGTAGTTACATTCATAGGTTGCATTTCATACCATTCCTCTTCATCTTTATAGCTTCTCTTGAGCTTAGCATGAGGACATGCTAGTGTTTAAGTGTGGGGAGACTGATAAACCACTATTTTATGGTTTATCTTGTACTCAATTGAGTGGTTTTTATTAACTCTTTACCCACTTATTCATACTATTTGCATGGTTTTACATTTGCCTTCCTAATTATGTGCTTTGATTGAAAACATGCTTCTTTGATCTTATATTTGCTTATTATTAATCCTCTCTTATCACCATTAGATGCCTTGATATGTGTGTTAAGTGTTTTCAGATATTATAAGGCAGGAATGACTTGGAGGATGGAAAGGAAGCATGCAAAAGTGGAAGGAATACAAGAAGTTGGAGAAATTGCTAAGCTGTCCAGCCTGACCTCTTCGCACTCAAATGGCTATAACTTTAGCTACAGATGTCCAAATGACCCGGTTCCAGTTGGTTGGAAAGCTAACGTCCGGGGCTTCGATTTGATATATAACATGTTATAGTTTCTCTGACGCTAGGCGACGCGACCGCGTGATCCATACGGCCGCGTCGCAATGACGGAAATCCAGCGTGACAAAATTCGAAACCAGCGAATTCTGGACTATTTTTGACCCAGTTTGTGGCCCAGAAAACACAGATTAGAGGCTATAAAGTGGGGGAATACATCCATTCATAAAAAGGCTCTCATATAATTCATAATTTTAGGAGTAGATGTAGTTTTTAGAGAGAGAGGTTCTCTCCTCTCTCTTAGGATTCGGATTTATGATTTCTCTTAGTTTTAGGAGTGACTCTCAATCCCAGGTTCAACGTTCTTTTACTTTATATTTATCTCTTACGTTCAGATACTTTAATGCTTATAATAGTTATGTTGCCTATTTGGCTTATGCTACATTCATGTTATGATTTTCTTAATTAATATTATTTGAGGTATTTCAGATTTAAGATTGCTTTGCTTTTAATTTAATTTAGATATTTTCTTCCTTTTGATTTTGGTTAGGTAATTGGTAACACTTGAGTTGTCAAACTCAGGAGTGGTTGAAATTGGCAGATTTTGCTTTAGCTAGGATTGCTCTAAACACTAGTCTCTCCACAGGAGTTGACTAGGACTTGAGAATCAAGCTAATTAGTCCACTTGACTTAACTAAGTGGGAATGAAATCCAATTCTCATCACATCTGATAAGGATAACAAGGACAGGATTTTTGGTTCTCATACCTTGCCAAAAGCTTATTTTTCAGTTATTTATTTATTTTTATTGCTTTGAAAATATACCTGTGCCCATTGCCCAAACTCCAAATTTCCCCAACTTACAAACTCATAACCAATAATAAGAACATACCTCCCTGCATTTCCTTGAGAAGACGACCCGAGGTTTAAATACTTTGTTATCAACTTTAAAAGGGGTTTGTTACTTGTGACAACTAAAACATTTGTACGAAGGGATTTTTGTCGGTTTAGAGACTATATCTACAACGCGACCGTTTCTATGACATTCTTTACTGGCAAAAATCCTAACGTCAGAGACTTGGGAAGATGAACCTCCCTTGCTCACCAATGAACTGAGTGATCTGGATCAACTGAGATTGCCTCAGAAGAAACAGGATCCTGGAAAGTTCTTAATACCTTGTACCATAGGCACCATGACCTTTGAGAAGGCTCTGTGTGACCTTGGGTCAAGGATAAATCTCATGCCACTCTCTGTAATGGAGAAACTGGAAATCCTTGAGGTACAGGCTGCCAATTTCTCATTAGAGATGACAGACAAATCCATGAAAATGGCTTATGGACTAGTAGAGGACGTGTTAGTAAAGGTTGAAGGCCTTTACATCCCTGCTGATTTCATAATCCTAGATACCGGGAAGAATGAGGATGAATCCATCATCCTTAGAAGACCCTTCCTACCCACAGCAAGAGCTGTGATTGATGTGGACAGAGGAGAGTTGGTCCTTTAACTAAATGAGGACAACCTTGTGTTTAAGGCCCAAGGCTATCCTTCTGTAACAATGGAGAGGAAGCATGAAAAGCTTCTCTCATAAAGAGTCAAACAAAGCCCCCACAATCAAACTCTAAGTTTGGTGTTGAATCCCCACATCCAAACTCTAAGTTTGGTGTTGGGAATCTATAAAATTGACCTGATCACCTGTGCGGCTCCGTGAGAGTCCACTGTCAAGCTATTGACATTAAAGAAGTGCTTGTTGGGAGGCAACCCAATTTTTATTTATTTAATTCTACTTTTATTTTTATTGTTCTTTTATATTTTATTAGGTTCATGATCATGTGGAGTCACAAAATAAATACAAAAATTAAAAACAGAATCAAAAACAGCAGAAGAAAAATCACACCCTAGAGGAAGGACTTACTGGCGTTTAAACGCCAGTAAGGAGCATCTGGCTGGCGTTCAACGCCAGAACAGAGCATAGATCTGGTGTTGAATGCCAGAAATAAGCAACATCCTGGCGTTTAAACGCCAGGAATACACCCTGAGAAGAGCTGGTGCTGAACGCCAGAAACAAGCATGAAGCTGGCGTTCAACGCCAGAAACATGCTGCACATGGGTGTTGAACGCCCAGAACAAGCATCACTTCGGCGTTTAAACGCCAGAAATGCATGAAAAGGCATTTTGCATGCCTAATTGGTGCAGGGATGTAAATCCTTGACACCTCAGGATCTGTGGACCCCACAGGATCACTTCAGGATTTGTGGACCCCACAGGATCCCCACCTACCTCCACTCATATTCTCCCCTCTTCTCATTCATCCTCTCTTCTTAATAAACACCCTTCCCCAAAACCCTTCACCAATCACCTCAATCTCTCTTCCCTATTACCACCTACCACCACTCACATCCATCCACTCTTCCCCATAAACCTCACCTACCTTCAAAATTCAAAATCACTTTCCCACCCAAACCCACCCACTATGGCCGAACCTACTCCCTCTCCCCTCACTGTATAAACCCCTCCATCCCTCCTTCATTTTCACACCACACAACCATATCCCCTCTATCTTGGCCGAATACACCTGCCCCTCACTCTCCTCCATATCTTCTCTTCTTCTTCTTTTCTTTCTTTTCTTGATCGAGGGCGAGCAATATTCTATGTTTGGTGTGGTAAAAGCATAAGCTTTTTGTTTTTCCATTACCATTGATGGCACCTAAGACCGGAGAAACCTCTAGAAAAGGGAAAGGGAAGACAAAAGCTTCCACCTCCGAGTCATGGGAGATGGAAAGATTAATCTCCAAAGCCCATCAAAACCACTTCTATGATGTTGTGGCCAAGAAGAAGGTGATCCTCCAGGTCCCTTTCAAACTCAAGAAAAATGAGTATTCGGAGATCCGACATGAGATCCAAAGAAGAGGTTGGGAAGCCCTAACCAACCCCATTCAACAAGTCGGAATCCTAATGGTTCAAGAGTTCTATGCAAATGCATGGATCACTAGGAACCATGATCAAAGTGTGAACCCGAATCCAAAGCATTGGCTCACCATGGTTCGGGGGAAATACTTAGATTTTAGTTCGAAAAATGTAAGGCTAGCGTTCAACCTACCAATGATGGAAGAAAATGCACGTCCCTACACAAGAAAAGTCAACTTTGATCAAAGGTTGGACCAAGTCCTCATGGACATATGTGTGGAAGGAGCTCAATAGAAGATTAACTCAAAAGGCAAACCAGTTCAGCTGAGAAGATTGGACCTTAAGCCTGTAGCTAGAGGATGGTTAGAGTTCATTCAACGCTCAATCATTCCCACTAGCAACCGTCCTGAAGTTACTGTAGACCGGGCCATTATGATCTATAGTATCATGATTGGGGAGGAAGTAGAAGTTCATGAGATTATACCTCAAGAACTCTACAAGGTGGCTGACAAATCCTCCACTATGGCAAGGTTGGCCTTTCCTCACCTCATTTCCCATCTATGCAATTCGGTTGGGATTGACATAGAAGGAGATATCCTCATTGATGAGGACAAGCCCATCACTAAGAAAAGGATGGAGTAAACAAGAGAGCCTATTCATGGATCTCAAGAGACGCATGAAAGAGCTCATCACCAAGAAATCCCTGAGATGCCTCAAGGGATGCACTTTCCTCCACAAGAATTTTTGGGAGCAAATCAACACCTTCCTAGGAGAATTAAGTTCCAACATGGAACAACTAAGGTTGGAACATCAAGAGCACTCTATCATCTTCCATGAAATTAGAGAAGATCAAAGAGAAATGAGGGAAGAGCAACAAAGAGAAGGAAGAGACATAGAAGAGCTCAAGGACATCATTGGTTCTTCAAGAAGAAAACGCCACCATCACTAAGGTGGACTCATTCCTTGTTCTTAAATTTTCTGTTTTTCGTTTTTTATGTTAAATGTTTATCTATGTTTGTGTCTTCATTACATGATCATTAGTATTTAAGTGTCTATGCCTTAAAGCTATGAATGTCCTATGAATCCATCACCTCTCTTAAATGAAAAATGTTTTTAATTCAAAAGAACAAGAAGTATATGAGTTTCGAATTTATCCTTGAATTTAGTTTAATTATATTGATGTAGTGACAATACTTTTTGTTTTCTGAATGAATGCTTGAACAGTGCATATGTCTTTTTGAAGTTGTTGTTTATGAATGTTAAATATGTTGGCTCTTGAAAGAATGATGAAAAGGAGACATGTTATTTGATAATCTGAAAAATTATAAAAATGATTCTTGAAGCAAGAAAAAGCAGTGAATACAAAAGCTTGCAGAAAAAAAAAGAAAGAAAAAGAAAAAGCAAGCAAAAAAAGCCAAAAGCTCTTAAAACCAAAAGGCAAGTGTAATAAAAAGGATCCAAGGCTTTGAGCATCAGTGGATAGGAGGGCCTAAAGGAATAAAATCCTAGCCTAAGCGGCTAAACCAAGCTGTCCCTAACCATGTGCTTGTGGCGTGAAGGTGTCAAGTGAAAACTTGAGACTGAGCGGTTAAAGTCAAGGTCCAAAGCAAAAACAGAGTGTGCTTAAGAACCCTGGACACCTCTAATTGGGGACTTTAGCAAAGCTGATTCACAATCTAAAAAGGTTCACCCAGTTATGTGTCTGTGGCATGTATGTATCCGGTGGTAATACTGGAAAACAGAGTGCTTAGGGCCACGGCCAAGACTCACAAAGTAGCTGTGTTCAAGAATCAACATACTGAACTAGGAGAATCAATAACACTATCTAAACTCTGAGTTCCTATAGATGCCAATCATTCTGAACTTCAATGGATAAAGTGAGATGCCAAAACTATTCAAGAGGCAAAAAGCTACAAGTCCCGCTCATCTGATTGGAGCCAAGTTTCATTGATAGTTTGGAATTTATAGTATATTCTCTTCTTTTTTATCCTATTTGATTTTCAGTTGCTTGGGGACAAGCAACAATTTAAGTTTGGTGTTGTGATGAGCGGATAATTTATACGCTTTTTGGCATTATTTTTAGTATATTTTTAGTATGATCTAATTACTTTTAGGGATGTTTTTATTAGTTTTTATGCTAAATTCACATTTCTGGACTTTACTATGAGTTTGTGTGTTTTTCTGTGATTTCAGGTATTTTTTGGCTGAAATTGAGGGACTTGAGCAAAAATCAGATTCAGAGGTTGAAGAAGGACTGCAGATGCTGTTGGATTCTTACCTTCCTACACTCAAAGTGGATTTTCTGGAGCTACAGAACTCCAAATGGTGCGTTCTTAATTGTGTTGGAAAATAGACATCCAGGACTTTCCAGAAATATATAATAGTCCATACTTTGATTAATAATAGATGACGTAAACCGGCATTGAACGCCAGTTCCATGCTGCATTCTGGAGTCAAATGCCAGAAACAGGTTGCAAAGTGGAGTTAAACGCCAGAAACAGGATACAAACTGGTGTTCACCTCCAAGAGAAGCCTCTACACGTGTAAAGCTCAATGCTCAGCCCAAGCACACACCAAGTGGGCCTCGGAAGTGGATTTCTGAATCATTTACTCATTTCTGTAAACCCTAGTAACTAGTTTAGTTTAAATAGGACTTTTTACTATTGTATTTATAGATTCTCTTTGATTAGTTTTATGCTATCGGAGACCTTTATGGGGGCTGGCCATTCGGCCATGCCTGAACTTTTCAATTATGTATTTTCAACGGTAGAGTTTCTACACACCATAGATTAAGGTGTGGAGCTCTGCTATTCCTCATAAATTAATAGAAAGTACTACTGTTTTTCTACTCAATTCAACTTATTCCGCTTCTAAGATGTTCATTCGCATCCAAGAACATGATGAATGTGATGATTATGTGACGCTCGTCATCATTCTCACTTATGAACGCGTGCCTGACAAACACTTCCGTTCTACATGCAAACAAGCTAGAATGAGTATCTCTTGGATATCTAATACAGGGGACCGAGTCCGAGTTATTAGTGTCTTCGTGGTATAAGTTAGAACCCATGGACGGCCATTCTTGAGAATCCAGAAAGTCTAAACCTTGTCTGTGGTATTCCGAGTAGGATTCAGGGATTGAATGACTGTGACGAGCTTCAAACTCACGAGTGCTGGGCGTAGTGACAGACGCAAAAGGATAGTAAATCCTATTCCAGAATGATCGAGAACTGACAGATGATTAGCCATGCAGTGACAGTGCATTAGACCATTTTTACAGAGAGGATGGGATATAGCCATTGACAACGGTGATGCCCTAATAAAGCTTGCCATGAAAAAGAGTAGGATTGATTGGATGAAGACAGCAGGAAAGCAGAGGTTCAGAGGAACGAAAGCATCTCTATACTCTTATCTGAAATTCTCACCAATGAATTACATAAGTATCTCTATCCTA
>NC_029789.2:57712114-57737203 GCF_000816755.2 Arachis ipaensis
TCTTCGTGGTATAAGTTAGAACCCATGGATGGCCATCTTGAGAATCCGGAAAGTCTAAACCTTGTCTGTGGTATTCCGAGTAGGATTCAGGGATTGAATGACTGTGACGAGCTTCAAACTCACGAGTGCTGGGCGTAGTGACAGACGCAAAAGGATAGTAAATCCTATTCCAGAATGATCGAGAACCGACAGATGATTAGCCATGCAGTGACAGCGCATTGGACCATTTTCACTGAGAGGACAGGTGGCCATTGACAACGGTGATGCCTAACATATAGCTTGCCATGGAAAGGAGTAGGACTGATTGGATGAAGACAGCAGGAAAGCAGAGGTTCAGAGGAACGAAAGCATCTCTATACTCTTATCTGAAATTCTCACCAATGAATTACATAAGTATCTCTATCCTATTTTAATTATCTTTTAGTACACTATAATCTCTTAATACATTTGAATCCGCCTGACTGAGATTTACAAGGTGACCACAGCTTGCTTCAAGCCGACAATCTCCGTAGGATCGACCCTTACTCACGTAAGTTTATTACTTGGACGACCCAGTGCACTTGCTGGTTAGTTGTATGAAGTTGTGAAATAGAATTAAGAACATGAACGTGCGTATTGAGTTTTTAGTGCCGTCACCAAGGAAGGAATGATAACGATTTCGCGCACCACCTGCCCAAAAGACCCTTATCCACTCCCAAGTATCGACGCTCTGGTAGATGCTTCCTCCGGATATAAATACCTCTCGTTTATGGATGCATATTCTGGATACAATCAAATCCCTATGTATTCACCCGATCAAGAAAAAACCTCGTTTTTAACACCAAAAGTGAATTACTGCTACATTGTGATGCCTTTTGGTCTCAAGAACGTGGGAGCTACTTATCAAAGGCTAATGAATAAAGTCTTTTCAGATCATATCGGAAAATTCATGGAAGTCTACGTGGACGACATGTTAATAAAGACACAAAGTGAAAAGGCATTATTGTCCGACCTGGTCCAAGTGTTCGACACTATAAGGAAGCATGGCATGAGACTCAATCCTGCAAAATGCACCTTTGCAGTAGAAGCAGGCAAGTTCTTAGGTTTTATGCTCACATAAAGAGGAATTGAGGCAAATCAGGATAAATGCCAGGCCATACTCAACATGAAGAGCCCAACCTGTGTCAAAGAGGTACAACAACTCAACGGGAGACTCGCAGCCTTATCTAGATTCCTAGCGGGATCAGCAATAAGATCTCTTCCCTTCTAGGCTACTCTAAGGAAAGGAAAGAAGTTCGAATGGACAACAGAGTGCGAACAAGCCTTCCAAGATTTTAAAAGATTTCTAGGACGGCCACCTATCCTATCTTGGCCACGAGAAGGAGAACCACTCATATTATACCTCACGGTAGGGAGTCGGGCAGTAGCCTCAGCACTAGTTCGAGAAGAGGACAGTGGGCAACAACCCGTATACTTCATCAGTAAAGCATTACAAGGATCCGAGCTGAACTACCAAAAAATAGAAAATTTTCCCTATGCTCTCATACTAACATCTCAACGACTTCGCCCGTACTTCCAAGCTCACACCATTAAAGTTCGGACCAACCAGCCCATAAAAGGGATATTGCAGAAAACAGATCTAGTAGGCAGAATTTTAAAATGGGCAGTCGAGTTATCCGAGTTTGACCTCCAATATGAAGTTCGGACAGCCATCAAATCACAGTACTTAGCCGACTTCATTGCAGAATTTACAGACACCCCGGAAACCCCCACAAAATGGAATCACTACATGGACGGTTCCTTGAATAAGACTGGAAGCGGCGCAGGTGTGATAATTGAAAGTAATCAAGGAACCCAAATCGAACTCTCTCTCAAATTCGGGTTCCCAGCCTTAAACAACCAGGCAAAATATGAGGCACTACTAGCTGGTTTAAAGCTGGCTAAAGAGGTCGGAGCTCAAAGACTCATTATCTTCAGCGACTCACAGGTGATCACTTCACAAATAACGGGGAGCTACCAAGCCAAGGACCCCAATATGAAAAAGTACCTGGGCAAAACCAGGGAACAGCTCGGACAATTCCGAGAATATGAGATCCGCCACATACCCCGCGAGCAGAATGCCCGAGCTGACGCACTCTCAAAACTAGCCAGCACCAAACCAGGAGGCAACAATAGAAGCCTCATCCAGGAAATACTACAGAACCCGTCAATCTCGGAAGAGGAAAAAGTCCTAGCCATAATAGGTCTAAATCAAGGATGGATGACTCCTATAATTAACTACCTCAAAACAGAAACACTTCCTACAGATGAGAAGGAGGCAAAAAGGTTAAAACGGGAGGCACAATACTACACTATCATAAACAACACTCTATACAAAAGAGGAATTTCAATACCATTGTTAAAATATGTACCGACTTCCAACACGAAGGAAGTTCTAGAAGAAATACACAGTGGCATCTGTGGCAATCATCTCGGAGCACAAGCGCTCACCAAAAAAGTACTCCAGGCAGGATTTTATTGGCCAACTCTACAAAAGGAGGCCACAGAGTTCATAAAGACATGTTCATCATGTCAAAAACATGCCAACTTTCACATCGCCTCCGCCAGAGGAGCTCATCAACGTAACCTCACCTTGGCCATTTGCAAAATGGGGACTCGACCTTCTCGGACCTTTTCCTCAGGGATCCGGACAAGTTAAATTCCTCATAGTAGGGGTAGACTATTTCACAAAGTGGATCGAGGCAGAACCTCTAGCTAACGCCACTGCTCAAAGAAGTCGAAAATTCCTATATAGGAACATTGTCACAAGGTTCGGGGTTCCATACTCCATCACCACAGACAATGGCACACAATTCACAGATGCAGGCTTCAGAAAATTAGTAGCCGACTTGAACATAAAGCACCAATTCACTTCCGTCGAACATCCCCAAGCCAATGGACAAGCCGAAGCTGCCAACAAAGTCATATTGGCTGGGCTAAAACGGAGATTACAAGACGCAAAGGGAGCTTGGGCCGAAGAGCTCCCACAAGTCCTATGGGCATATCGAACAACGCCACATTCCACCACAAAAGAATCACCCTTCCGATTAGCATACGAGACGGAGGCAATGATCCCAGTGGAGATCGAGGAAGGGTCGCCTAGAGTGGTCCATTACAATGAGGAAGCCAACTGCCAACTTCAAAGGGAAGAGCTCGACCTACTTCCTGAAATCCAGGAAAGAGCTCGGATAAAGGAAGAAGCACTAAAACGTCGAATGGCTTCCAGATATAATCAAAAGGTAGTGCCAAGAGGTTTCGCTGAAGATGATCTCATCCTAATCCGAAATGATATTGAAACAACTCGACCTGGAGAAGGAAAGCTGGCAGCAAACTGGAAAGGACCCTATCGAGTTATAGAAGTACCTGGGAAGGGCTACTACAGACTATCCGAACTCGATGGGCAATAGCTTCCTAGGTCGTGGCATGCCTGCAACCTAAGAAGGTACTATAGCTAGAAACGGTAAAAGATCTCAGCATAAGATACACTCTTTTTCCTGAAAAGGTTTTTTAATGAGGCACCAAGTTGAGATCCAGAAATTATCCGACTCAAAAGGATAAAAACTCCATATGTACATATTTTCATTTTCTTTTAAATAAAATATATTAGACGTTCTACAAGTTTTCAAGACGCATTAATCTGAAACATTCATCGTCTGATTATAAAGCAACAGATTGGCAGAAAGTGAAAAAGAAATTCACTGCACAATCACGATAAAGACCAACAGAGATGAAAACCAAATTCATCTAAAGGTCGACTAAACGAGGATTGAACTCACCTTCTACAAATCGGCAAAGATGAAAACAGAATAATATAAGAAGTTATCGAAAGTGATCCGGAGAAAAGACCTGACGAGGTCTTAATGGATTGCTAAATAATAACTTAAAGACTGGCCGACGTTAAGAAGTCGGACTAAGTAAAACCAAGTTATAAGTAAACCCTGGAAAGAGGTCTGGCCAACCTTATAAAAGAGGATTACTTTAACTTAGAAGGGCTCGACATGACGAAGTCGGCCCAAGACATAAAAGTTATAAAAGTAATCCCTGAAAGAGACCTGAACAAGGTCCAAGAAAGAGGATTACAAAAATAACTTAGAAGGGCTCGGTATGACGAAGTCGGCCCAAGACATAAAAGTTATAAAAGTAATCCCTGAAAGAGACTTGAACAAGGTCCAAGAAAGAGGATTACAAAAATAACTTAGAAGGGCTCGACATGACGAAGTCGGCCCAAAACATAAATGTTATAAAAGTAATCCCTGAAAGAGACCTGAACAAGGTCCAAGAAAGAGGATTACAAAAATAACTTAGAAGGGCTCGGTATGACGAAGTCGGCCCAAGACATAAAAGTTATAAAAGTAATCCCTGAAAGAGACTTGAACAAGGTCCAAGAAGGAGGATTACAAAAATAACTTAGAAGGGCTCGACATGACGAAGTCGGCCCAAAACATAAATGTTATAAAAGTAATCCCTGAAAGAGACCTAAACAAGGTCCAAGAAAGAGGATTACAAAAATAACTTAGAAGGGATCGACATGACGAAGTCGGCCCAAAACATAAAAGTTATAAAAGTAATCCCTGAAAGAGACCTGAACAAGGTCCAAGAAAGAGGATTACAAAAATAACTTAGAAGGACCCGACATGACGAGGTCGGCCCAAAACATAAAAGTTATAAAAGTAATCCCTGAAGGAGACCTGAACAAGGTCCAAGAAAGAGGATTACAAAAATAACTTAGAAGAACACAATGCAAAGAAGTCGGTCCAAAACATAAAGCTACCAAAATAATCCCTGAAAGAGACCTAAAAAGGGGTCCAAAAAAGAGGATTACCAACAATAGCTCGGACAAAACCAACATAATGAAATCGGCGACCTTAGTGTTATACAACAAAAAGTTCCAGGACTACCAAAAACCTAAAAAAGGCACCAAGATAAGATAAAGATCGACATGATATTAAAGGCGTGGAGATATAATAAAAACAAGTTCAAAGAGGCTACCCAAATCAGCCCCAAGAACTTGGAAGCTATTTTTTGTTTTTCAAAATAAGGTTGCGAAACAAGCAACTAAAAAGTGTCAACAGTCAGCAAAACATCAATTCCAAAATAAAGAATTTAATAGCCCACAAGCCGGGGAAATATACACAAACAAAGAGAAATTTCAGCTAAGATCCAAAGCCTTCTCGGCAGCATCAACACGAGGTGAAGGAGGGTGATCCTGGAGAGGCACTGCATCCACTGTGCCATTATCCCTATTCAAAATTTGGCAATCAGGATCTAATTCTGGAGGAACTGTAGAAGTCGACACTTTAGGAGCAAGCGCAAAGGGAGGTTCGACATCATCATCATCTGGGTCGTCAGGGACAATCTTACCATCCCTCACAACATTGTCTAGGCTGAAGAGACTAAGGTCGACCTCAGGAGCAAGAACTCGAACCTGCTCCTTCAGGTTCTCATAAGCAGCATTTACGCTGCCAACAAGGTGACCCTGGAGCTCGGAGTAATCAACTCGGGCAGACTCCAACTCCTCCCTCAGACGCATTACCTCCCGATAGGATGTGACGTAGCTGTCTTTATGCCTCAATGTCGTGTCCTCAGCCAACCTCACAGAAGCCACCAAGGCAAGAGAGCTAGCCTTCTCGCTCTTCAGCTCCTTCTCCAGTTTGGTCACTTTCACTTCAAGCTCCTCCTTCAAGCCCTTCATCCGATCGAACTCCTATTTAGCCTCCTCGATGAAGGCTTTGGTAGCATGAAGGGGAAGATTTTGGACAGTTCGATACAGGGCAGCTCCCATATGTGCCATCTTAATGCTGCTCCGAGTTATAAGATCTAAATGGCTAAGGAGTGATACATCATCCATAGGGAGGGCACCATAAGGACCGATCTGCTGATCGACAAACTCCACCGCATCAAAGTTAGGAGCATCAAGGTTGAAAGGCTCAATTGTTTTTTGTTTTTTGTTGGGAGGAGCACCAGAGGTAGCGACAGAAGTCTGTGGAGGGTCAGCCAGACGAACCCGAGGAGTAGGGATCACCTTCCTCGGCCCAGGTGAACTTGGCACGGGCGGCTTCACCTGAACTTGAGAAGATCTCTCTCCTGCCACCTTGGCCGATATATTTTGAGCAGCAGCAGCCTTCCTTGCCTTTTTGAAGGCCTTCATAGAGTCATTATTTTTAGACATCTCTGAAAAACAGAATCAACCACAGTAATGGGTTACAATCACAAAAAGAGGAAGCAAAGCTAAAAACAAGTATAAAAACAAGTCAGACAGTACCCAAAGCAGTTCGAACCAGGGACAGGTCCCCCAGAAACCTTTTTGTATCAAGGTGGGGCGGTTCCCCCCATATATCTTCAAGAACAATTACAAAAGCCCGCTCAACCTCGTCAAGCATCTTCCATGTATAACGAGACACTGACACATTCTTTTGCCATTCTAGAGGAAAAGCAGTCTCATCATTCTCATCAAGAAAAAAGGGGCGGGCCCCCTCAACAGCTCGAGCTTTAAAGAAATAGTTCTTAAAATCCTTAAAGAACTCATCATACATGGCAAAAACTTTATGTCCCTGGGCAGACCTAAAAGAAACCCAAGAAGCTTTCTTTTTGGAAGAAACCCCAGGCTTGGCTGAAATAAAAAGTTAAAGGAAAAGAGTCTGAGAAGGTGTTACGCCTAACTCCTGACAAAGCAACTGAAAGATCTTGACAAAACCCCAGGAATTCGGGTGAAGCTGAGATGGGGCAACGTTACACGACCACAACAAGTCGGTCTCAAAAGAAGTAAAGGGAAAAGTAATGTCCAGCTGGCTGAAGAAATACTCATAGGCATAGAAGAAGGGACGCTCCCCCGCGACCAAGGTTGGAAAACAAACCCTCTCGTCAGAGTCGGGTGCTACAAGCTCATAATCCCTCTCCTGGGCACCGCTACCATAAATCCTATGATGTTTTCTCAGCTCTACACAAAACTCAGCATCCACCACAGAGACACACATTAAGACAAGAGAGTCCAGCCAATCGGACATCCCCTCAGGAACTTTAAAAGACATCTCTACAATATTTTTGCGAGAAGACATGGCCAAACTAGTCCTACAAACAAAAAAAGAAGATTGGATTACTAAAAAACATCTCGGACGAAATCAGAATAACTCGGCCAACATAATCCAGTACAGTACAAGCAACAAAAGGAAACCCCAGGACCTGTTCATACCCTGGGTCGCGCTACCCGACCTGGGATGATTGGCGACAAAGCGACCGACCTCTTCAGGTCAGGCTATCCAACCTCTTCTCAAAGAGGTCGGCCAAATCGACAAGAAAGCCCAACAAAGGGCCCAAATAGAGGAACACGACCCACATCCAAAGGCAATCCAGGCCTATACAGACAAAGGCGGTTCCCTTGAAGATAAGCTGACTTCACCCCAAATAAGATAAGATAAGATAAGATAACTAACTTATCTTATCAGAAAGGTCAGCCCACACTACTATAAACACACTGGAGCACCCAGGTATAACTCATACTCTGATTCTACAATAAACATGCTTAATACCCTTGCTAACTTAAGCATTGGAGTCTCTTGCAGGTACCCCCACCCTCCGGTGGCCAAGGATCAGCAGTGCAGCAAGTCCAACAAGTCGGACACAACAGCTCTGGCCGTCACCAGCCCGCCGGACATGCCATCTCCGACCAGTACAGAAGATCTCATCCGAGATCGACCTCCAGTTTCAGGTAACCCTCGGAACATTGGCGCCGTTGTCGGAGACCCTGGAAGTCATCCCAATACCATGGCAGACAGCCATGACAATGACCACGACTCAGATCTAGAAAACAGAACACCACATAAGAACGTGGACACTACATTGAAGGATGCTCCAGAATCCAACGGAGACAAAAACTCATCAAATCCGGGAGCAATAGAAGCGCTTCAAGATCGCTTAAAGCAACTTGAGAAAAAAACCCAACAACAACGGGAGATCGGAAAGGATCTGCAAAGAGAGGTACGGCGACGTCGAGAATTGGAAGAAAAACTACAGCAATTAGAAGCCTATCTCAAATCAAAAGCTCCTCGGACCACTCCTGAGTAAAATTCACGCAAAGAACAAGATCCATTCACCAGGAAAATCATGAAAACCAAAATTCCAAAAGACTTCAAGCTCCCGGATATGATTTTGTATGATGGCGCCACAGATCCCAACCATCACTTCAGCAATTTCAGAAGCAGAATGTACCTTATCGATGCCTCAGATGCCGTTCGATGCAAAGCTTTTCCAACAACTCTCACGAAGACAGCAATCAGATGGTTCGACAACTTACCTCCAAAGTCCATCTCAAACTTTGACGACCTGGCCAAAAAGTTCCTGGCCAGATTCTCCATCCAGAAAGATAAGGCCAAGCACACCCCCAGTTTACTAGGGATCAAGCAAGGAGAACGGGAAAGCCTTCGCAACTACATGGAGAGATTCAACAAAACATGCATGGACATTCAAAGCTTACCAACAGAGGCCGCTATCATGGGACACATCAACGGCCTACGGGAGGGACCTTTTAGCCAATCTATATCAAAGAAGTACCCTACCTCCTTAGACGAAGTACAGGAGCGAGCAGAAAAATACGTCAACATGGAAGAAAATGCTCGGTTGGGAGAAACCTCCAAATCCGGGGTCCCCTACCGAGATAAAGACAAGGAATCCAAAAGGAAAGAAGATCGGCAAGGGGAGAAAATAAAAAAATACCACAATTACACTCCTCTCAAGGTATCCCTAGTTGATGTATACAAAGAAGTCTGCCACACGGAGAAAATACCCCCAGCTCGGTAACTCAAAGGCAAAAGAGGGGGAGGAAATCAGAATGAGTATTGTAAATACCATCGAGTGCGAGGTCACTCCACCAATGAGTGCTTCGATTTAAAGAACATCATAGAAAAGTTGGTGAGGGAAGGAAAATTAGATCGGTTTTTAGCAACTCGAGATGATGATCAAAGAAAGAGACGAAGGGACGAAGATATCGGACGAACCGCGCGATCACCTCGTACACCAGAAAGACACGTCCACATGATACATGGCGGATTCGTAGGGGGAGGAATCTCCAAATCATCTCGTAAAAGATATCTCAAAGAAGTATATCATGTTGAAGGAAAGGAGGAAGCACCCGACATCCCTGCAATCACGTTCACTAAAAAGGACGCATCTGGAATCATCTCGGGACATAACGACCCCATGGTCATTACCATCATACTGGCAAACGCCAATCTCCATCGCACACTAATAGAAGCTCGAAGCTCCGCCGACATCTTATTCAAAACAGCTTTCAACAAACTCGGTTTAGAAGACAAGGAGCTTAAGGCATACCCGAACAGTCTGTTCGGACTGGGAGATACCCCAGTACAACCATTAGGATACATATCACTACATACAACCTTCGGAAAATGGAACCAATCCAGGACCCTCAAAATAGACTACATTGTGGTCGACGTAAGTTTAGCCTACAATGCTCTAATAGGTCGGACAACACTCAATCAACTCGGCGCAATAGTCTCGACCCCACATCTATGCATGAAATTCCCAACTACAGAAGGGATAGCTACAATAAAAGTAGATCAAAAGATGGCGCGCCGCTGTTATAATGAAAGTCTAAACCTCAGAGACAAAGGAGAAGAGATTCATACAATTGAGCTTGGCGGAGTGCAGCGACGAGAGGAACTCCGTCCGCAGCCAGAAGGCGAGATAGAGAAGGTTCAGATAGGAGACACCTCAGACAAAACAACTAATATTGGAACAATCCTAAGAGGAGACTCAAAAGAATTACTAATACAATTCTTACGCGATAATGTCGATCTATTCGCATGGAAACCACAGACATGCCAGGCATAGATCCCAAGCTAATGTGCCACAAGTTGGCGGTCTATCCAGGATCTCGGCCGGTGCAGCAGAGACGTAGAAAGCTTGGGCCAGAGTGATCCCAAGCTGTGGAAGAGCAGGTACAGGCACTACTAGAGGCAGGATTCATAAGAGAAGTCAAGTATCCACTATGGTTAGCCAACGTCGTCTTGGTGAAAAAATCAAATGGGAAGTGGCGAATGTGTATTGATTACACCGATCTCAACAAAGGCGGCCCAAAAGATCCTTACCCACTCCCAAGTATCGACGCTCTGGTAGATGCTTCCTCCGGATATAGATACCTCTCGTTTATGGACGCATACTCGGGATACAACCAAATCCCCATGTATCTACAGATCAAGAAAAGACCTCGTTTTTAACGTCAAAAGCAAATTACTGCTATATCGTGATGCCCTTCGGTCTTAAGAACGCGGGTGCTACTTATCAAAGGCTGATGAACAAAGTCTTCTCAGACCACATCGGAAAAGTCATGGAAATCTATGTGGACGACATGTTGATAAAGACACAAAGCGAAGACACATTACTGTCTGACCTGACTCAAGTGTTCGACACTATAAGGAGGCACGACATGCGACTCAATCCTACAAAATGCACCTTTGCGGTAGAAGTAGGAAAATTCCTAGGTTTCATGCTCACACAAAGAGGAATCGAAGCAAACCCGGATAAATGCCAAGCCATACTCAACATGAAGAGCCCCACCTGTGTCAAAGAAGTGCAGCAACTCAACGGGAGATTGGCCGCCCTATCCAGATTCTTTGCAGGGGCAGCGATAAGATCTCTCCCCTTCTATGCTACTTTAAGAAAGGGAAAGCAGTTCGAATGGACGACAGAATGTGAACAAGCCTTCCAAGACTTCAAAGAGTTCTTAGGACGACCGTCTATCTTATCTCGACCACAAGAAGGAGAACCGCTCATATTATATCTCGCAGTAGGAAGCCGGGCAATAGCCTCATTACTAGTCAGAGAAGACGAAAGTGGGCAACAACCCGTCTACTTCATTAGCAAAGCGCTACAGGGATCCGAGCTGAACTACCAGAAGATAGAAAAGTTTGCCTATGCTCTCATCCTAACATCTCGACGACTTCGCCCGTACTTCCAGGCTCACACCATTAAGGTTCGAACCAACCAGCCCATAAAAGGAATACTACAAAAAACGGATTTAGCAGGCAGAATTTTACAATGGGCAGTTGAGTTATCAGAATTCGACCTCCAATATAAAGCTCGGACGGCCATTAAATCACAGCATCTGGCCGATTTTATCACAGAATTCACAGACGCCTTGGAAACCCCCACAGAATGGAATCTCTACGTGGACGGTTCTTCAAATAAGACTGGAAGCGGCGCAGGTGTGATAAGAGAAAGCAACCAAGGAACCCAAGTTGAGCTCTCCCTTAAGTTCGGGTTCCCGGCCTCAAACAACCAGGCGGAATATGAAGCATTATTAGCTGGTTTGAAGCTGGCTACAGAGGTTGGAGCTCAAAAACTCAACATTTACAGCGATTCACTAGTCACCTCGCAGATAACAGGGTGCTATCAAGCCAAAGATCCCACCATGAAAAAGTATCTGGATAAAACCAAGGAACAGCTTGGACAACTCAGGGAATATAAGATCTTCCGCATACCCCGCGAACAAAACGCCCGAGCTGACACACTCTCAAAACTAGCCAGCACCAAACCAGGGGGCAACAATAAAAGCCTCATCCAAGAAATGCTACAGAACCCATCAATTTCGGAAGAGAAAATCCTAGCCATAACAAGTCAGGACCAAGGATGGATGACCCCCATAATTAACTACCTCAAAGCAGAGACGCTCCCCATGGAGGAAAAAGAGGCGAAAAGATTAAAAAGGGAGACACAGTACTACACTATTATAAACAACATCCTGTACAAAAGAGGGATCTTAATACCGCTACTAAAATGTGAGCCGTCCAACAACACAAAGGAAGTGCTAGAAGAAGTACATGGCGGCATGTGCGGCAACCATCTCGGAGCACGAGCTCTCGCCAAAAAAGTACTCCGAGTGGGATTTTATTGGCCAACCCTACAGAAAGAAGCTATAGAATTTGTAAAGACATGTCCACCATGTCAGAAACATTCCAACTTCCACATCGCCCCGCCAGAAGAGCTCATCAGTGTAACCTCGCCCTGGCCATTTGCAAAATGGGGAGTTGATCTTCTCGGATCCTTTCCCCAGGGATCAGGACAAGTAAAATTCCTCATAGTCGGAGTAGACTATTTTACAAAATGGATTGAGACAGAGCCCCTAGCCAACGCCACCGCTCAAAGAAGCCAGAAATTCCTATACAGGAACATTGTCACGAGGTTCGGGGTTCCATACTCCATCACCACAGACAATGGTACTCAATTCACAAACGCAGGCTTCAGGAGACTAGTAGCCGACTTGAATATAAAGCACCAGTTCACCTCCGTCGAACACCCTCAAGCCAATGGACAGGCCGAAGCTGCCAACAAAGTCATATTGGCTGGGTTAAAATGGAGACTACAAGATGCAAAGGGAGCTTGGGCCGAAGAACTTCCATAAGTCCTATGGGCATATCGAACATCGCCACACTCCACGACAAATGAATCACCCTTTCGACTAGCATACGGCGTGGAGGCAATGATCCCAGTAGAGATCGAGGAAGGGTCACCCAGAGTAGTCCACTACAATGAAGAGGCCAACTCTCAACTTTAGAAGGAAGAACTCGACCTACTACCTGAAATCAAGAAAGAGCTCGGATCAGAGAAGAAGCACTAAAACGTCGAATGGCTTCCAGATATAATCAAAAGGTAGTGCCAAGAAGTTTCACGGAGAACGATCTCATCCTAATCCGAAATGATATTGGAACAACTCGACCAGGAGAAGGAAAGTTGGCAGCAAACTGGAAAGGACCCTACCGAGTTGTAAAAGTACTTGGGAAGGGCTAATACAGACTATCTGAACTCGATGGACGAGAGCTTCCCAGATCATGGCACGCCTGCAACCTAAGAAGGTACTACAGCTAGAAAAGTAAAAGATCTCACTATTGGATGCACTCTTTTTCCTGAAAAGGTTTTTTAATGAGGTACCAAGTTGAGACTCAAACACTATTTGACATAAAGGGATGAAAAATTCCCACATGTATATATTTGCACTTTCCTTTGAATAAAATATATATTTTAGATATTCTACAAGATTTCAAGATGCATTAATCTGAAGCATTCATCGTCCGATTATAAAGCAACAGATCGGCAGAAAGTGAAAAATAATTTCACTGCACGATCACGATAAAGATAATCGTCCAATAAAGGTGAAAACGCGATTCACCCAAAAGACGATCTAGAGATGACAACCACTTTCTACAAATCGGCAAAGATAAACACAGAATAATGTAAGAAGTTATTGAAAGTGATCTAAAAAAGAACCTGACGAGGTCTTACGGATTGCTAAAATAATAACTTAAAGACTGGCCGACGTTAAGAAGTCGGACCAAGTCAACCCAAGTTATAAGTAAACCCTGGAAAGAGGTCTGGTCAACCCTATTAAAGAGGATTACTTTAACTTAGAAGGGCCCGACATAACAAAGTCAGCCCAAAACGAAAAAAGTTATACAAGTAGTCCCTGAAAGAGACCTGACAAAGGTCCAAAAAAGAGGACTACAAAAATAACTTAAAGGAGACCGACATAATGAAGTCGGACTCCTACTACTAAGAAGTTATAAAAGTAATCCCTGAAAGAGATCTGACAAAGATCTAAGAAAGAGGATTACAAAAAAGGAGACCGACATAACGAAGTCGGACTCCTACTACTAAAAAGTTATAAAAGCAATCCCTGAAAGAGATCTGACAAAGATCCAAGAAAGAGGATTACAAAAATAACTTAAAGGAGACCGACATAACGAAGTCAGACTCCTACTACTAAAAAGTTATAAAAGCAATCCCTGAAAGAGATCTGAAAAAGATCCAAGAAAGAGGATTACAAAAATAACTTAGAAAAGGATGACGTAAAGAAGTCGCCCTACTACAAAAACAACTTGGAGGACCAACTTGAAGAAATCGGTTATAAATCGTCAGAAATACAAGAAAGAGCGAGAAAACCGAAAAACAAGTCGGACCCACATAGCCATAACCTCAAAAGATCCAAGTTACAAACAATAAAGCAAATCCGAAGAGGACGAGCGGCAGGGTTCCAACATCCTCAGAAAACAAAGAGATACCAAGTTAAGTGCAGAAGCATGATATAATCTACAAAGTTATAAAGCTTCAGAGGCCACCAAAATCTACCTCAAAAGCTGGAAAGTTACTTTTGTTTGTCAAAACAAAAAGTTGCTAGGCAAAGCAACGAGAAAGTAGCAGTAGTTAACAAAACATAAAAAAGCCCACAAGCCGGGCCAACTACGTAAATATCTAGAATAAATGGGCTAAGGGTCATAAGACTTTTTAGTAGCATCAGTCTGAGGAGACGGAGGGCGAGTCTAGAGAGGAACAGCATCTACAGTACCATCATCCTGGTTTAAGATCTGATAGTCAGAATCAGAAGCGGGAGGGCCGACCTCGGCAGGAACAGCAGGAGTTGACACCTTGGCAGAGGACACAGGGGGAGGTTCAACATCATCATCATCCTCGTCATCAGGGACAATCTTGCCATCCTTGACAACGTTATCTAGGCTAAAGAGGGTCAGGTCGGCCTCGGGAGCAATAACCCGAACTTGTTCCTTCAGGTTCTCATAGGCAGCAGTTACACTACCAACAAGATGACCTTGGAGTTCGGAGTAATTAGCTCGGGCATTCTCCAACTCCTCCCTCAAGCGCAACACCTCCCGAAGCTGCAGCAGAAGATTGTGGAGGATCGACCAGACGAACCCGAGGAATAGGAATTGCTTTCCTCGGTCCGGGAGAACTCGGCACAGGAGGCATCACTGGAACCTGAGAAGATCCCTCCCCGGCCGCCTTGGCCGAGATGTTTAGAGCAGCAGTTGCCTTCTTCGCCTTCTTGTAGGCCTTCATAGAATCATTATTTTTC
This sequence comes from Arachis ipaensis, assembly GCF_000816755.2. Taxonomy (NCBI): domain Eukaryota; kingdom Viridiplantae; phylum Streptophyta; class Magnoliopsida; order Fabales; family Fabaceae; genus Arachis; species Arachis ipaensis. The sequence continues at coordinate 57,727,008 of NC_029789.2, forward strand.
GACATCTCTGAAAATACAGAATCAACCACAAAAGACAAGTTACAACATAGGAGAAGAAAAGCTCAGAAGCAAGTATAAAAACAAGTCAGACAGTACCCAAAGCAGTTCGAACCAAAGATAGATCACTCAAGAATCTCTTCGTATCCAGATGGGGAGGTTTCCCCCACAAATCTTCAAGAACAACTACAAAGGCCCGCTCAACCTCATTAAGAATCTCCCATGTATAACATGGCACTCTCACATTCTTTTGCCACTCTAGAGGAAAAGCGGGCTCATCATTTTCATCAAGAAAAAAGGGGCGGACCCCCTCAACAGCACGAACTCGGAAGAAATAGTTCTTAAAATCTTTAAACGACTCATCATACATGGCAAAAACTTTATGCCCCTGGGCCGATCTGAAAGAGACCCAGGAAGCTTTCTTTTTGGAGGAACCTCTGGGCTTGGCCGAGACGAAAAGATAAAGGAAAAGAGTTTCAGAAGGTGTTATGCCTAACTCTTGGCAAAGCAGTTGAAATATTTTGATAAAACCCCAGGAATTCGGGTGAAGCTGGGACGGAGCAATGTTACATGACCACAACAGGTCAGTTTCAAAAGCAGTAAAAGGAAAAGTAACGTTTAATTGGCTGAAGAAGTATTCATAAGCATAGAAGAAGGGACCCTCCCCCTCGATGGAAGTCGGAAAACAAACTCTCTCATCAGAATCAGGGGAAACAAGCTCATAATCCCCTTCACGGGCACTGTTACCACAAATCCTATGGTGCTTCTTCAGCTCTGTGCAAAAATCAGCATCCACAACAGAAACACACAACAAGACAAGGGAGTCCAGCCAATCAGACATCCCCTCGGAAACTCTGGAAGATATCTCTACAATGTTATTGCGAGAAGACATGAGGCCAACTAATCCTACAAGTAAGAAAAGAAGATGGGATTACTAAAAATATCTCGGACAAGGGAGAAAACAACTCAATACGATACAGGCGAACACACAGAAAAGGAAAATCCCAAGACTCAAACCAAAGTCCTGGGGCATCCTTTGGAGGCAATAATAAAGCAAGGTTTCTAGTAAAAATCTGCTTCTCGCACCCCAGCACCTCTCAAAACAAGAAAAGAAGGCTTCAAACAGCAAGCATTTTCCATCAGATTAAAACACAAAAGTCTTCAAAAACATTGCCTTTCAGTCTAAGCCAGCAAAAACCATCCCCAAACATCAAGCACGCCAAACAGAAACCATTAAAGATACAACCTTTTTCAGAATCAGACAAAAGCAACCGTCAAATAAAGCAAGGAACAGATCCGGATAGCGGTACCAGAACAGAAACAACAAGGAACATGCAAAACCTTAAAAGCATCAAGCAAAAACAAAAAGGATCATGCAGAAGGTGGAGAAACCCCCAGAACGCACATTTCAACAACAATAAGGCACGATGGAAACAGAAAGATCCAAACTTTCTCTAAAGGAAAATCAAAATCAAAACCTCATCACAAAAACAAAGAGAAAAGCATGAAATGGGACTAACCTGGAGACGAAAGAAGCTTCGAGGAAGAAAAATGGAGGCGCAGAAATAAAAGCTGCCCAGAAAATCGCCAAACAAATGCCACAACACAAGAAAGCAGAAAGTGCAAACGAAGAACAGAGAGCGAAGAGAGCGGAGAAAAGAAGTTACGAAAAAGGCGAATGAGAGAAACCGTTTCTGGGTTTTCAAAATCAAAATAAAGAGCCAAAAGAAAACGGGGCAATTAATGTTAAAATTAATGAAAACATTAAACCCTCGCACGTTCCCGAAGCGCCGATATAAAAGCGCGCGCATTTAGAGGAAGAACGTTCTACATTCAAAAGCTTCTACAAAGAAAGCGACAAAATGCTTGAGTTCGGCTTCAAAGGACCAAAGTCAAAAACTCGACATCAACAAAAGACCGAGCTCAAGCAGGGGCACTGTTCATACCCTGGGTCACGCTACCCGACCTGGGATGATTGGCGACAAAGTGACCGACCTCTTCAGGTCAGGCTATCCGACCTCTTCTCAAAGAGGTCGGCCAAATCGACAAGAAAGCCCAACAAAGGGCCCAAATAGAGGAACACGACCCACATCCAAAGGCAATCCAAGCCTATACAGACAAAGGCGGTTCCCTTGAAGATAAGCTGACTTCACTCCAAATAAGATAAGATAAGATAAGATAACTAACTTATCTTATCAGAAAGGTCAGCCCACACTACTATAAATACACTGGAGCACCCAGGTATAACTCATACTCTGATTCTACAATAAACCTGCTTAATACCCGTGCTAACTTAAGCATCGGAGTCTCTTGCAAGTACCCTCCACCCTCTGGTGGCCAAGGATCAGCAGTGCAGCATGTCCAACAAGTCGGACACAACAGCTCCGGCCGTCACCAGCCCGCCGGACACGCCATCTCCGACCAGTACAGAAGATCTCATCCGAGATCGACCTCCAGTTTCAGGTAACCCTCGGAACAGGACCCATACCAAAAAGATCTAGGGGCATCCTTTGGAGGCAGTTGACAGGACAAGAACTCAGGGAAACCTACAAGTCTACATCTCTACACATCTTAACAGGAAGATAACACTCTGAGAAGAAAGCCACGAGCTACAAATCAAATAAAGTCATCAAAATAACTACCTTCCAAATTCACAGTCGCAGACGGAACTACCAAGCAACGAAAGTATCAACAAGGAGTCATCAAAGGCGCCACCTTTTTCAGAAAATAAACACCCCAAACAAACAAGCCACTAGAAAAAATCGTTACTTTCTACAAAGGATCATCAGTTAAATCATCAACAGAGCGAAAGTCATCAAAAGGAGCAACCTTCTGGACAAAGTAAAACAGGTTCATAAAAAACCAGAAAAACATGCAGCACAGCGACAAGCAAGCACGACAATGTAAAAAGATTCAAGCTTTCCAAACATGCATTCAAAACCAAAACTTTACCAAAGAACCGAAGGAAAAAACAACAAAAGAAGCACAAAGAAAGAAAAACCAACCAGAACGAAGGAAGAAGCTTCGAAGGAGAGTGAAGATGGAAAGACAGAATCGCCCAGAAAATCGCCGAATGACGCCGCAACGCAAGAAAGGCAAAATGTAGGTGAAAACAGAAAGCGAGAGAGTGAAGGGAGAGGTTACAAAGAAAAATGAAGAAGAGAAATTATTTCTGATTGCAAAATTCAAAATAAAAAGCCAAGGGAAATGGGTCAATTAAAACCAATTAATGAAGGTATTAAACCCTCGCACGTTCCCAAGAACAGAGCGCTGATATAAAAATGCACGCTTTCAGAGGAAAACGTTCCACATTAAAAAAATTTCTACAAGGAAAGAAATCGACAAATGCTCGAGTTTGGCTTTACTAGAGAAGGATCGAAGTCAAGGACTCGACCTCAAAAAAGAAGACCGAACTTAAGCAGGGGCACTGTTCACACCCTGGGTCGAGCTATCCGATCCGGGATGTTCAGTAACAAAGCAACCGACCTCTTTAGGTCAGGCTATCCGACCTCTTCTCAAAGAGCTCGGTCAAATCGACAAGAAAGCCTAAAAAGGGGCCCAACTTAAGGAATACGACCCAAATCCAAAGGCATCCCAAGCCTACAGAGAGAAGGGCGGTTCCCTTGAAGATAAGCTGACCTCACTCAAAGATAAGATAAGATAAAGATAAAATAACTAACTTATCTTATCTAAGAAGGTCACTCCACACTATTATAAATACACTGGAGCACCCAGGTATAACTCATACTCTGATTCTACTAAAAACCTGTTTAATACCCACGCTAACTTAAGCATCAGAGTCTCTTGAAGGTACCACCACCCTCCGGTGACAAAGGATCAGCAGTGCAGCCAGTCCAACAAGTCGGACACGACAGCTCCGGCCACCACCCACCAGCCGGACACGTCATCTCCGACCAGTACAGAAGATCTCATCGGAGATCGACCTACAGTTTCAGGTAACCCTCGGAACATTATGAATTTTGGGTTATGGATTATATATATATGTATGTAACTATTCTCTGGCCAACCTTAACTTCGCAAGCTGACTTCGGAGCTTGATATTTTGTATCTTGATCCTCTACTCTTACATTCCATATATATATACGCAAGTTACATTATTTCTGAGAGTTGCACTTTTAAATTTTGCGAATTTTGTTTTACCCGTTTTTCCAGGCTCCTCGTATATTGTAGCCTTTCATCTACTATATATGTATATATTATTTTAGAGGTCGTAATACCATACCACCTTTGTTTTACAACTTAAGCGTAAAGCTCTGTATGGTAGGGTGTTACAATGCCCTTAAAAATCTTCCTTGGAGAATTTCTTTGTTGTTTTTACCAACTTATTCTTTATGAATGTGTGTACTATGTGTTTGGATGAAAACCAAAATTTCTAGCTCTTTAATGACCGGAATTCACTCCCCATATAAAAATGATGAATCCGTTCTTTTGTCAAGCGCACCAAAATTATCGTCAAGTAAAAACCCACAATGGAGTGGGATCGTATCCACGGCGATTGGTAGATTTGAGCAATTTTAATTAATGGGAGAATTAGTCAAGCTGAGCAATATAGAGTGTGATTGCAGAATCATAAATGAGTAGGAAAGTAAATAACTCAAAAGTAAAGAGAAGCAGTAAAATGCAGAAAAGGAAATGGTAAGAATGTAAAGTGCAGAAACATAAATGACTTAATTGTAAATGGGAATGGGGATTAACAGAATGTAAAGAAAGCTATAAAAAATGTGGAAGATAAGAATATGGGAATTCATTGAGATTAGGAGATGTTGTTCTCTTTGGATTAAGTCCAGCTCATCTCATCTTCAATCATGCAATTCATCGACCTCTTGGCAATCGTGATTGATTGAGCCCCAATTCCTTGATGACTCAATCTCTCAAATCTTGATAATCAGCCAATTCCTTGGTCTAATTTCTCATGAAGAGAGACATTCTTGGTCCCTGATTATACCACACATCCTTGTAGATCCAGAATAGAGGGTGGATTATATATCACCATATCCAATCACCAAAACCCAGATCTACTCAAATGTGAAAAGGGATTTCAAGCTTGGTTTCATGTTTCCTTTTCCAAGGTTCCCATGAAACCCATTTTGCATTTAACCTCTTTCCCAAGATGATTGAACACTAGCATTAAAACGAAATTCCTTCAAGCAAATCAAAGAGAAGATGAAGAGAAGAAGAAATTCACTATCATTAATCCATCAAATACAACAGAGCTCCCTCTTCCAATGAGAGGGAATTTAGCTACTCATAGCTTAGAGAAAAGCACAAGAGATGGAAGAGATGATGTGAAAAGTAAATCTAACTATACTTCAACAAAACTACCACTCAACAACCCCTTCTTAGTACTTTCAGGGGTTATTTATACTACTCCTAGCACTAGAATAAAAAAAATACAAAAGAGAAAAGAAAAATACAATTTGGAGGGAAAATAAAACTCAATAAACATGACCTTCCATCTTGGCGTGTGACTGGTGTTTAAGTGGCGTGCCATGCCCAGCTCTTCAAGTGGCACGCCTCATGTTTTGGTGTCCCTGGTGTGCCCCGCCTTCGAACCCAAGTGGCACGCCCAAGGTCTTTTTAAACCTTGGTTAGCCTGGCGTGCCACGCCTTCGATCCAAGTGGCACGCCCAGGCCTCTTCCTTCTTCTTCTCCTCTCTGGAAAGTTGAACTAGTGTGGTACGCCCAGGGTCTGGCGTGCCGCGCCCTTTGTATGTGCTTAGCCTCTTTGTTAGCGTGCCACACCTAGAGCTCAAGTGGAACGCCCAGACTCTCCTTCTTGTTCCTCTTCTCTGGACAATTGAACTAGCGTGGCACGCCCAGGGTCTGGCGTGCCACGTCCATTGTGGTTGCTTCACTTTCTTCTCTGGAATTTACTACTGGCGTGCCACGGCCAGTGTGTGGCGTGCCACGCCCATGGAGAACCTTCTTCACTTCTCTGGAAAATAGAACTGGCGTGCCACGCCCAGCATTCTTCCTTGCTCCAGTAGCTGGTGTGCCACACCCAGCATCTAAGTGGCACGCCTAAGTGAATAATGAGAGTTGGCGTGCCACGCCTTCGACCTCAAGTGGCACGCCCAGCTTTGCTTGGTCTTCTCTAGTGTTGGCGTGCCACGCCTGGGTCTTCAAGTGGCACGCCAAAGTGAGGATGAGAGCTAGCGTGCCACACCTTCGACACCAAGTGGCACGCCCAAGTGCTTGGACCTTTAACCTCTTCTCTGGAAACTTGTACTTGCGTGCCACGCCTTGCTGCTCAAGTGGCACACCCACTTTAAGGTGGCTCTTTTAAGCTTGGCGTGCCACGCCTGGGTCTTCAAGTGGCACGCCAAAGTAATGGTTTGGAGCTGGCGTGCCACGCCTTCGATACCAAGTGGCACGCTGGTGCGCAAAAATCGTGATGGTTCATTCCTTGGTAGTGGCGCTAAAAACTTAATATGCACGTTCATAATCTTAGTTCTTTGTCACAACTTCGCACAACTAACCAGCAAGTACACTGGGTCGTCCAAGTAATAAACCTTACGTGAGTAAGGGTCGATCCCACGGAGATTGTCGGCTTAAAGCAAGCTATGGTCACTTTGTAAATCTCAGTCAGGCGGATTCAATTGATTATGGAGATTTAATAATTAAAAGATAAATAAAACGTAAATTAAAGATAGAGATACTTATGTAATTCATTGGTGAGAATTTCAGATAAGCGTATGAAGATGCTTGTTCCTCCTGAACCTCTGCTTTCCTATTGTCTTCATCCAATCATTCATACTCCTTTCTATGGCAAGCTGTATGTTAGGCGTCACTGTTGTCAATGGCTACATCCTGTCCTCTCAGTGAAAATGGTCCAATGCGTTGTCACTGCATGGCTAATCATCTGTCGGTTCTTGATCATACTTGAATAGGATCCATTGATCCTTTTGCGTCTATCACTACGCCCAGCACTCGCGAGTTTAAAGCTTGTCGTAGCCATCCCTTCCCAGATCCTACTCGGAATACCACAGACAAGGTTTAGACTTTCTGGATCTCAAGAATGGCCGTCCATAGATTCTAACTTATATCACGAAGACTCTGATTAAGAAATCCCAGAGATATTCATTCAATCTAAGGTAGAACTGAAGTGGTTGTCAGGCACGGGTTCATAGGTTGGGAATGATGATGACTGTCACGATCATCACATTCATATTGAAGTGCGAATGAATATCTTAGAATCAGAATAAGCTTGAATTGAATAGAAAAATTATAGTACTTTGTATTAATTTATGAGGAACAGTAGAGCTCCACACCTTAATCTATGGTGTGTAGAAACTCTACCGTTGAAAATACATAAGAACAAGGTCCAGGCATGGCCGAATGGCCAGCCCCCATAAAGGTCTAAGATAGCATAAAACTGATCAAAGATGATCCCTAGATCTAAATACAATAGTAAAAAGTCCTATTTATACTAAACTAGTTACTAGGGTTTACAGAAATGAGTAAATGATGCAGAAATCCACTTCTGGGGCCCACTTGGTGTGTACTTGGGCTGAGAATTGAGCTTTACACGTGTAGAGGCTTCTCTTGGAGTTGAACGCCAATTTGTAACCTATTTCTGGCGTTTAACTCCACTTTGCAACCTGTTTTTGGCGTTTAACTCCATAATGCAACATGGAACTAGCGTTGAACACCAGTTTGCGTCGTCTAAACTCGGGCAAAGTATGGACTATTATATATTGTTGGAAAGCCGTCTTCCGCTGCTACTTCTGGTGCTTCTCCCAATAAGAAACAAAAAACAATTGAGCCTTTCAACCTTGATGCCCCTGATTTTGGCATCTCACTTTATCCTTTGAAGTTTAGAATGATTGGCATCTATAGGAACTCAGAGTTCAGATAGTGTTATTGATTCTCCTAGTTCAGTATGTTGATTCTTGAACATAGCTACATTATGAGTCTTGGCCGTGGCCCTAAGCACTTTGTTTTCCAGTATTACCACCGGATACATAAATGCCACAGACACATAACTGGGTGAACCTTTTCAGATTGTGACTCAGCTTTGCTAAAGTCCCCAATTAGAGGTGTCCAAGGTTCTTAAGCACACTCTTTTTTTTTCTTTGGACATTGACTTTAACCGCTCAGTCTCAAGCTTTCACTTGACACCTTCACGCCACAAGCACATGGTTAAGGACAGCTTGGTTTAGCCGCTTAGGCCAGGATTTTATTCCTTTAGGCCCTCCTATCCACTGATGCTCAAAGCCTTGGATCCTTTTTATTTACCCTTGCCTTTTGGTTTTATGGGCTATTGGCTTTTTCTGCTTGCTTTTTCTTTTTCTTTCTCTTTTTTTTTTCACCATTTTTTTTTCTTTTTTTTCGCAAGCTTTTGTATTCAGTGCTTTTTCTTGCTTCAAGAATCATTTTTATGATTTTTCAGATTATCAAATAAGATGTCTCCTTTTTCCTTATTCTTCAAGAGCCAACATATTTAACATTCATAAACTACAATATCAAAAGACATATGCACTGTTCAAGCATTCATTCAGAAAACAAAAAGTATTGTCACCACATCAAAATAATTAAACTAGTTTCAAGGATGAATTCGAAACCATGTACTTCTTGTTCTTTTGTTTTTAGAATATTTTTTCATTTAAGAAAGGTGATGGATTCATAGTAAAGACACAAACATAAATAAAACATAAAGCTCAAAAATCGAAAAACAGTAAAATAAATAGACAAGGAGATTAAGGAATGAGTCCACCTTAGTGAGGATGGCGTCTTCCTCTTCTTGAAGAACCAATGGTGCTTTTTAGCTCCTCTATGTCTCTTCCTTGTCTTTGTTGCTCCTCCCTCATAGCTCTTTGATCTTCTCTAATTTCATGGAGGATGATGGAATGCTCTTGGTGCTCCATCCTTAGTTATCCCAAGTTGGAGCTTAATTCTTCTAGGGAAGTGTTGATTTGCTCCCAATAGTTATGTGGAGGAAAGTGCATCCCCTGAGGCATCTCAGGGATTTCATGGTGAGGAATTTCCTCATGCTCATGTTGAGGTCCATGATCTCTTGTTTGCTCCATCCTTTTCTTAGTGATAGGCTTGTCCTCTTCAATGAGGATGTCTCCCTCTATGTCAACTCCAACCGAATTGCAGAGGTGGTAAATGAGGTGAGGAAAGGCTAACCTTGCCAAAATAGAGGACTTGTCAGCCACCTTGTAGAGTTCTTGAGGTATAATCTCATGAACCTCCACTTCCTCCCCAATCATGATACTATGGATCATGATGGTCCGATCTATAGTAACTTCAGACTGGTTGCTAGTAGGAATGATTGAGCATTAAATAAACTCCAACCATCCTCTAGCTACAGGCTTAAGGTCCAGTCTTCTCAATTGAACCGGATTGCCTCTTGAGTCAATTTTCCATTGAGCTCCTTCTACACTTATATCCATGAGAACTTGGTCCAACCTTTGATCAAAGTTGACCTTCTAGTGTAGGGGCGTGCGTTTTCTTCCATCATTGGCAAGTTGAACGCCAGCCTTACATTTTCTGGACTGAAATCTAAATATTTCCCCCGAACCATGGTGAGCCAATGCTTTGGATTTGAGTTCACACTTTGATCATGGTTCCTAGTGATCCATGCGTTTGCATAGAACTCTTGAACCATTAAGATCCCGACTTGTTAAATGGGGTTGGTGAAAACTTCCCAACCTCTTCTTTAGATCTCAAGTCGGATCTCCGGATACTCATTCTTTTTGAGCTTGAAAGGAACCTCAGAGATCGCTTTCTTCTTGACCACAACTTCATAGAAGTTGTCTTGATGGACCTTTGAGATGAATCTCTCCATCTCCCACGACTCAGAGGTGGAAGCAATTACCTTCCCTTTCCTCTTTCTTGAGGTTTCTCTGGCCTTAGGTGCCATTAATGGTTATGGAAAAATAAAAAGCTATGCTTTTACCACACCAAACTTAAAATGTTTGCTCGTCCCCGAGCAAAAGAAGAAAGAAAGAAGGAGAAGAAGAAGAAAAATGGAGGAGAGCGAGAGAGGGGTGTATTCGGCCAAGGGGAAGAAGAGAGGGTTGTGTTGTGTGAAAATAAAGAAGGAATGAGGGGTTTATATAGGAGTGTGGGGAGGGTTAGGGTGCGGCCATTAGGGTTGGGTTTGGGAGGGAAAATAGTTTGAATTTTGAAGGTAGGTGGGGTTTATGGGGAAGAGAAGATGGATGTGAGTG
>NC_029789.2:57737318-57794210 GCF_000816755.2 Arachis ipaensis
AAGAGTGATTGAGGTGATTGGTGAAGGGTATTTGGGGAAGAGAGTTATGAAAAGGTGTGAAGAGGAGACAAGAAAAGGTAGGGATCCTGTGGGGTCCACAAATCCTGAGGGGATCCTATGGGGTCCACAGATCAAGTGGGGTCAAGGACTTAACATCCCTGCTCCAATTAGGCGTGTAAAATGCCCTTGCTGTGCAATCCTGGCGTTTAACGCCAGACTGCTGCTTGTTTCTAGCGTTAAACGCCCAAATGTAGCCTGTTTTTGGCATTTAATGCCAGGCAGATGCTTGTTTCTGGCGTTAAATGCCAGCTTGGTGCTTGTTTCTGGCCTTAAACGCCAGACTGCTCTTCCTCCAGGGTGTGTTATTTTTCATTCTATTTTTCATTCTGTTTTTTATTTTTCAATAGTTTTTGTGACTTCACATTATCATCAACCTAAAGAAAACATAAAATAACAAGAGAAAATAAAAAAATATAATTAGATAACATTGGGTTACCTCCCAACAAGCGCTTCTTTAATGTCAATAGCTTGACAGTGAACTCTCATGGAGCCTCACAGATGTGCAGAGCATTGTTGGAACCTCCCAACACTAAACTTAGAGTTTGAATGTGGGGATTCAACAGCAAACTTAGAGTTTGGTTGTGGCCTCCCAACACCTAACTTAGAGTTTGACTGTGGGGGCTCTGGTTGACTCTATAGTGAGAGAAGCTTTTCATGCTTCCTCTCCATGGTTACAGAAGGAGATCCTTGAATTTTAAACACAAGGTTGTCCTCATTCAGGTGAAGGACCAACTCTCCTCTGTCCACATCAATCACAGCTCTTGCTGTGGCTAGGAAGGGTCTTCCAAGGATGACGGATTCATCCTCATCCTTCCCAGGGTTTAGGATTATAAATCAACAGGGATGTAAAGGCCTTCAACCTTTACTAACACGTCCTCTACTAGTCCATAAGCCTATTTTCTTGAGTTGTCTGCCATCTCTAATGAGATTCTGGCAGCTTGCACCTCAAAGATCCCAAGTTTCTCCATTACAGAGAGTGGCATTAAGTTTATTCCTGACCCTAGGTCACACAAAACCTTCTCAAAGGTCATGGTGCCTATGTTACAGGGAAATAGGAATTTGCTAGGATCCTATTTCTTTTGAGGTAATTTCTGCCTATCCAATGCATTCAGTTCATCGGTGAGCAAGGGAGGTTCATCTTCCCAAGTCTCATTACCAAATAATTTGGCATTCAGCTTCATGATTGCACCAAGGTACTTAGCGACTAGCTCTTCAGTAATGTCTTCATTCTCTTTAGAAGAAGAATACTCATCAGAGCTCAGGAAGGGCAGAAGGAGGTTCAATGGAATCTCTATGGTCTCTAGATGAGCCTCAGATTCCTTGGGTTCCTCAAAGGGAAACTCCTTATTGGTCATTGAACGTCTCAGGAGGTCTTCCTCACTAGGATTCACGTCCTCCTCCTCCCTTGTAGGTTCGGCCATGATGGTCAAATCAATGGCCTTGCACTCTCTCTTTGGATTTTCTTCTATATTGCTTGGGAGAGTACTAGGAGGAGTTTCAGTGACTCTTTTACTTAGCTGGCCCACTTGTGCCTCTAAATTCCTAATGGAGGACCTTGTTTCATTCATAAAACTCACAGTGGCCTTAGATAGATCAGAGACTATATTGCTAAGCTAGATGGATTCTGCTCAGAATTCTCTGTCTGTTGCTGAGTGGATGATGGAAAAGGTTTGCTATTGCTAAACCTGTTTCTTCCACCATTATTAAAGCCTTGTTGAGGCTTTTGTTGATCCTTCCATGAGAAATTTGGATGATTTCTCCATGAGGGATTATAGGTGTTTCTATAGGGTTCACCAACGTAATTCACCTCTGCTATTGCAGGGTTCTCAGGATCATAAGCTTCTTCTTCATAAGATGCCTCTTTAGTACTGTTGGATGATTCCTTCAATCCATTTAGACTCTGAGAGATCATATTGACTTGCTGAGTCAATATTTTATTCTGAGCCAATATGGCATTCAGAGTATCAATTTCAAGAACTCCCTTCCTTTGAGGCGTCCCATTATTCACAGGATTCCTTTCAAAAGTGTACATGAACTAGTTATTTGCAACCATGTCAATGAGTTCTTGAGCTTCTGCAGGTGTTTTCTTTAGGTGAATGGATCCACCTGCAGAATGGTCCAATGACATCTTAGATAATTCAGACAGACCATCATAGAATATATCCAGGATGGTCCATTCTGAAAGCATGTCAGAAGGACACTTTTTGGTCAGTTCCTTGTATCTCTCCCAAGCTTCATAGAGGGATTCACCTTCCTTCTATTTGAAGGTTTGAACATCCACTCTAAGCTTGCTAAGCTTTTGAGGAGGAAAGAACTTGGCTAAGAAAGCCGTGACCAGCTTATCCCAAGAGTTTAGGCTATCCTTAGGTTGAGAGTCCAACCATATTCTAGCTCTGTCTCTTTATAGCAAACGGGAAAAGCATGAGCCTATAGACCTCGGGATCAACCCCATTGGTCTTAACAGTATCACAGATTTGCACGAATTCAGTTAAGAACTGAAAAGGATCTTCTGATAGAAGTCCATAAAACTTGCAGTTCTGTTGCATCAGAGAAACTAATTGAGGTTTCAGCTCAAAGTTGTTTGCTCCAATGGCAGGGATTGAGATGCTTCTTCCATGTAAATTGGAATTCGGTGCGGTGAAGTCACCAAGCATCTTCCTTGCATTGTTATTATTTTCGGCCATGTCTCCTTCTTTTTCGAAAATTTCTGTTAGATTTTCTCCAGAGAGTTGTGCTTTAGCTTCCCTTAGCTTCCTCTTTAGAGTCCTTTCAGGTTCAGGATCAGCTTCAACAAGAATGTTCTTATCCTTGTTCCTGCTCATATGGAAAATAAGAAAACAGAAAATATGGAATCCTCTATGTCACAGTATAGAGATTTCTCTATGTGAGTAGAAGAGAAGAATAAAAGAAGGGGAAGAGAAAAACTCGAACACAGAGAGGAAGATGGTGTTTGAATTTTGGGTGGAAGAGAAGTGTTAGTGGATGAATAATTAAATAGAAGGAGATGAGAGATGATAGAATTCGAAAATTAATTAAAATAAAAAAATATTTTTTTTGTTTTTAATTTAAAATCAAAGTTATAATTCAAAAATTAAAAACAAAAATGAAATTCAATTAAATTAAATTTTAAAACAATTAGTTAATTAAAAAAGAATTTTGAAAAAGAGGGAAGGGATTTTCGAAAATTAGAAAGAGAGAGTTAGTTAGGTAGTTTTGAAAAAGATAAGAATCAGACAAAAAAATAAGATTGATTGAAAAAGATTTGAAACTTAATTTTTGAAAAGATAAGAAGTTAAAGAAGTTAGAAAAGATTTTGAAATTGATTTTGAAAAAGATGTGATTGAAATTTATTTTGAGAAAGATTTGAAAAAGAAATTTAAAAAAAAAAGATTTGATTTTGAAAATTAAAGTTGATTACTTGACTAACAAGAAACAAAAATATATGATTTTAAAATTTAAAGATTGGACCTTTCTTAATAGGCAAGTAACAAACTTAAAAATTTTTGAATCAATCACATTAATTGTTAGTAAAGATTTTGAAATTATGAAATAAAATAAGAAAAAGATTTTTGAAAATCAATTTGAAATTTTCGAAAATCATAAAAGAAAATGAAAAAGATTTGATTTTTGAAAAAGATTTGAAAAAGATAGAATTTTTAAATTGAAAATTTGATTTGACTCATAAGAAACAACTAGATTTTAAAAAGTTTTGAAAAAATCAACTCAAATTTTTGAAATTTATGAGTGAAATAAGAGAAAGATATTTTTTTATTTTTGAATTTTAATGATGAGAGAGAAAAGCATCAAAAAGACTCAATGCAAGAAAATTTTGGATCAAAACAAATGATGCATGCAAGAACACTATGAATGTCAAGATGAACACCAAGAACACTTTGAAGATCAAGATGAACACCAAGAACTTATTTTTGAAAAAAAAAATTTTTAAGAAAAGAAAAACATGCAGGACACCAAACTTAAAAATTTTTTATGTATGGACACTAACAAATTGAAAATGCATATAAGAAACAAGAAAAGACACAAGACAAGAAATTTTAAAGATCAAACAAGAAGACTTACCAAGAACAACTTGAAGATCATGAAGAACACATGCATGAATTTTCGAAAATTTTAAGAAAAATTAAAAAGATGCAATTGACACCAAACTTACAAATTGACACTAGACTCAAACAAGAAACATAAAATTTTTGGTCTTTATGATTTTATAAGAATTTTTTTTGGTTTTTTCGAAAATTATTTTGTGAAAAACGAAAAAGAAGAATTTTTTTGTATTATTTTCGAAAATAAGAAATAAAAAGCTTAACAATAAAATAAAATTACCAAATCTGAGCAACAAGTTGAACTGTCAGTTGTCCAAACTCGAACAATCCCCGGCAACGGCACCAAAAACTTGGTGCGCAGAAATCGTGACGGTTCATTCCTTGGTAGCAGTGCTAAAAACTTAATACGCACGTTCATAATCTTAGTTCTTTGTCACAACTTCGCACAACTAACCAGCAAGTGCACTGGGTTGTCCAAGTAATAAACCTTACGTGAGTAAGGGTCGATCCCACGGAGATTGTCAGCTTAAAGCAAGCTATGGTCACTTTGTAAATCTCAGTCAGGCGGATTTAATTGATTATGGAGATTTAATAATTAAAAGATAAATAAAACGTAAATTAAAGATAGCGATACTTATGTAATTCATTGGTGAGAATTTCAGATAAGCGTATGAAGATGCTTGTTCCTCCTGAACCTCTACTTTCCTATTGTCTTCATCCAATCATTCATACTCATTTCTATGGCAAGCTGTATGTTAGCCGTCACCGTTGTCAAAGGCTACATCCTGACCTCTCAGTGAAAATGGTCCAATGCACTGTCACTGCATGGCTAATCATCTGTTGGTTCTCGATCATACTGGAATAGGATCCATTGATCCTTTTGCGTCTGTCACTACGCCCAGCACTCGCGAGTTTGAAGCTCGTCACAGCCATCCCTTCCCAGATCCTACTCGGAATACCACAGACAAGGTTTAGACTTTCTGGATCTCAAGAATGGCCGTCCATGGATTCTAACTTATACCACGAAGACTCTGATTAAGAAATCCCAGAGATATTCATTGAATTTAAGGTAGAACTGAAGTGGTTGTCAGGCACGCGTTCATAGGTTGGAAATGATGATGACTGTCACGATCATCACAATCATATTGAAGTGCGAATGAATATCTTAGAATCGGAATAAGCTTGAATTGAATAGAAAAATGATAGTACTTTGTATTAATTTATGAGGAACAGCAGAGCTCCACACCTTAATCTATGGTGTGTAGAAAGTCTACCGTTGAAAATACATAAGAACAAGGTCCATGCATGGCCGAATGGCCAGCCCCCATAAGGGTCTAAGATAGCATAAAACTGATCAAAGATGATCCCTAGATCTAAATACAATAGTAAAAAGTCCTATTTATACTAAACTAGTTACTAGGGTTTACAAAAATGAGTAAATGATGCAGAAATCCACTTCTGGGGCCCACTTGGTGTGTGCTTGGGCTGAGCATTGAGCTTTATACGTGTAGAGGCTTTTCTTGGAGTTGAACACCAGTTTGTAACCTGTTTCTGGCATTTAACTCCACTTTGCAACCTGTTTCTGGCGTTTAACTCCAGAATGCAACATGGAACTGGCGTTGAATGCCAGTTTGCATCATCTAACCTCAGATAAAGTATAGACTATTATATATTTCTGGAAAGCCCTGTATGTCTACTTTCCAACGCAATTGAGAGCGCTCCATTTGGATTTCTGTAGCTCCAAAAAATCCACTTTGAGTGCAGGGAGGTCAGAATCCAACAACATCTACAGTCCTTCTTCAACCTTTGAATCTGATTTTTGCTCAAGTCCCTCAATTTCAGCCAGAAATTATCTGAAATCACAGAAAAACACACAAACTCATAGTAAAGTCCAGAAATGTGATTTTTATTTAAAAACTAATAAAAATATACTGAAAACTAACTAAATCATACTAAAAACTATGTAAAAACAATGCCAAAAAGCGTATAAATTATCCGCTCATCACACGCCCAAGTGGTTGTCCCTTCTGGATTGATGAATTGGCATGCCACACCCAATGGTTCAACTGGCACGCCCATAGTGTGTGATGGACTTGGTGTGCCACGCCCAGCTTGGCTTGCCACGCCCCTTTTGTGGCCCTCAGCATTACTCTCTGGAAAACTATACTGGTGTGCCACGCCTGGCCCCTGGCGTGCCACGCCCATGTAAAAGACTCAATCATGCTTCCCTGGAAATCATTACTGGCATGCCATGCCCGATGGGTTGAAAACGGATTCCAACACCTATAACTCACCGGCATGTGTACCGGGTCGCATCAAGTAGAAATTACTCACATGAGTGAGGTCGATCCCACAGGGATTGATGGATTGAGCAATTTTAGTTAGATCGTTGATTTAGTCAAGCAAACAGTTGATGATTTGAGTGAATTGTAACCAACAGAAGCTAAATTGCATGAAACTAAAAGGGAGAGGGAGAATTGACAATAAATTAAAGAGAAGAAGAAGTAAAATAGCTGAATCTTAAAGTGCAAGTAATGTAAATGACTGAAACTTAAATTGTAAGAAATATAAATAGCTAAAGCTTAGAGTGCAAGAAATGTAAATTGCTTGAATAATAAAGGGGTATGGGATGCTAGGATTCAGAATTTAACAACAAAAAAATAAAGAAGATGAAGTAAGTGCAGTAGATCTAAACAGAATTGGAAAATTGTAGTGAAGAACAAAACAGAAAGTAAATTTAACTCAATTGCAAGAGCTAGGAAAGAAATTCAATAGCTCAAAGGCTCAATGAGACTAGAAAATAAGTCTAGATCTCAATTCCTTCCTTGATCCAACAAAGAACAATTTGTAGAAGAAAAGAAGATGAAAACAGTAAAGGAAACTCAGATTCAATGCTTCGAACAATTGAGAATAGAGGTAAAAGATGATTCTCAAACTTAGAATCAATGAAGCTCTTCAATCTCAATTCAAATTCCAAAACAGAAAGCAAAAGTAGCAGAAGAAATGAAAATGAAGACAGAAAGCTAAATCCAATTCCCAATCCTTAGAATTATGCAGAAGAAAACAATGATGAATTGTAGATCAATGATTGAAACAGAATTCCTTCAATCTCAATCCAAAATTCAGAAACAGAAAGTAAGAAAATGCAAAAGTAAGAACAAGGAGGAGAGAACTCAGCTCTCAATCCCAATTCCCCAATTCAAAGCTAAAAATAAAACTCCCAAAATAAAAGAAGGTTCAAAAGTGAAAGTAAAGATCCTCTTCTACAAATCAAACTAAGTCCTATTTATACACTTTCTATTTTTCATCTTCAGAATTTGGAGAGGGCTTTTCATTTGGTGAAGAATTGAATTTAATTAATTTTTGGACCAAGGCCCCTCCCAGGGAAGTGCTTGGTTATCTAATTCAACTGAGCGCTCCGTGCTTGTTTCCTTGGGCTCATAGTGCTCAGTTATCTTTTCTAACTTAGCGCTACAAGTCTTGGGTGGGGTTCCCTCTTCGAGACTTGGTGAACTCATTTTGGACCAATTTCCTTTGTGAAGAGTAGTGCTAAGTGAAGGCTTGTAACCTAGCGCTTCATGCCTTGAGGAAAGGCTCCCTCTTCGAGCCCTGGTGGATGCAATTTGTGTCAAATTTCCTTGGCCCAAGCAGTGCAAAGTAGCGCTCAGTGAACTACACAAACTTAGCGCTACTTGTTGCTTCCCTTGTGTTCCCCAGTTCGATCCTTGCTTTGATTTTTCCTTGGGGAGGCACGAAAAAGTGAAATGAGTTAACTGAGCGCTACATGTTTTCTTTGGTTCCTTGAGCGCTCAGTCATAAAACTCAACGTAGCGCCATGGCCTTTCCTTGGTTGATGCCACGCTTTTGCTTCCTTAAGCCACGCTTTATGGGCACGCTTTCCTTGTTTCTTTCTTTTCTTCACCTACAAGTAATCAAAACAACCAATCAAAGCATCACCGAATTCACAAGGTTTATAAATCATTCAAAAACCAACTAATTCTAGCTTAAACCTTATGATTTAGTGTCAAACAAAGGATGGTTGATTGATTCAACAAAACCATGCTAATCCACTCCAAATTACTTACTTACAATGCAAGAAAGTGCATAAAACCTAATGAAACAAGTGAAAAAATGCTTGAAAAGCTAGCATAAAATGACTTGTCATCAACGCCCAGCTCCTGGCGTGCCACGCCCACACATTTTCATGGCATTTGTTCCAAGTGGCACGCCAGTTTCACACGCCCAACTTTGTTTTGTTGTTTCCTTCCCTTTTTGTTGCTCTTTTCATCTGAAATTCAGCACAAACCCATTTCAAAGCAATGTACCATAATATTCATCAGTTAGTTCATGAATTGCAATGATCAAATGAGATTATTCTCCTTTATGGTCCTTTTTAGATAAGAAAAAAGGGTAAATGATGCAAGTCATCACAACCTAAAACTTAAGCTTTGCTTGTCCCAAGCAAATCAATGTGAGTAGTTCTTAGATAGATTGAGACTTGACCCTTAAGAGATTCACTCATTACCAAGGATAAAGTTAAGCATTAACACATGCATGAATCTTGATGATTTGATGTTATAATGAACTCCTAGACTCTTGAGGATTCTTCCAAGTATTTTCCTTAGGTTCCCTTTCTATTGATTGTCACCTTGAAGTAGCAAGGATTGTTTCTTTTTCTTTAATTGTTCTTTCATTTTCAGTTCTCCTTTTCTATTGACCACATCTCTAAATGTTTTGTCTCAAGATGACCCTTTAATTAGGCTTTCAATTAGCACTCCCAAACCAGTTGGCTTTAGGGTACTAGGTGTTGAAACACCCCTAAGAATTTACTTACCCAGGTCTCTGTTCTTGTCACATCTTCACCACAAGCATCTAATAGGAGTTCTAACTCTTTTGAGCTATTTAGTGTTTCTTTTCCATCCTAGTAGTTGATGCTCAGAGCCTTGGGTATTTGTTGCTTACTACTTCCTGGTTCTATGGATATTCAAGGGACATCCTTAGCTTCTACTTGTCATATCTTCCAAGTCTAGTTGCTTATCATGACTTATTTTCTTCCAAATTCATCCAGGGTCCTATACTTAGTTCCTTATCTCTTAGTTTTGAATGGTCTTACTTGGTCTTAGTCTCTTTTACTCTTGTTTTTGCACAACTCACCATAGATTCTTATGGAAACAAACTATCTTTTATTGATGTTCATAAGACTTCAAGAAACATTGCATTTTCTTTCTTGTAATATAAAGGACTCATAAAAGGCTTCAAGACATAAGAAAACTAGGCATTAAACATAAACTATCCTAACATTGCAACTTATTATTAAACAGAAATTTAAACATAAAGAAAACTAAACAAAATTCAGAAATTTAAGGGTGTCAACCATGGGACTCAACAACCTTGAGCAGCTTCAGTTCATTGACCCTTTTCCTTTGTCTTTCTTTTTGGAGGAGGAGGAGTCATCATCACCCTTTTTGGAAGATTTCTCTTGTGCCTTTTTATCCTTGGACTTCCAAAATTCTAGCCTTTTCATGTAGGATTTTACATTTTCTTTGTGCTGGTATGCAATTTCTTCCTGCCTTGCACTGAGTTCTTCCATCTTTTGCATGTAGGTTGGGTAATTAGGGTTCATATTGGCTACTGCATTACATAAGTAGCTCAATTTTGTTTATGTGTAGCAGTCATATTCCCTTCTTGCTATGGTTCTAGCTTCATAAATATGCCTAAATTCAGCAAGACTCCCTAGTTGGAGTTGTTGTTCCATAATTATTCTGAGGCTGCCTTGCATCTTTCCCAATTGATCTAGTATTGCTGCTCCTTCCTCATGTGCTCCATGCTCCCTTGGAGTTCTTGTATGTTCTCATTCACTTGGTCCCATTATTTTTGTTGTTCCTTGAGTTGGTTGACATCCTCTCTCAGATGGTGTATGTCTCCTTTTATTTGGTGTATGTCTCCTTGCAGTTGCTCCCAATTGAATCCTTCAGAAAATTGTTGGTATTGTTGGTATGGTGGTGGTTGGAGTACTAGGTAGTGTGGTTGATTTTCAGCCCCTTCTTCTTGTTGTGGTTGCTCTTGTAGTACATAAGCATGAGCTCTGTGCTCCCTGGCCCTTTGAAGTGGGTTAACAACCACCACTTTGGCCATCTTCTTGGCAGTTATAGGCTTATCTTGATCCACTAGTACCTCATCAATGATCTTCTCAACCCCTGCTTCATCACATAGCCTTTGGATGATGCTGGAGAATGCCAACCTTGTGCTATCCTTGGTGCTTTTTAGCACTCTATTAATGTTGTTGGCAATCATCTCCCCAACATTCACGTTCTCTCCCTTCATGATGCTGTATATGAGTACAGCCCTCTCCAGTGTTACCTCAGAAGTGTTGGATATTGGGTTGAGAGATCTTCTTACAAAGTCCAGCCACCCTCTAGCTTGGGGGCTCAAATCTCTTCTCCTCAGCTAGTTGGGTCTCCCATCCTTGTCATTGATCCATTGCATATTCAGCACACAAATCTCATTGAGGATTTCATCAAATCCTGGATCTTATTGCTTCATCCTCTCTTCATAGCTCCAGGTGGAGCTTGTTTGCTTCACCATTAACATCCTGTCTATGTTGGAGGGGCTATAGTCGATGGCCTTTCCCCTAACATAGCTCAAATAACCATAGGGCTGCCCAGTTTGAATCACTGCATTAGTGTAGAATTCTCTGACCAAGCTCTCCACCACCTTCCTTTATGGGTTGTACAAGAGTACCCATCCCCTGCTGTTGATTTCCCTGATGATTTCAGGATGCTCATTGATGAACATTTTATTGATGGTCTAGAATTCATAAATGAATTCTCGTTGCAGGTATAGTTTCTAAACCAAACAATAATCATTTCATACAAAAGATTGTTTGTCACTAAAATAAACCCCTAAATTTATAAACTGAAGTATTGGAACCTCAAGTCGTTCTCCCTAGGAATTGTAATAAAATGTCTTGTTATTGGTTATAAAGTATGTTTTGGGGTTTTTGAGATAAGAGACATGAAATGTAAATGGCAATGAAGTAAACTAATAACTATAAAAGCCCTTGGCAAGGTTATGAGAATTGGAAGTCCTATCCTCATTATCCTCCTCAATTGTGATGAAAATTGTCCATTGCTACCACTTAGTTAACCTCTAACCATGGAGGAAAGTTAAGTGGATGAATTAACTTGATTCCAAAAGTCCTAGCCAACTCCCAAGGGAAAGACTAGCTTTAATGGTATCCAAATCAATTAGCAACTTCTAAGTGTCAATCAACAAAGGAATTAGATAATTTAAGAGTCACTAATTACTCAACCATAGCCAAGAGGGGAAAAGTCTATCCTAAAATCCAACCAAGCATTTCATCAAACACTTAGAAGGGATAAAAGGAAAACATAGTAGATTGACAACAACAACGAAATCTAACAATGATTATTGAAAAGAATTAACATCAACAATCAAAAGAACTCAATTATTATGAATTACCTCAAATTGAATTGAAAGAGAATAGAAGGAACAAGCGTAGATCTACAACAAAGCATAGGAACATCATAAAGGAAACTACAACAAAAGAATAGAAGAGTGATGAATGTAACAACAAAGAATTGAGAAGTAGAAGAAGATGAGAGCATGAATTAAAACCTAGATCTAAGAACTAAACCTAATCCTAATCCTAGAGAGAAGTGAGAGCTTCTCTCTCTAAAACTAACTCTAAACTAATCCTAATGTGTATGAATAAGCTAAAGATGTGAGAATGATCTATTCCCCTTCAATCCTTGGTCCTTTTATGCATTTTGGAGCCAAAGTTGGTTGTAAACTGGGCCCCACAGCTCTCAGAATTCACTGGTCACGTTTTCTATTTAAATATCATGTGTGGCCACCGACGCGTACGCGTACATCCCGCGTACGCGTCCCTTGCGGTTTTGCGATCCATGCGTCCGCATATAGTGCGCGTGCGCGTGGATGAATATATCCAAATCTTTGGCTTTTTCATGTGTTCTCCACTTTGCATGCTTTCCTCTTCACTCCTTTGATCCATTCTTAGCCTTTTCAACCTGAAATCACTTAACAAACAAATCAAGGCATCTAGTGGAATCAAAGGTGAATTGAAATCATCAAATTAAAGATCGAAAAGCATGTTTTTACCTTTAAGCACAATTTAAGGAAGAGTCACAAAACCATGCTATTTCCTTGAGTAAATGTGGGGGAAGGTTGCTAGAATGCTCTAAATTCAACACATGATAAACCCTAAAAATGGGATTTATCAACCTCCCCACACTTAAACCATAGCATGTCCTCATGCTATACCAAGAATGAAATAAGGGGTATCAACATTATTCAATTGTAAATTAATCTAAATGTAATCTACCTATATGCAACTATCTAAATGAATGCAATTTCTTGGTCAAAATAAATCAATTCCCAAGAAACATATATGCACAAGGGCTAAAGGTATTAACAACCATGCCAAATCACAATTCAATTGAGCTATTTAATATTTTTACAAACTTGCATGAAGATTGATGATTTTAGGTGGAGACATGTAATTGAGCATCAAACCCTCACCGGAAGTGTTTGCACTCTATTCACTCAAGTGTTTAGGGTCGATTCACTCAATTCTCCTCTAATCATGCTTTCCAAGATTTATTTTTCTTCTAAAAATCAACATTTATTCCATGCATGCATACAAGTATCATGAGGTCTTTTCTTTAGGTTGTAATGGGGCTAAGGTCAAGGTGGGATGCATATTTGGTCAAGTAGACTTGAGAATTGAATCTTTGATAAGTTTAGACTTCCCACCTAACCTATGACATCCTATACAATTCAAGCTAACCTAACTACCCATTCTTTTCACTTTTTATCATACTCATGCACTTCATTTTCATTTTATTACAACCCATATGCATTGATCTTTATTGAACTTTACTTGCTTTGGGGCATTTTGTCCCCTTTTTATTTCTTTCTTTCTTTTTCTATATTATTTTCTTCTTTTCTTTTCTTCTTCTTTTATTTTTCTCATTTTTTTTCAAACTATATACAAGAGCATCAATGCATAAGGTCTATTTATTTAATTAATCGTAGGCTCAAAATTGGCTAACAATGGATGATAAAAGGTAAGGCTATTTGAGTAAGTGAGCTAATTGAAATGATGGCCTCAATCATAAAAATGCATGAATACACAAAATAATGGACATAAAGAATCAAACAAATCAAAGATTACAATCATAGAGAGAGAATAATGCACACAAGAAGGGAAAATAAGTGTTTATAAGATGTAACCACACCATTAGGCTCAAAACTCACAAGCTTGAGTTCTTAGCTCAAAACATGTTCCACAAAATATATATTCATGCAAGTTCTATGAAAAGATTTTTACTCAAATCAATTGAGGTGCCCTATAGATATAAATCTTAAAAAATTTCATTATTTTGACTAAGCTTATTATGTATACATATGCAAAATTAAGAAAATGAAACTAAAAATCCTAATGAACCGTCCTCGATGCATTCAAAGATGAGCAAGGGGGTACGGCAACTTTTTGAGTTGCTACCTTCAGCTGGTAGGTCGACCGGTGCTGCGTGTTCTTTCTTCCGCTTCCGTTTCTTGCTTATTGTGCATCATTCATGAGAAATAGAACATAACACCATAAGATGAGAAAATACAAAATGAAGAAGCATACATTATTGGTATGAGGTAAATCACTAGAATGGAGTGAGTGAATTAGTGCGACATTAAGGAAAGTATATGTGTGAATTCTAAATTAGGCGCCCTTTAGAACACACTCTAGCATATAAAGCTATGTCACAAGAGAAGCATGCACTACACTTATCCTAGTGTGCTTGAGATGCTTTAAGTAAACTTGTAAGGTAAAACAAGCATTAAAGAAGCATGAGAGCATTCAAGCCATAACATATGCATGCATATAATCATGAAACACAACGCATTAAGATAAATGCACATCATCATTCATCAAAAAATTGCCTAATCAAGGGATAGAATTCAAATCACATGGTGGCTAGCTACAACATGCAATTCACGAAGAGTTACAAGCTCGAAGGTAATTCTCATCACTTGGTATTCTCAAGATTAAGTATGAAAAAGTCAAAACCAAGTAGCAAATTATCCTCAATCAAAGAATCCAACAAAGACTATCCAAAAACAATTATGCTAAGATAGCATGCAATTAAGAATAATCAGCAATATATGGTAAACAAAATTCATAATCCAACACTTATAATGAAAAAGAGAAAATGAAATGAAAACTAAACTAAGTAATTAACTAAATAACCTAACTAACTAAAAGAAGTGGTTATAGATGGTGTTTGGATGTGTTGGATGAGGGGTAGGAGGAGGGAAGAAGAAAGGGTAAGGAAAGAAATGGAAAGAGGAGAAGAAAAGAAGTGTAACGAAGGAAGGGCTTTCACGCGTACGTGCACATTGCGCGCGCGCGTGGATGATGGTGCAATGGAAGCGACGCGTACGCATATATCACACGTGCGCATCGACGGCTTATTTTGAGAGCGACTAGTGAGCGGATAATTTATACCCTTTTTGGTATTGTTTTTAGGTAGTTTTTAGCATGTTTTAGTTACTTTTTATTATATTTTTATTAGTTTTTATGAAAAAATCACATTTCTGGACTTTACTATGAGTTTGTGCATTTTTCTATAATTTCATATATTTTTTGGCTGAAATTGAGGAACTTGAGAAAAAATCTGAT
The DNA here is from genome assembly GCF_000816755.2 of Arachis ipaensis. Taxonomy (NCBI): domain Eukaryota; kingdom Viridiplantae; phylum Streptophyta; class Magnoliopsida; order Fabales; family Fabaceae; genus Arachis; species Arachis ipaensis. Next base: position 57,752,154 of record NC_029789.2, read on the forward strand.
TCAAAGGCTGAGAAAGGAGTGCAGATGTTGTTGGATTCTGACCTTCCTGCACTCGAAGTGGATTTTCTGGAGCTACAGAAGCCCAATTGGCATGCTCTCAATTGCGTTGGAAAGTAGAAATCTTGGAATTTCCAGCAATATATAAAAGTCCATACTTTGCCTGAGATTTGATGGCCCAAACTGGCGTTTAAACGCCAGCCAGAGACACTTTTCTGGCGTAAAACGCCAGCCAGAGACCCTTTTCTGGCGTAAAATGCCGTGAACTAGCACCAGAACTGGATTTAAACGCCCAAACTGGCACCCAAGCTGGCGTTTAACTCCAAGAATGGCCTATGCATGTGAAAGCTTCAAAGCTCAACCCCAAACACTCACCAAGTGGGCCCCGGAAGTGGATTTCTGCACTATCTGCACTTAGTTACTCATTTTCTGTAAACCTAAGTTACTAGTTTAGTATAAAAACTACTTTTAGAGATTCTTTTTGTAACTCATGACATTTTACATCTCATATTGTATTTTCTACGGCATGAGTCTCTAAATCCCATAGGTGGGGGTGAGGAGCTCTACTGTGTCTCAATGGATTAATGCAGTTACTATTGTTTTCTATTCAATCACACTTGATTCTGTTCTAAGATACTCACTCGTACTTTAATATAGGGAATATGATGATCCGTGACACTCATCATCATTCTCAAACTTATGAACGCGTGCTTGACAACCACTCCCGTTCTACCTGAGCTCAACGTAGTCATTGGGCGACAGCTTGATTGCGTATCTCTTGGGTCTCTAATCCACAGACCGAGTCCATGGGATTAGAAGCTTCGTGGTAGAGGCTAGAACTAAATGACAGCATTCCTGAGATCCGGAAAGTCTAAACCTTGTCTGTGGTATTCCGAGTAGCATCTGGAACGGGATGACTGTGACGAGCTTCAAACTCACAAATGTTGGGCACAGTGACAGTGTGCAAAAGGATAGAGAGATCCTATTCCGACACAAGTGAGAACTGACAGATGATTAGCCGTGCGGTAGCTGTACCTGGTATTTTTCATCCGAGACGAGAGATCCGACAGTTGATTATCCGTACAGAAACTGTGCCTGGTATTTTTCATCCGAAAGGACGGATGGTAGCCATTGACAACGGTGATCCATCAACATACAACTTGCCATTGAAGGAAGCCATGCGTGTTTGGAGAAGAAAATAGTAGGAAAGCTGAGATTCAGATGACAGAGCATCTCTAGAACCTCAACCTGTTCCTCATTACTGAATCACAAGTACCATTTATTTCATGTTATTTACTGTTCATAAACAAAATCATTTTTATCATTAATCTCCTGACTAAGATTTACAAGATAACCATAGCTTGCTTCAAGCCGACAATCTCCGTGGGATCGACCCTTACTCACGTAATGTATTACTTGGACGACCCAATGCACTTGCTGGTTAGTTGTACGGAGTTGTGAAAAGTGTAATCACAATTTCGTGCACCATGTTTTTGGCGCCGTTGCCGGGGATTGTTCGAGTTTGGACAACTGACGGTTTATTTTGTTGCTTAGATTAAGAAAAATTTATCTTTTTGGTTTAGAGTCACTAAATTTGAGACTTTTATTTTCTTTTCAAAAATCTTATTTTTCTTTATTAATCTTTAATTTTCCTTTGAGTTTTCTGTTTGAGTTTAGTTTCATGCTTTAAGTTTGGTGTCAATTGCATGTTTTAATTTTTCTTTAATTTTTGAAAATATATGCATTGTGTTCTTCATTGATCTTCAAGTTCTTCTTGTTTATTTTCCTTGTTTGATCTTTAGTTTTTCTTGTTTTGTGTTTTTTCTTGTTTTTCTTGTGGATTTTCGAATTATTAGTGTCCAAAGTATAAAAAAATTTTTAAGTTTGGTGTCCTTTGTGTTTTTATTTTCTTAAAAAGTTCCAAAATTTGTTCTTGGTGTTCATCTAGATCTTCAAAGTGTTCTTGGTGTTCATTTGGACAATCAAAGTTTTCTTTTTTGTTTTCTTTGTTCTGATCTAAAAATTCTAAGTTTGGTGTCATCTTATTATTTTTTCTCTTCTCTACTTTTACCACCCTAACTTTTAGAAATTACAAAATAACCCCCCAAACACCAAAATATTTACTTCCTTGCCCTTTCTAAGATCTAAAAGGTGTTCTTCAATGTTCTTCACCACACTCAAAGTGTTCTTCGTGTTCTTCGTATATTCTTCAGATTATTTCTCTGTTTTTACCCGTTTTTCAGTCTTTTCAGCAACCGATTTTCACCATAATTCAAATTAAATTAGCAGCCACTAAAACCCCATCTTTTCTACATGATTTTAACACAAATTGAACCCCAATTTAAGGATTAAGGTTCGTTTTTTCAGCAGCCATGAAGAACATAAGTTTCAAGTTGAATATCATCAAATTTCATCAAATTTTCACCAAAATTTCAACAAGAATCAATCATATAAACAATCAATTTCAAGCACATCCAAACCATATCATAACCATACAACTCAAACACAATCAATCAAGATTAATTTCGTCAAACCCTACCTGGTTTTGCTGCTCCTAATTCAGTTAGACTTTCAGGTGGTCCTTAAGTACTTTTTCCTCCTAAATCACATCAATAACAACTTTAAATCCAAAAACCCTCAACTAACCAAATCTCACTCAGCATGTTAAGAAGTGATTTCTAACCTTAGACTTGCTGGAAGTTCACGTTTCTTGGCTCTCAAGTCAAGTTAAGCACGATTCCTAAGGAAGAACATCAAGAAAACACATGTTTAAACATGTTTCCTTGAAACCGAATCAAAAGAGAGATGGTGCAGCCAACTCACCTTGATTCCAGCCTTGATAAGTTATATGATCATGTAGAGAAATAAGAGAGGATCATTTTGGTCAGATTGGAATTTTGATTTGAGTTTTAGTTCAGCAGAAATCAAGCTTTGAAGATTTGGAACTAAGAACTTTTCTCTCTTTTTCTCTCTTCCTATTTTCGGCCACAAAGTGAAAATGAGCCAGACTTGGGGGTTTTGGGGGTGTAGGGTGTTTTGTGATTGGTTGGCTTGGAGGTGGATTAAAATAATATTAAAATATCTCAGGTGTATAACGACTAAAACTAGATGTATCGGAACACTTGTAAAAACATCTCTAAAAATTATTTTCTAAGCTACTAGCATAAATGACACTAGTAACATATTTATTATGAGAATAAAACATGAATAATGAGGCCTTAGCATTGCTAAAGTCATCAGAGAGTGCTGGTGCTAAGCTGCACCAGTAAATTGTGAACCCGGTTAAACCGATTTTCTGTTTTTAACTAAAACTGACCAGGTAACCTTATAATATCATTCAAGAAGCTTATAATACTAATATAATGATAATATCATGCTATTATCTCTCTTATCTCATAAATCGAGTCCGGTTTGTCAAACTGAGACTATTTATGAAAAACCGAATCAAAACTCCTAACCGATACGGTTCAAAAACTAAGTTCTTCGTGACCGCATTATCGAGCTTGCCTTAGAAAAGGTTCTAGCTTAAAGATAACATAATGACAATGAGGATTGAGATACTTGATGATATATCAAAGGTTTTTCCCTTACTGATCATTCGGAGAAATTCGTACTTTCAGAAAAGATCTCGCGTACTCGAAAACCGGGGTTGTTACAGAAAGCATACAAAGTGGAGAAACCATAGAAAAACAAGGATTTGGGATAAGATCAACGACGTGCACGGGCAGAGGATGCGCACGCGTGGATTGTGATGTCGCATGGCAACGCGTACGCGTACACGTCGATGCTTGCACGTGACTCACTTAAAGGCAAAACGCTATAAAGATTGTGGAAGATAAGAATAAGGGAATTCATTGAGATTAGGAGATGGTGTTCTCTTTGGATTAAATCCAGCTCATCTCATCTTCAATCATGCAACTTATCTACCTCTTGGCAATCATGATTGATTGAGCCCCAATCCCTTGGTGACTCAATCTCTCAAATCTTGATAATCAGCCAATTCCTTGGTCTAATTGCTCATGAAGAGAGATATGCTTGGTCCCTGATTATACCAAACATCCTTGTAGATCCAGAATAGAGGGTGGATTATATGTCACCATATCTGATGACCAGAATTCACTCCCATATAAAATGAATCCGTTCGTTGGCAAGCGCACCAAATATCGTCAAGTAATAACCCACTAGGGGTGGGGTCGAATCCCACAGAGATTAACGGATTAAGCCAAACAATAGTTAATTGATTATCCTAGTTAGACTATTCAGATTGGAATGATAAGCAACAGGAAATGTAAATTGCATGAAAGTAAAGGAAAGCAATAAAGTGCAAGAAAGTAAATGGCAAGAAAAGTAAAGTACAAGAAAGTAAAGTGCAAGAAATGTAAAGTGAGGAAAATGTAAATAACCATAAAGTAAATAAAAGAAAGAAAGATAAAATAAACATTGGGATCAAGAGATATTGCATTCTCCAGATTAATTGATTTCATCTCATCTTCAATCTTGCAACTCATTGACCTCTTGGCAATCATGATTGATTAAGCCCCGATTCCTTGGTGACTCAATCTCTCAAATCTTGATCAATAGCCAATTCCTTGGTCTAATTGCTCATGAGAAGAGATGAAGAATGGTCCCTGATTATACCACACACTTTTCTAAATCCAAGTAGTGGGTGGATTATGTCACCATATTCAATCACCAAAACCCAAATTTATTCAAGTGTGAGAAAGAATTTCAAGCATGGTTTCATGTTTCCTCTTCCAAGGTTCCCATAAAACCCAAATACAGTCAATCTCTTTTCCAAGATAATTGAATGCTAGAATGAATAACGAAATCCTTTCTAGTAAATCAAAGAGACATGAAGAGAAGAAGAAGAATAAAAGCAATCAATCCATTGAAAAACAATAGAGCCCTCTTTCCTAATGGAAAGAGTTAGTGATTCATAACTAAAAAATATTTACATTTAAGAAGGAAAAGAGAAGAAGATGATGGTGAGAAGAGGGAGTCCAAAGACCCCTCTCTAGTAGAATTCAGCCAAGAGTCCCAATTCTATGAAACTAAGGCCTTTAAATAGGTTCTACTAAATTATAAATTTAAATGAAATTGAAAGCAAATTACAATGAAATGAAAATAAACTATTCTAGATGCTTCTTGTGGCCTTGATTGATTGATAAGTGTGGCTTGAATGAGAGTTGGAGTGGGCTTGATTGAAGGCTGGGGGCTGCAGGAAGAAGTTGGCGTGTGGTTTCAAGTGCCACTTTCACTTGATTTTGCTCTTTGGAATGTGACCTATTTGACACGCTGTGAAAATGGAGTTGTTTGGGCCTTAAATCACTACAAAAAAAAGGTCTATGGTCACGGTAAAAAACCGTGACCATAGCTAGTAAAAACGGTGACCATAGATCTATGGTCACGGTTTTGGACCTATGGTCACGGTTTTTTGCCGTGGCCTATTCTCTCGTGGCCATAGGTCTATGGTCACGGTTTTTTTACCTATGGTCACGGTTTCTATGGTCACGGTTTCAATTTTCAAATTCTGACACTTTAGGCCACGTTTTTTTACCGTGACCATAGGTTAATCTATGGTCACGCGTAAAAACCGTGACCATAGCCTTATCTATGGTCACGTTTTAGCCTCTATGGTCACCCCTCCTTAAAACCGTGACCATAGCCTTATCTATGGTCACGGTTTTCACCGTGACCATAGACTTTATGGTCACCCCTCCTTAAAACCGTGACCATAGCCTTATCTGTGACCATAGCTCTATGGTCACAGTTTTTGCCATGACCATAGCTCTATGGTCACCCCACCTTAAAACCGTGACCATAGCTTTATCTATGGTCACGGTTTTTGCTGTGACCATAGCCTCTATGGTCACCCCACTCAAAACCGTGACCATAGCCTCTATGGTCACCCCTCCTTAAAACCGTGACCATAGCCCTATCTATGGTCACGGTTTTCGCCGTGACTATAGCTTCTATGGTTACCCTATCTTAAAACCGTGACCATAGCCTTATCTATGGTCACGGTTTTCACCGTGGCCAAAGCTTATCTATAGTCACCCCCTCCTTAAAACCGTGACCATAGCCTATCTATGGTCACGGTTTTTCGCCGTGGCCATAGCTTATCTATGGTCACAGTTTTTACCGTGACCATAACTTATCTATGGTCACCCTATTTTTAAATGGTGACTATAGCCTATTTTGTTTTATGAAATTTAATTTTTTTTTTTAAAGCATAATCACATCCCAAAATGATGATAATCACAAAATAAATCTAAGAATGAAAAATTCAATAAATGTAAATCATAAAAGTTTCATTAAAAACTAGATATTCATTACAACACTAACCAAAATAGGGTGTAATTTATCCATTACATGTAATATCGAATGAAGTATCTTATCAAAATGTAAAGAACACAACAAAATAATACATTTAGATAACCAAAATTATTATAAGACCCATCCCATTTTATATTTGTATAGAACATATTTTCTTCACATCATGTCTTCCTGCTAGCAAAAAAAATAAAGAAGTTAGAACAGAACAAAAAGGTTTTTGATGATGCATGCAGTACAGTTGAGTAATGAATATGGAGCACAAGTTAAATAAGTCAATCAATATGAAAATTTCAACCACTAAATAACAAGGAGCATTTGCTAAGGTTTTGAGCCATTTGGTAATGTTTATATGTTTTTAATCTATCTTTGAGTGGAGCTTCAACTCCCCTATTGAAGTCGCTTAAAACTGAAAAAATCCAGCACAAAGAAACAACCACAACTAAAATAGAAGCTTAAAAAACAAAATAATACCGAAATACTATTATTAGCTTCCAACCCATCAAACAAATTTCATTGCAAATTCTACATAACTAATCCAGCTCTGCATAACAAATTTCTTACTTGGTCATAAGCCCTCTGCATGAATGATGAATAAATTGCACAGAAAGGCTTGAGACCTTCACAAGCTAGACCTGCAGCAAATTTAACATTACGACATACACATACGAGTAGTGAGTGCCCTTGAATTTAATAGTCTACGTTTTGGTATCAACTAAAACAAAGGGATACGGAGATATGGTAAGATTATTGATAAGGATAGATTAATTAAAACTAAATTAAAGAAGAACTTGGAACATAAATAGGCCACATGGAACATAAATGAAGCACTTAGATACCCTTCTGCTGCCAGTGACACCCTTAGCCTAAACTCAAAGCTGCACAAAATAATAACTTAATATCACGCACTATTCACTATATAATTCTATATATAGTGTTAAAGAAATGATGGATTCTTATTACTACCTATGTGGCCATATTTTGAGATCATCTTCGGATGTTTTGAGTAGCAAGTCAATATGAGGTTTTGCATTGGATTCATTAGGAAGAGGTGGAGGATTTTGAACAATGATCCACATCCTGTTCCTCGCAAATCCATGTTGCTCTAATGATCCACGGTTTCCAAATTGAGTATAAAAAAAGTAATTAAGCACATCTATGATTGTATTATGTAATTCATTAATAGAGATTCATTACTATATTTATATATATACCTGTGGAAAACAGATTGGAATTCCTCCTCTGACTGCTTTAGGAGGATTAAATATTGCCTGAAAAGGAAGGAGGGAAGAAAATTCAGTACCAATTCATTGAGGATTAATTAACAATTTTTAATTTTCTGAAAGGACAAACATTTAATTAATTAATTAATTACCTTAGAACTAGTGAACAATAACTCTTCACCCCGTTCTGTTTTCTATGAAAGAACCTGTCCTCCGTGCAAACTAGCCTGGAGAAAGATCTCATAACACTTATAATCATCATCACGAGATTAAAAAATCAACAGAAAATGAGATGAGTTGATTTGGAAGAGAGGCCACACTGATGTAGTTGAGGATGAATCGCTATTGGAATTTTTAAAAACCCATCCAGCATTAGAATCACAATACTCAAGAGATGCCTGCAGGTTATATTTTGAAATCAAAAAGGCTTTATTATTTATTTAATACTTAGGTGAATTACAAGGAAGCGTAAACTCCCAAAATAATGCGATAATGCTTAAAAAAAAAGAGCCCTGTCAAACCACAATAAAACACATTTGTATGAGATCTGCAGAAAATGGCACTATCACATTCCTAACCAATAACTAACTAGGTTCCTGATTTATGCCTCTACAAAACATTAAAATAAAAGGAGAAAAGAGAATTAAGACAACACTCACTGTTTCCTTCAAAGCTTCAAAATAACTTGTTTGAGCAGAGAAGTCTCTAACCTTCGACGAACAGAGAAGCCAACGAAGATGAAAACGATGTGCTGTGCTTTCTGGGTTTTGCAAAACAGAAAAGAGGAAGAAGCGACCGCGTCGAGGAGCTTGGGACGGCGGTGGCAATGAGAGACTAGGGTTACTAATTGGGGATTAGATTTAAAATTTTAATATTTAAAAGTAAATTATATAAATTTATTATTAGTTTTTAATTATTAAAATTTTTTAATTTCAAAAAGAAAAAATATTTAAAATAATAAAAATTACATAAAAATCTTAATTAATTAAAACTCAAATGATTAAAACTGTGACCATAGACTCCTTTAGGTCACCCCCTAAAACTGTGACCATAAACCCTTTTTAGGCCACTCTTCCAAAAAACCGTGACTATAGATCCTTTTTTGTCACTGTAAAAAACCGTGACCATAGACACCTTTATGTCACCCCCAAAATCGTGACCATAGATCCTTTTAGGCCACCCTTTCCGAAAAACCGTGACCATAGACCCTTTCTTGTCACTGTAAAAACCGTGACCATAGACACCTTTAGGTCACCCCCAAAACCGTGACCATAGACGCTTTTAGGCCACCCCCAAAACCGTGACCATAGGCCCCTTTAGGTCACCCCCTAAAACCGTGACCATAGACCCTTTTAGGCCACCCCCAAAACCATGACCATAGAGCCCTTTAGGTCACCCGCCAAAACCGTGACCATAGACCCTTTTAGGTCACCCTTTTTTGAAAAACCGTGACCATAGCCCCTTTTTGGTCACAGTAAAAAACCGTGACCGTAGACCTCTTTGGGTTACCCCCAAAACCGTGACCATAGACCCTTTTAGGCCACCCCCAAAACCGTGACCATAGACCCCTTTAGGCCACCCCCTAAAACCGTGACCATAGACCCTTTTAGGTCACCCTTTTTTGAAAAACTGTGACCATAGACCCTTTTTAGTCACTGTAAAAAACCGTGACCATAGACCCCTTTAGGTCACCCCTCAAAACCGTGACCATAGACCCTTTTAGGCTACCCTTTTTTAGAAAACCGTGACCATAGGTACTCTATGGTCACTCTTTCTAAAAAAACCGTGATTATAGCTTTTTTTTTGGTCACCCTAAAAAATCGTGACCATAGACCCTCTATGGTCACGGTTTTTTACCGTGACCAAAAAAACCGTGGCCATAGACCCAAAATGTTGTAGTGAATTGAATGTCCACTATAAAGTATTATATATTGTTGAAAAGCCATGGATGTTAGCTTTTCAACGCCACTAAAATCAACTCATTTGGACCTTTGTAGCTCAAGTTATGCACATTTGAAGGTGAAGAGGTCAGTCTGTCGAGTAGCCCGACGTGCCACGCCCACTTCTGAAGTGCCACGCCCCTTTTGTTGTAAAACTGGCGTGCCACACCCACTCTTTGGCATGCCACGCCTACAATGATGCACAAAATGTTCCTCTCAGGCCATTAGAACTGGTGTGCCACGTCCAGAACCTGGCGTGCCACGCCCATTATGAAAATACAGTTGGCGTGCCACGCCTTCGATATCAAGTGGCACACCCAGGTTTTGCAACGCTGAAATAATGGCCTTTTTCACCTCCCGTTTTAACGTTCACCCTAGAGTGTTATATATCATTGGAAAGCTCTTGGTATCAGCTTACCAACGCCACCAAAATTAGATCATTTGGACCTCTAAAAATCAAGTTATGTTCCTTTGAAGATGAAGAGGTCAGGCTGGTAACTCTGCAGGGACGTCTTTTGCTCCTTGTGTTTTCGGGGTCAATATCTTCCTCAATTCTAGTGTCCATCATAAAGTATTATATATGGTTGGAAAGTTCGGAATGTCTACTTTCTAATGGCGCAGGAATCATCTCATTTAGAGTTGTGTAGCTCAAGATATTTTCATTTGAATGAGGTCAGGTTGGCATATGCCCTGGCGTGCCACGCCCAATGCTTGGCGTGCCACACCCATACTGGGGCTCAAAATCACTCCTCTGGAACTTAAGCCTGGCGTGCCATGCCCATAGCACCAAGTGGCATGCCCTCTTTGAGACTTGGCTTCACAAACTTGGCTTCAAAAACTTGGCGTGCCACGCCCGAAGCTCCAAGTGGCACGCCCATTGTTGAGAGTTGGTTCAAAAGCTTGGCGTGCCATGCCCAAAGCTTCAAGTGGCATGCCCAGCTTCACACGCCCAGCTTTATTTGTTATTTCCTTTCCCTTTTGTTGCTCTTTTCACCTAAAATTTAGCACAAACCCATTTCAAAGCAATGTACCATAATATATATCATTTGGTTCATGAAATTGTATTAAGTCAATGAGATTATGCTCTTTTTATGGTCCATTTAGATAAGAAAAAGGGGTAGATGATGCAAGTCATCAATATCCAATCACCAAAACCCATATCTACTCAAATGTGAAAAAGGATTTCAAGCTTGGTTTCATGTTTGCTTTTCCAAGGTTCCCATGAAACCCATTTTGCATTCAACCTCTTTCCCAAGATGATTGAACACTAGCATCAAAACGAAATTCCTTCTAGCAAATCAAAGAGAAGATGAAGAGAAGAAGAAATTCACTATCATTAATCCATCAAGTACAACAGAGCTCCCTCTTCCAATGAGAGGGAACTTAGCTTCTCATAGCTTAGAGAAAAGCACAAGAGATGGAAAAGATGATGTGAAATGTAAATCTAACTATACTTCAACAAAACTACCGCTCAACAACCCCTTCTCAGTACTTTCAGGGGCTATTTATACTACTCCTAGCACTAGAATAAAGAAAATACAAAAGTGAAAAGAAAAATACAATTTGGAGGGAAAAGAAAACTCAATAAGCGTGACCTTCCAGCTTGGTGTGTGACTGGCGTTTAAGTGGTGTGCCACGCCAAGCCTCCAATTTGGCTTGGCGCGCCACGCCCAGCTCTTCAAGTGGCACGCCTCATGTTTTGGTGTCCCTGGCGTGCCACGCCTTCAAACCCAAGTGGCACGCCCAGGGTCTTTTTAAACCTTGGTTAGCCTGGCGTGCCACGCCTTCGAGCCTAAGTGGCATGCCCAGGCCTCTTCTTTCTTCTTCTCCTCTCTGGAAAGTTGAACTAGCGTGGCATGCCCAGGGTCTGGCGTGCCACGCCCTTTGTATGTGCTTGGCCTCTTTGTTGGCGTGCCACGCCTAGAGCTCAAGTGGCACGCCCAGAGTCTCCCTTCTTGTTCTTCTTCCCTGGACAATTGAACTAGCGTGGCACGCCCCAGACCTGGTGTGCCACGCCCATTGTGATTGCTTTACTTTCTTCTCTAGAATTTATCACTCGTGTGCATCTGGACAACTGAACTAGCATGGCACGCCCAAAGTCTGGCGTGCCACGCCCGTTGTGGTTGCTTCACTTTCTTCTCTGGAATTTACTACTGGCGTGCCACACCCATGGAGAACCTTCTTCACTTCTCTGGAAAATAGAACTGGCATGCCACGCCCAGTGTGTGTGGCGTGCCACGCCCAACATTCTTCCTTACTCCAGTAGTTGGCGTGCCACGCCCAGCATCCAAGTGGCACACCTAAGTGAATAATGAGAGTTGACGTGCCACGCCTTCGACCTCAAGTGGCACGCCCAGCGTTGCTTGGTCTTCTCTAGTGTTGGCGTGCCATGCCTGGGTCTTCAAGTGGCATGCCAAAGTGAGGATGAGAGCTAGCATGCCACACCTTCGACACCAAGTAGCACGCCCAAGTGATTGGACCTTCAACCTCTTCTCTGGAAACTTGTACTAGCGTGCCATGCCCTACTGCTCAAGTGGCACGCCCACTTTAAGGTGGCTCTTTTAAGCTTGGCGTGCAACGCTTGGGTCTTCAAGTGGCATGCCAATGTGATGGTTTGGAGCTGACGTGCCATGCCTTCGATACCAAGTGGCACGCCCAAGTGGTTGTCCCTTCTGGATTGATGAATTGGTGTGCCACGCCCAATGGTTCAAGAGGCACGCCCATAGTGTGTGACGGACTTAGCGTGCCACGCCCAGCTTAGCATGCCATGTCCCTTTTGTGGCGCTCAGTATTGCTCTCTGAAAAACTATACTGGCGTGCCACGCCCGGCTCCTGGCGTGCCACGCCCATGTAAAAGACTCAATCATGCTTTCCTGGAAATCATTACTGGCGTGCCACGCCCACACATTTTCATGGCGTTTGTTCCAGGTGGCACGCCAGTTTCACACGCCCAGCTTTGTTTTGTTGTTTTCTTCCCTTTTTGTTTCTCTTTTCTCCTGAAATTAAGCACAAACCCTTTTCAAAGCAATGTACCATAATATTCATCAATTAGTTCATGAATTGTAATGATCAAATGAGATTACGCTCCTTTATGGTCCTTTTTAGATAAGAAAAAAGGGTAAATGATGCAAGTCATCACTCTTCCTTAACTTCACTATCCAAAAATTAATCATGACTTTTAGAGAAAAACATGCATGAGCTAGGCATATCAACTATTCACAATCATCCAATCACAATCACTATCCATAGCATAGCATATATACTAAAATATAAGGCAATATATACACTAAATAAGGTAAAAGAGCATGCCATACTAGAATTGAAACTAGAGCTAAATCAGGATATATATCCATCCAAAATAAAAGTGCGCAATGTAAAAATCAAGAGTAGCAAATATCCAAAAATTTCTAACAACTTAAAGCAAAATAGACATAGCTAGAGGCAAAATATAATGCAAAGTGTTTGGAGTAGAAATTTACGACCGAAAAGTGTTGCAAATCCTCCCCTCCCCCACACGTAAACTTAGCATGGTCCTCCGTGCTAGCAAAAGTGTCAGTCAACGGGAAGGGTAGGTTGTGCAGCCTCAGGCTGCGGTGACGGAGCTACCTCAATGTCAGCCGTCGGCATCTCAGCATCTGCCGCCTGTGTGTCAGTCTCGGCCTGCACCTCAGCTGCTGGCTCAACATCCTTAGCCTCTAAAAGTTCCTCAGGATGTCCAACTCTTCAATCATAGGGTTCTACTCTCTGGTTTACAGCTTGATGTTTTCATATTTTCGGTTCATGCACCTCTCTAAGTGCTCTAGCCTCTGCAAGAGCTTGAGACCGAGCTCTTGAGTCATGGGGGCTTGAAGACTAGATGATGAAGGTCTCTTCTTCTTCTTTCTTACATCACCAAAGCCTACATAATCCTTCAGCCAATCGCCATGAGGGATGTACAAGTCCTTGTTCGCCAAGGTAAGTGGATAATCATGTTCCTCCCACTCAAGGCTGGCTTTGGCAATTATCTTAGTGACTAAAACCGGAAAAGCCGTCTTTCGCTTGATAGATATCGGCACCTTCCACATCGAATGCTTGATAACCTTGGGCAAATTCACCAGCTTTCCCTCTAACATAACCCAAACCAAAATAGCCATCTCCCATGGAATAGTAGTCTCATGAGTAGTCGGCGGGGCATAGTTGGTCAAGAGTTGTTGCCATTAACTGTCGTCTCATGTGAGCAACAATAACTCTAGTCCATAAGTCCTAGTCAAATCCTAGTGAAAGACTAGATTTGGTGGAGTTCAAGCTAACAAGAAATCTTCAATTACCAATTAACACTAAATTCTTGCAATTCAAGAGTCTCTAATTATTCCAAGCTAAGGCCAAGAAAAAAAAATGTACTGCATAGTCATAACTAACATTTCTTCAAACACTTGGTAAGCAATAGTAAAAAGCATCATAAAATTAAGAAAACAATCCAAATTAAAGGTACCTACTAGCAATAATCAACAATGACAATTCAAATAACACAATTGGAACATGAAAAACTTCAATGCATTAATAAAATCAAAATCCAACAAGATCCAAAATCATAACCCAAAATAACTAAAATTGCAAGAGTGTTAAGTAAAATTAGATAGTAGAAACTACAATTAGAATAATAAAAAATGAAATTAACAAGAATCTAAACCATGGATTGAAGTGAAAATGAACAAGGAACACTAAAATCTAGAGAGAAGGAGGAGTTTCTCTCTCTAAAACTCAAAACTATGTAAAACTAAACTAATGGAATGTATGTCCTCAAGCATGCTTCACCCCCAACCTCTAGTCTTTGAATTGGGCTTCAAACTGGGCCAAAAATAGCTCATAAATCCCCCCCATCATGTTTCCACTAATGAGTCACATGACAGCTATCCCGCATACACGGATATGTGGTTCGCGTACGCGGGCGAGGAAAAAGTGAAGTGTGCGTACACATGTTGTGATGAGACAAACAACTTTTTGTATGAAAGGATTATTGCTTGGTTTAGAAACTATACTTTACAACGAGATTTTATTAGTGAATTTCTAAACCGTCAAAAAATCCGTTCGTCAAAATGGCGCCGTTGCCGGGGAGTTGCAATGGTGTTATGTTATTGGTTATTGTACATATGTGAATAGTGTGAATATCTTGCTTTTTGCTTTATTTGCTAGTTGTAGAATTTTGTTTCTTTTGTTTTCTATTAATAGTCCTTCCTAATTCATTACCCTTTGTTTTTTTTTCTTGTACCGCTTCATCATTGAGTTAGGTTAGAATCAAGTGCTTTCATGCGTATCACTAATCTTGTTTGTGTCAATTCTTATTTGATCTTGATGCTCAATATACTCTCCATGCTTTAACTTTACTCTTGCATCAAGTATCAGTTGATATGCCTTTTGCTTATATTGATTTCTCACTCACATGCTTAGCTACCATGTAGTAAAGAATCATACTCTTATTTGGCATTAGCCCCCGCCTATGTTCTATTTACTTTGATATCTTTGTTGTAGGCTTAATTTTCTTTCTTTTTTTCTCTCATTTTAGGCTGGCCACCAAGAAAGGAGGGAACGGAAAAGCTTTTAAATGGGGCAACGAATAAGTCATCCGCACAACCTTTCGAAGAAGCTCATCAATTGTAGCAACCCATCCACCTTGCTCTTCCTTGCATGCACCGAGGACGGTGCAATCTTCAAGTGTGGGGAGGTCGTCTGACCGATCTCCATGGGTAAAATTTCCTTTTCAACACCAAATTTTTTATTTTCTTTAATTAGATTAGCTATTGCATTGCATGATAGGTTGCATGTTAGTTATAATTTGTACATATTTTTACCACTTTTTTGTTATGGGTTGGAAAGCTAACATCCGGGGCTTCGAAACGATATAAGATTTGCCATAGTTGCTACACGTATGGTGACGCGTACGCGCATTTAGGGGTTTGTACTAGTGACAAACAACTGTTTGTATGAAAGGATTATTGCTTGGTTTAGAAACTATACTTTACAACGAGATTTTATTAGTGAATTTCTAAACCGTCAAAAAATCCGTTCGTCAACGTGGTTGAGGAGAAAATGAAGTGTGCGTACGCACAGCTGTAATGATGCGTACACACAAATGCAGAAATCCAAAATCTTTATTTCTTTATGATTTCCTATTCTTGCTTGATGCTTTTTCCATCCCTTCCAATCTAACATTGATTCCTAAGACCTAAAATCACTTAACAGAAATATCAGGGCATTGAATGGAATTTAAGAGAATTAAAATTAGAATTTTTGGATCCTAAAAAGCATGTTTTTGCAATTAAGTTCAATTTGAAAGGAAATCACAAGTGCATGCTATTTTAGTGAAAAAATGTGAGATTATGTGATGAAATATATTCATTTCAAGCCTAAATTTATCATCAAATATGGAGTCATCACTAGGCAACACAGAATGCATCGCAAAAATAATCTAAGTCTTAAATGGCCGACTTATAAAAAGAAATCAGTCGTTCGAATGTAGCAATGGAAAGATTCTTTTCCTCAAAATAAATTCTAAGTCAAAAGGATATTCATTCAGAACGCTTTTATAAAAGCTTTGCAACAGTCAAAATAACAACTTAAACAGAAATATTCATACCTAAAAAGTTGTTAAATTCTCAGAAAAGGATCAGTATCCACAAAAGTACACATAATAACATTTAATTAAAATGTTCATAAAGGTCCCACAAGCCGGGCCTTGACAAAGAAACTAAATCAGACCAATGAAAGGATTCTGTTCATCAGCACCAGTGGAGGTTTCAAGTGGAGAAGAAGAAGTTCGCAAGCTTTTTCCTTGGGCAGAACGACTACAGGCTGAGGAGAGGAAGTCGGCATGGTCTCCTCAGATAGAACGACTTCAGTTTGAGGGGACTCTCCATGAGGCTCCCCCGAAGCCTTCATATCGGACATGCGAATGTCCCCTTCTCGAAGAGGAGGGACAATCTTTCCATCAACCACAACCATGTCCAGGTTCAGAGGAGAGAGTTCCAAATCGGGAGCAATAACCTAAATTTAAGCCTTCTGATTTTCAAACATCTCCTCTGTACCCTCAGCAACCGACTCTTCCAAATCGGCATAGTCATCCTTAAGTCGGTTCACCTCCTCCTTCAGATCTAAATTTTCCCCAAAAACCCTGGTATAGCTTTCTTCAGCTTTTTTCATCATCCCCTCAGCCATCGCATAAGAGGCTGCATATTATCTTTCTTTTTTCCAAGATTTACGGAGGTCGGATTCCAGCTTAGATTTCTCCTCCTCCCACTTCTTTTTTGCTTCGTGAAGGGAGGCCACCTCAGCTTGTAAAGCCTCCAAAGAATACTGAGTAGCATTCAAAGGAGTCTTCTCCAGCTCCTTCAGCAAAGTGGAGCACACCCTTGCTGTTCGAATCCCACCTTGGATCAAGACTTGGAGGTGGTTTTTGATGAAAACATCATCCATAGCAATGAAGCTATGAGGAAGGACGTGTTTCTCACAAAACCTCACCGCGTCAAAACCAGTGTCATAAATATTGACACCACTCGATTGCAAAGTCTTTCATTTTTTAGAACTTGGCTCCGAGAAAGGGGGAACATTGGGGTGACGACAAAAGGAGGAGGAGGACGAGGAGGAAGAGGGTTTACCAACTTGGAATGAGAAGAAGTGCCCGAGTCTGATTTAGTCGGAGAAGGAGTATCTGACCTTGCCGAATTCAGAAGCTGTGCAGCCTGAGCTCTAGCGTTCCTCTTCGCCTCCTGAACTTTCTGGTAGACCTTCGAACCACTCTTCATTTTTTCTGTACAAGAACACGAATAGTTAGAAACAACTCGGATCAATAAACAAGTATTTACAAATATTAGCAATAACTACCTAGCTCGGTACGGACATAACTCAGCTTTCCGAGAAGAAACTTCTTCATATCAAGGTTTCGAGTCCGTCCCCAAGCCTCTCAGAAGAACTCAACTATAGCCTTCTCAACCTCATCCAAATCTATCAGGTTATATTTTTCAACAGGGGCTGCCTCTACAAAATATAATTGGAAGCATGGTTCATTATTTTCATTTAGGAAGAACAGGTGATGACCCTCAGCAGCACGGACTTTAAAAAAGAAGTTTTTAAAATCTTGAAATGAATCATCAAAAATAGAGAATACCTTCCGATCTTGGATAGCTCGGAAGAAAACCCGTTGTTTATTCGAGATGGAACTGAAGGGTTTGGTAAGATGGAATAAGAAGAAAAAGAGCTTCAAAGAAATCGAAAAGTCAAGTTCACGACTCACGAGTTGGTTGATTTTCATAAACCCCCAAGAATTCAGGTGAAGCTGCGAAAGCGCCACTTTATAGTATGACAAGACCTCAGTTTCAAAATGGAAAACTATCCCAAGTCGGGTAAAAAGGCTATCATACAAGAAAAGAAAATAGGGTTCTGATGTGGCAACTCGGCTAAAGCAAACTCGGTCTTCGGGGTCAGGGGCCACTAACTCGTATTTCACTTCATCATCTCTAGAACTACAAATCCTATGGTGTCTACAGAATTCATCTACAAAAACGTTATCAACTATAGGAACTGCAGAAAGAACTGAAAAATCTACCCATTCCTTGGACGAGATTTTTGAGACAGTTGAAAGAGACATATAGAAGAGATATACCTACATTATAAAAAAAAAATTATTACTACAAGTCGAAGGCAGGGCACAGACGAAAATAATCAACAACTACCGAGGGAGTGTCTTCAATAAAAGAAAAATGATATTGTTCTCAAAAAACCACAACAGTCTCATTTAGGGGCATCATAGCAGCAAAAGCAAACCAAACCAACAAAAAATGCAACAGAGCTAGCTTCCATGAAACTGCTAACAAGCAAAGATTCGCCAACAAAGATTTTACAAAGTTTTTCAATACACGGAAATACTATACAAGACAGAAAGCTAACCATTGTTTTCTTCAAAGAAACCAAAAGCAAATGAAGGCTACATCAAAACAACAAACGATCCCCGTCAAAAGGAAAATACACGCTCTTTAGAGTTCTTTAGGAAAAGAATAAAGCTTCGACATATGAGAGGAAAATGAAAAACTTGAGAGAGAAAGAAGTGCGCGAAATTCACAGAGGAAGAAGAAACGAAAAAGAAGAAAGAAAAAGGGGAAGGGACATTTATAAGGCCCAAGGGGCAAAAATGTAATATCTCTCCCTCATTTAAAGAGCATGCACGGTTACCAATCTAACTGCATCCCACCTGTCAAAGTGGAAAGCCAACAGGCGCAACGGTTGGCATTCCAAAATCACATCGTGTTTTCGACTTAAAAATAGAGGCCAGAGAAACCCGATGTGATAACTCTACTTGTCAACACCTGCCCGACGTCACGCATACTTGAACCCGACTTAAATCAAAGATCGGGCTCAAGTAGGGGCACTGTTCATACCCTAGCCCAAAACATAAGCCAGGCCCAAACCAGAGAAAGCCCAAAAAGACAGTCACCAAATAACCGGCCTCCTAAGAGGTCGGACAGGACACCACCAAGAAGTAACTCCCCCCTGAAGGAGTTATAACTAATCCCTACTATCTCTCACCCACTTCTAGAAGAGATATCCCAACAGCCCCTACTTTACCATCAATAGTAGAACTACCCCAACGGTGGTTATTGGCTCATCACTTATAAGACATTTTCGAAGCATAACATAAGTATAACCTGTCTCCAATGTCAAGTTTAATTAAAGGTGGAAACTCAGGTGCAGTCGACTTCACGTGAAGTTGATATCTGAGAGCCGTTAAATGATTTGACTGATTTGATTAAATTTTCATCTAACGGCTCTCAGGTATCAACTTCACGTGAAGTCGACTTCACTAGAGTTTTTTAAACTACAAATGTGTTTGAGGAGTTGAATTTGAGAATGAAATGAATGGAAGGGAAAAAGTTGAAGTGTAAAATAACTTTTTGGTAATAATTATTAAAAAGTAAACTACTACTATTTCTACTCACGAAAGTTTAGAACACTGACATATCTATCCATAAAAATAATAAAATTGATTTTATACCCATGAAAGATGAATTTTTATTGACAAAATTATCTAAATACTAAAAAATTATTCAAAATTTCTAAATTACACTCTAATTTAACATCAATTCTAACTTTACTCCATACTGCCATCAATCAAATCCCTAATCCCACTACTCCCAAATCCTTCATCACTTCCATTCCAATCCTTCATTGCAACGATGACCAGAGGAAATGGCGGCGATAGGATGGAGATTTGCAGGTGCCACGAGGAAATGCTTATGTCAAACCATACGAGCGCACTTTTGCTTAGAAACTATGGGAAATTCCTGTGTAAGGTGATTCAAAACTCAATTTCTAGTGCACTCGTTCAATGAATCTTTTCAAATGAAAAGGTTTAAGAGGAAATATTCATGGATCTGACGATGCATAATAAAATCGCAGGTTGAGAAAGACCGCGAGAGTGGAGGAATATTACGGAGGAGTGATCCTCGTTAATCCCAGCGACGGCAAACTTCGTTCTCTGTACGAAGACGCCGATTGGAGAAAAGAGTGGAAGAAATGAAGGATTTGGGTTAGAGATTGGAATGGTGGTAGTATGGAATAAAATTAAAATTGAAAATTAGGTTAAATTAGAAGATAATTTAAAATATATATATATATTTGCGTTCTAAACTTACGAATAAAAATGATAATTTATTCAATTATTAAACATTTAGGCTGCGTTTGTTTTTAGAGATAGGACAGAACATGACACTGAAACGGAGACAATAGGACGGAGACACTAAAAATTATCTTTTGTCTATTGTGTTTGGATACGATGGACAAGACACTAATGTAATGTCTAGTATTATGTTTGGATACACATGGACAAGACTAAAATATTATATGAAATGACTAAAATAGCCCTATGATTCCAAATTTTCTACATCAATACAAATTAATTTAATAAAAAATAAGAGTACGTAGGAGTACAGATGGAACTTGAAAAAAATATTTGAAGATGCAAAAAATTTTAATAAAAAATATATTAGTATTTATATTAAAATAAAATTTATAAATATAATTATGAGAGTTAGTTTCTAGAGAGAGAAGCTCTCACTTCTCTCTAGAATTAGGATTAGGTTTAGTGCAATAATCTTAGATCTAGGTTTTAATCTTTGCTTTCTTCCACTTCTACATCTCAATTCCTTGTAGTTACATTGATTCTTCTTCCATTCTTTTATTGCAATTTCCTTTATGTTGTTCTTGTATTTTGTTATAGATCTAGTATTGTTCCTTCTACTTTCTTCCAATTCAATAAGAGATAATTCATAATAATTGTTCTTCTTTGCTTTTCTATTGTTGATCTCTTGCCTTTGTAGTTGTAGATTCCTTTAATTCTTGTTATAAAAAACTGATTTTTCTTTAAATTATATAAAATCAATTACAATTTATAAATTATTTTTTAACATTTTAAAAGATCAATTTTACTTTTGCTAATATTTATCTTTTAAAAGTTTCAAGATTAATTATTTTTGTTATTATTTTTATTACAAATCAATTAATATAATATAAGATTAAAATGGTATTGAAGTAACACGATAAAAAGAAAAGAATTATCTACCTCCAATAAAAAATTCTAGTACCTGAAAAAAAAAGAGATAGAGGAAGAACAGGAAGAAAAAAATATCTCTGAACAACACAATAGGAAAAATAAAAAGGGATAATAATGGAAAAAAAGGAAAACAAAATTTATAAAATTGTCCGTGTCCACTCTTCCAAATCCAGTGTCCATCATTGTCCTTCGTGAAAGAGTAGACACAAAAATATAAAAAACTGTCTCGGAGACAATATGTCCACTGTCCATGTCTCTGCTTCCAAACACTTTTTAAACAAGTGTTGTCCATGTCTCCGTATCCTGCCCCCGAAAACAAACGCTACCTTAGATTACTGCTCATTTCTTTTAAAAATCAATTGAAGGATGCAAACTACTACCATCTACCATATTTGCCAAATTTATGAAACTACAAGTTAGGCAGATCCACTATTTTGCTCTTTAAATGGTTTTGCTAGCACCAAGGAACTTATGTTTAGAAGGCAACTTTAAATCTCCAAACCCAGGAGATTCTTATGATTTCAGAATTATTGAAAGGGCACCGAATTAATTTAACATGGTAGCATTTGCAGTAGAATTAGATACAAGCAAATGCTAAAAATAACGGTTAGTAATTCTGCTACTAAGGCTTCCAAAGCCTTGCAGCTTCTAGTCATTTTCCAGCACAAGGTCCTCAAAAAGAAGCAAATGCCAAAAATAAAGAAAAACTAAGTGAAAACAAAATAATCATTAAAAATGTAAATTGCATCCTTGGTATCTATCCTACCTAAATTGGACCTGTCCTTCAATTATTTTATAATACTTAGCTGAAAACTCACTGCTCAGTCTTCGCTAAGAAAGCCAGTTCCATCTTCCATAAACTGACGCCTCAAACACAATACAAAAATGAAGATTGCAGGAAGATAACCCTGGGTGACCCTACTATGGCCGAGAATTTTGCACCCCATCCACTAATATACATACTGGAACTCCCAGAGATGGATGCATATAATATTTGCCAATTTTCTTTAAACAATTGATTGGGGCATCAAAAGAAATGTGCCTGTCAAAAAGAGGGGGAAATTAGTTACAAATCAAGACGAAGCACAGCTATAATACTAGACATTAACTTCAAGAGTATCCATGTACCAAAAAAAATCCAAATTCACAGTCCCATTTAAAAATTTAATACCATCTCTAATAAGTTTAAAAACGTAACTTGGTCAAACTTACTGTCTCAGGATACGAGTTATCTCACTTTTTAAGCATATTCCACACTGTAATCAAGATTAAACAAAAGGTTCCGACGGCCTTCTGAACCTATTGGTATCTTCAGAGATCTTGCAATTGATCCCAATCTGTCATCACTTTCATAATCCATCTCTCGCATACATCGCCTTCTGGCCTTGCTTAGTGTCTCTTTTGATGGTTCAAACCCCGCAGCAATCTGCCAATCGAGTTAGCATATGTCAGCGATCTTTGCTGGAAAAAACATTTTAAAAAACTCAAAAAGCATATTAAGACCATTGCAGTTACCATATCATCAAGAACTGCCAAGGAAGATTTGACATCACGGTTAATCAGGTGGGCATCAACAAGGAGCGAATATGATTTTACATTGGGCTTAACACCCAAACTCAAGAGATGCTCGAACACCCTCATAGCCTCACTTGTCTGCCAAAAACCACAATACAATCCAAGTTATAATTTCGGACTTCGGTGCATCACACCCTGTTGTAGGAAATTAAGAATATAGCCAAACAGAAGATGAACATCCAAATCAGATAAAAACCAGGTACAACAATATCAGCATCATTTTCCATGAACCCACACACACCCATTAACAAAAGAAAAATATTTCAACTGTCGGTGACAAAATGCTTCAGCAGAAAAAACGGATGACACAGAGCAGCAATTTCGGCTGCAGAGACAACTTTATATCTCAAATATCATTGATTGTAAGTTTAACACAATTTGAAAAGAAAGAGGCAATAAAGGGAGACAGGAAGGCGATGCGGTTTGATAATTAATAAAAGATTTGTGTGATGGAACAGTCATCACCTTCTTGAGCTTCCCAAAAGCATAAATTAGCCCATTATATGAATGAATATTAGGGGTCAACCCAAAATCAGATCCAATTGCGTCAAAAGTCTGGTAGGCACGATCAAGGTCCCATATATTTGCACAACCTAAAATGATGCAGTTTAGGGCAGCAACAGATTTATAAGGATTCTCTGCACGGCTTAAATTCTCCAGTTGAAAAAAAACCTAAATGAAACAACATGATTAGATCAAACTGCAAATGAAAACCAAAAACTTAATAAAAAAGACAATTTGAAAGATATGCTATATTGATTAGCTAATATTGTTGATTCAATTCAATAGAAGGCAAGACATACAGTATCCAAAGTCTCAAAACCTTTCTTGGAGCATGCAACAACCAATGGATGTAAAGAAGTAAACGGGCAGAACAAGTCTTCGACTTCTTCAGTGGATTCTCCATATGCAGACTCATAATCATGTAAAGTAGCAAAAGCCTTTTGTAGGTTCCCCATGGATGCATGGGCATATATCTTTCCAAGATATGATTCTGGATTAGGAGCTTTATTTTTACGCAATGAGCGGATCAAAACTGCCCATGATGCTCCTAACAGCTCGGAATTATAAGTTCTACCTGCAGTCACAAGAGCTGCCACAACTAAACCTTCATCTACGGAAAGTAATAAGGCAGGTCTTGCACTTTCACCCTTCAACATCCACTTAGCCATAAATTGCAGGCCATAAAAAGCTAACTTGCTATTATCCTCTTGAACAGCAATTTCAACTATATAATTGCACATACTCCAGGAGGGACAAAGTGATTTGTTCTGATCTGTTGTCTGAAAAAATCAATTAGAAAACACAATAAACATTAAGTTACTAGAATATTACTATATCTTTGGCGAGTTGGGATCTCAGAGGGTAATAGAAGGAAAGGAATGGCTAGTGAGCAACTAATGCTTTCCCTCCCATCGCCTAAAGATCCCATTTTGGAAACAAACCGTAAAGGAAAAACTGAGGCAACAGCAAGATTAATCACTCACCCTGCACCTTTCAATTATTGTAACCAATAAATCAAGTCTGTGCTTTTTGACACAACTCTTCACACATTCCATAAATACGTTCATTGACAACACAGAACCAGATTTCAAACTTAAATCTATATGTTTGAATGCAGCATCAATCTGGTCAGACTGAAAGAGCATTCCAATGACCAAGTTATATGATTCAGCATCGGGGAGAGATTCATTGCCTGTCTGCAGCATCCTGATAATAACAAAGCAAATTTGTTCAATTTACGCACACAACAGTACTAAAAACTGTGTAGAAGGTAATGTTGACATTGGCTTGTCTCATTGGAATTTGGAAAGCATAATGCATTTATGCAGTGAGATGCAAAACTCCATCTTAGGTAGAAGCACCTATAATGACTTGACTTTTAAGGATGGGCTAAACACCCTAGACCAAATTGGCATACAACCTGTAGATCCACCCTCCAAAAAAGATGAGATTACTGTGTCAGTTGCTCTTTCTTACAAGATGAGATTGATAGAAGACCTAGACTTCAGTATCAGCTTGTTATCAGATACAAAACTCTCACTTTTAAAATTTGTCCCAACTCTTAAACAGTGGCTCTAACAAACCACGATCAGAAACACAAATGGAGCATCAGAAAACAATCAAGGCATCAATTAATGCACATCTAACACCAGTAGAACACAGCCTAAAGCAAATACTATTCAGGAAAAACTTTCATAAAAACAAAAGCTAAGCTTATTTTCTTTATAATTAATTCATTAAAATAGTTTTTCAGCACCTATGGTCTCGAAGTACCATACTCCACCTCAAAACATTTTAGCCAACAAAATGATTGAAGTATCAGATCATACATGAAATGTTACTACAATGTAAAGATGTGCCACACTACTGCATCAAAGCTACCAGACTAAACAACTCCAACAACTCAAGCCACCGTAACATTAAATGTTTGGTTTCATCAATTCCCATATCCCACAGGCTATTGTTTCAAATGTCATTTCTCCCATAATATATCCGCAGCATCAGAAGTAGTGCCAATAAGACAGGCCTTATTCTCCGTCTCCTTACAGTGATTTGACCTACTAAGTACCCACCCAAAATCACTAAACGGCCTCACAAATTCTTCACATTTATCATCAAGCACAACTATTCCACTTTCTATAATCATTGCATAGAAACTAAATTCAAAAAACGGAAGCCAAAGCCACAAATTGAAACACTAGGATCGAAAATACAAAAATTCTGTCCAAAATTAGTGAAATACAAAAATTGTCTATCTTTGTTGATCAAAGAGTTCACTTTTAACATTCTGAGTTCCGCATTTGCTTAACTGATTCGAAAAATTAATAGAAAAATTAATCGAAAATCAAATCAAATTGACAAAGTTGTTCGGGGATCTAACCGTTCGATGAGCTTCTCGGCAGCAACGGTTTCGTTGGCCTGATACATAGCCTTAAGGACAAGGTTAAACGACGCCGTATTAGGGACAATCTGGAATTCATCCATCTGTGCAAGTAGATCCAACAACTCGGCGGCAGAAGCCCCAAGCATGAGATTAGCCCTAAGGTAATGGTTAAACAGACCGACGTCGGGCTTGTTGGGCTTGCCGTTCTTGTCGAGAGACCTCACCCAGGCCTCGAACAGGGCCTTTACGTCGGCCCACTGCTGCGACGCCATCCAACTAGCGAAGAGGTTCATCAGCGAGGTCGCGTCGTGGGTGTTGGAGAGTGTTTGCATTTGGAACCCTTGTTGCTGGTTGGTGAACAAGTTCTGAGGGGTGATAGAGGAGGCAGTGAAGGAAGATGGTGGGATTGGGTTTCGCCAGTTTTCATTGTAGAGTGGGGATCCCGAGGCTGGGTTTGGAGGGAGGGAGGTGGTGGTGGTGGTGGTTGGATGGGTGGGTTCAGGGGTAGCGAGTTGGGGTTCTTGGAAGAGGGACGGGAAGGTGGAGATGGTTTTAATGAGAGTGGGTTTTGGGATGAAGGAGCGGGCTCTTGAGAGGATCGTCATTTGCGACGCCATTGATGATGAGGGAAGTGAAGCTCTGAGCTTTGAAGAGTGTTTTAGGGTTAACGCAAATGGTGGAGGAGGCTTCGTTGTTCGTTAGGGTTCGTTTGGGATGAGGGTTTAAGGGTGAAATTGTAAATGGAGGGTCCTTCTTTCTTTTTGGTTTTGGGTTTTATTTTTCTATCGCAGTTTATTGGGCGGATAAATTTGGGAAAGGGATGGCTTCGGCTCTTCGCTTGGTTTGTGTTCCTTTTGTATTTAGGCCCAGGAATGATGCAAGGTAATCGGTGGAAGAGAGATGTTTTGGGCCTGAATGAATAGCACTTGTTTTAACTACTATTTTCTAAGGGCCCTTAGTAGTGACCTCCTTGAAGCTCTCGTAGTGGGCCCCACTTTCTTTGTGGTGGATCAGTTTTGGGCAGTATTTGATAGGTTGTGGAGTAGGCTCAACCAAAAAAAATTTGGTGGGGTAGGGGTGAAGTTGTAACAAACAAGCTTCGTGTATGTGGCGAGGCATGTGATGTAGTGGCAAAGATGTTTGCCTCAAATGAAGCCACACTAGAATTGAATCCTAGTGGAGCTACTAGGTTAATGTGTGTATGTGTGTGGAATAACATAGAAATACAAATTTATAAAAATGTATTTGATTAACATATTCTCACTCTTTTTTTTTAATTCTTAATCTACTTTTTTTCTATCCTTTAATTTTCTCTTCCTCCACTGCCTCTCAATCTTTTACTTTCTTCGATGTTTCTTTTTCTTTCTTCTACTATTTTGCTCAATGTCTCTCCTTCTTTATCTATTACATTTGAAGGAAACATTAAAAATGTAAGTGATGAGATTAAAAAGGTAGTGTTTAAGAATAACAAGTTTGAAGGAGATGGAAAGGAATGCAGGAGTGGTTTGGGTTTAGAAAAGAGATATAAAGGTACAAGGATGGAAGACTGGTGGAGATTTATGGTAGCTGTAGAATGAGAGGTCATAAAGATCATATAGGAGGTTGGAATCTGATGGAGTGTGTGTTGTCACAACTAGCTAGGAGGAAGAAACCTAATGCAGGTTAGAGGAATTTTTATTTTCTAATTTAAAATGATATTTTTAGTATTTTATAAATGCCTCTGACCCTCTCCCTGTCATTCTTTATCCACTTCAACTCTCTCTCCTCAACAATGAATGAATCCTTTACCATATCTTTAAA
Organism: Arachis ipaensis; assembly: GCF_000816755.2. NCBI lineage: Eukaryota > Viridiplantae > Streptophyta > Magnoliopsida > Fabales > Fabaceae > Arachis > Arachis ipaensis. The sequence goes on from NC_029789.2 coordinate 57,779,487, forward strand.
CCTTGCAACAGTTGCAAACCTCGTTCCTAACTCAAATCTACCCTCACCATGAGCATAGTCATCATCAAACTCTGGAAATTTGTAGTTGTTACCTTCATCCTCGGATGATATGGGTGTATGCAATTCCTCGGACTCGTACTCAAACATGATTTCTTCAACCTCTGTTAGGACTTCACTGACATAGAATCCACCTGCCACTACATTATCTGGCACCACTTCAGGCCCATCACCACCAACTCCTTGATCATTCGGCCCATCGGCCCCCTACAATCTACCTTCACCACCAGCCCCAGTTTTAGTGTGCCCACTATTTTCTCCTCTTGCATTCACCCTCGCACCATATTGCACCTTCTTCTTTCCAACCTTAGATTTTTTCTTTAACCCTGGTCTCTTTGCAACCGGCTTCATCGGAGTCACTACCTTCTTTCTTTCCTTCATTCCTCTTTTTCTCTTGCCACCAGCAGCCCCGCTATTACTGTCAGAATTAGTGTCATCACTCTCAAATCCAGCTGGTGAAGGCTTATACAAGATATCTTCGGTTCTCTCGTACCTGTCATCCGATGAAAAGGATGTCTTTAGTTCCTCTAATATTTTATCCACATCCACTGCGCCATCACCATTCTTGCTAGCATCATCTACAACCTCTGGAGCATCAACGGGGTGATCAAAGTATATGTGGAACTCAAGAGTCTGTTAGTTCTTCAATAAGTTCTCTCGCATTACATTGATCCCTGCATCCCCAGTTAACACGTTCAGCCTAGACTCAATATCAGCACTTGTTGGATCATACCAGTATACTGCCTTGTATAGCTAGTATCCCAAACCCTTATATAACGTTATAAGGTCTCTGAAATTCACAAAGTCTCGGTCCATCTCAGAAAACTTGATGCCAGGGCATCTTGGCTAGTTTTACTAGCCATTTTTTGTATGCTTTTGGGTGGTTTCATGCATTTTTCTAGGAAATGAGCAAGTATTTGGATGAAAATACATTCACACTATGATTCAAGCAAATATTGTGAATTTTGAATGATTTCATGAGAATTATGCATGAATTGAATGATAAAATGGATGATGCATGATCCCATGATTAAGAGCAAGACTTTGATGCACTTTGTTTGATTGATTTCAGGTAACAAGAAGCAGAGAAGAGCCACGTTAGTGGCTACGTTAGTACCACTAACTTGGCCACTAACGTGGAAGGAAGGAAAGTTGGAACGTTAGTGGGAACGCTAATGGCATCAACTTTGAAGAAGGAGCAGCGTTAGTGGCAAAAGTGAGTGCCAATAACGCTAGCGAAGGTGCAAGAAGACCCATGTTAGTCTCCACGTTAGTTACATTAACATGGGAACTAACGTGGAAGGAAAGGGAGATGCCAAAGTTAGTGGAAAAGGTGATCTCCACTAACGTTGGCGAAGCAAAAAGACCCACGTTAGCTTCCACGTTAACTACATTAATGTGGGAACTAACGTGGAAGGAAAGGGAGATGCCAAAGTTAGTGGAAAAGGTGATCTCCACTAACGTTGGCGAAGCAAAAAGATCCACGTTAGCTTCCATGTTAACTACATTAACGTGGTAGTTAACGTGGGCAAAAGTCTCACCCAGCAGCCTAACCATGCCTTTTTCAAACAAGAATAACTTGAGCCACAAAGCTCCAAATGAGGTGATTCCAGTGGCATTGGAAAGTAGGATTCCAGAGCTTTCCAAGCATATATGGCACTACATGATGGAAACTAAATTTGAGGGAGAAAACCTGCCCCGAAAGTGCAAAGATGAACATGGTATCAACCTGTAGTAAGGCCAGCTGACCTCTTCACCTTCCAAGAAGTATAACTCGAGTTTTAGAGCTCCAAATGATGCGCTTCCAAAAGCGTTGGAAAGTAGACATCCGGGGCTTACAACAATATATAATAGTATGGGGTGGACATTAAGTTGAGCTTCAGAAACTTGGAATTTTCAGCCCATGATCGCGGACGTTATTGGCACTCACCTTTGCCAATAATGCCAGCCACCATGCCAGCAACCCTGTCCCCTTCAAAGGAGTATAACTTGAGTTACAGAGGTCCAATTGAAGTGATTTTAGTTGCGTTAGAAAGCTGACATTCAGAGCTTTCCAACGATATATAATACTCTATAGTGGGCATGAAATTGGAGTACAAACCAGAGGCATCTTTTAAGTCCCAAAAACACCAACTAGGTAGCAAGTGTGACGTTAGCCACACTAACTTCAGCACAAACGCCACACTTGTAGCGTTAGTGTGGCTAACGTTAGCACTGACATTAGCACCTGGACCTCAACTTGATTCTCTTTCAAGGACCACCCAACCTCAAGGAAGCAAGCCCACAAGTGTCAACCAATCAAGGCCACAAGAAGCATCTAGAATAGGAATTTTCATTTAATTGTAAATTGCTTTTAATTTCATTTTGTAATTTAGGAGAGTCTATATAAGGGCCTTAGCTTTTACATTCAGAGGACGGAAATTCTAGAATGGGGGATTGGAGAGGGGTCTTCGGACTCTCTACCCTCACACACTTTTCCTTCTCTTTCTTTTCTTTGTACTTTTCATTCATGAATTTTGAAGTTTCAATTTTAGTTTTAATCTTCATCTTTACTTTTCTGCACTTTCTTTCTTTTCTATTTGGTTAGAGCAATGATCAACTAACCTCTTTCATTGGGTTAGGAAGTTCTGTTGTAATTTGATGGATCAATAATAGTTTTCATTTCTCTTCTTCTTTCTTTTCTCTTGATTTTACTAGAAAGCTTTCAATCTTCATCCAATTGGGTAGTTATCTTGGAAAAGAAGCTATTCATACTTGGATCTCTTCTGAACTTTGGAAGAGGTATGAAGAGATCATGCTAGAAATGCTATCTCATGTTGGACCAAATTGGGGTTGGATGGATATGGTGACTATAATTCTACCAACACTTGATTTGGGAATGCATGTGGTATAATCAGTGACCATACTTCATCTCTTCTCATGAGCAATTGACCAAGAAATTGGCTATTGATCAAGATTTGAGAGATTGAATTACCAATTCAATCACTTAAGATTGCCAAGGAGATCAATGAATACATTGATTGAGGAAGAGATGAGAATGAACTTGATCTGGAGGATTGCAATATCTCTTGATCCCAATGTTCATTTTATTTTTAGTTCTTACATTTACTTTTCTTGCCATTTTACTTTTCTGCACTTTATTGCTTTCTTTACTTTTATGCCATTTACAGTTCCTTGTTACTCATCATCCAAATCTGAATCATCTAACTAGGATAATCAATCAACTATTGATTGCTTAATCCGTTAATCTCTCTGGGATTCGACCTCACTCTTTTGTGAGTTATTACTTGACGACAATTCTGTATACTTGCCGAAGGGAAATTTGTTGAGAGACAAGTTTTCCGTGTGCATCAAGTTTATGGCGCTGTTGCCGGGGATTAATTGTGATTAACAAACTACCAATTCACAAGCCAACCCCGCCCAACCATTACAACCTACCCAACCTCCTTTAGATAAACTTGCTAGGATGGAACTCATCATTGAAGAACTCAGAAAAAGTAGAGAAGAGGAGAAACTCACTAGGATAGAACTCCTCCTTGAAGAAATAATAAAAACAAACGAAGAGGAGAAAATAGCAAAAAGAGACCATGAAGAAAAATTGAGACAGAATGCACAACTCTATTCTGAAGAACAATTTATTAAAGAGCTGAGATCACAAAGAGAGACCACTTCACTCTCTCCAAAAACAGAGGAGTTCATTCCAAGGTCAAGAATAAGGGAGGAAGTTAATCAAGGGAACCCACACTCCAATGAAACAGAGAGTTGCATAAAGGGTGAGTTCATTGAACCACCAATTCAAGAAGCTCTTGATGAAAAAGAAGCTCCAACCATAGTACATCACCCAAGTCCTGAAATCAAGGTGGTGAAGGCAATCAACATGAGCACTAAAAAGAGGATGGTGACCAAGAAAAGAAGGACAATATCCATGAAGAAGAAAAGGTCAACTAAAAGCCATCCCACCCCTACCCCAACAAGCAAGTTTACACAAGCTAACAACAGAAGAAAGCTTGCTGGGGAGAGGCACTCAAAACAAAGGGCATTAACTGGCTCCTCTTTCCTCTTGAGGTCATTCCTCTTAACAAACTGGAAGAAGAGGAAGAAAGCCATGAACAACATGTCAAGCTAATGACATTAAAAGAGCACTTGTTGGGAGGCAACCCAACCGTAGGTAATATTTTCTTTCCTTGCATAGTTTACTTTCAATAATTTGACATATGATTGCATTCTAAGTTTGGTGTTGCCATGCAATAAAATGATTTTCAATCTTCACTAGGTATTTGCATCATTCTAAAATGACAGTGTCACACTAAGTTTGGTGTTGCCACTTAACTTTCATGCAAAGTACCATGCCAATACCACTTATTAATGCAATCAAAATGTCTTTGTTTGTATCTCTTGTGCCTTATTGTATCCTTAATCTTACTTGCTGAAACACATGCATACTCACACTTCATTCTAAGACATTCATGATCCATCATAGACCCCATTACCACTGTTTTACTTGTTGCTTGAGTATAAGCAATCATTCTAAGTTTGGTGTGGGAAGGGGAAGAATAGGAGGAAAAGGGCAACAATAATGAAGATAAAATACAAGGTGGTAAAGTTCCTTTCTCCTCTTACTTATTTCCAGCACTTTAATTTGCATGATTGTCTTTTATTTTCTTTGTATGCATGTGTGATTACTCCTTATGAATAAGCATAATTTGATATTTGATTTAGAACATGTTGCTATGATATCATGATTATCATCTTGAATTTTACTTGCACCCAAAAATCTCTAAGAATGCAACAAGGAAATCATTCTTCTGAAAGGAAAATGTTGAAGAATTTTATAAATCTTGGGACAAGCAAAAGATTAAGAGGAGTGGAGGTTCTGATTGTATGATTGTGTATTGAGGTTGCATGTTTGTGAAAACTTGCATGGGAGCTCATAGACAAGAAATGAAGTTTAGAGAAGTATTATGGAATTTCTCAAACATCTATTGATCCAAGAAGCAGTAACAAAAGAAAACAAAAGAATAAGAAAAACAAAGAACAAGCCCAAGGCTCTGAGTATCAATAACTAGGAAGAAAAAGAAAGAAACAAGAACTCAAAGAGTTATTGTCTTAGTTACATGCTTGTGGTGGATTTGTGTCAAAGAGAGAGGCTTGAGCAAGTATATCCTATGCTTCAACACCTAATACCTTAGACCAACTGGTTTGGGAGTATTGATTGAAAGCTCATCTTAAAAAGCCGCTTTGAGACATGATATCTAGAGTCGAGGCTAAGATACAAAAAAAAGAAAAAGAAAAATGCTAGAAAATAAGTGCTGCTTCAAAGGTGACAATCTATAAAGAGGATTCCATAATATCATTTGAATGAAAGTCCTAAGATTTAAGACTTCCAAAATGTAAGGACTAATGAGCATTGGAATCCTTGCATAAGCATACAAATTAGAGTTCACTCCACTGCCACTTATTCACTTCACCCACTAAGGCATCATAAGCAATTCTTCAATACATTTCAATTAAGAGAATTCTTTGTGCATAAATTCTTTTCTTGCTTGGGGACAAGCAAGATTTAAGTTTGGTGTTGTGATGCCAGGGCATCTTGGCTAGTTTTACTAGCCATTTTTTGTATGCTTTAGGGTGGTTTCATGCATTTTTCTAGGAAATGAGCAAGTATTTGAATGAAAATGCATTCACGCCATGATTCAAGCAAACATTGTGAATTTTGAATGATTTCATGAGAATTATGCATGAATTGAATGATAAAATGGATGATGCATGATCCCATGATTAAGAGCAAGACTTTGATGCACTTTGTTTGATTGATTTCAGGTAACAAGAAGCAGAGAAGAGCCACGTTAGTGGCTACGTTAGTACCACTAACTTGGCCACTACCATGGAAGGAAGAAAAGTTGGAACGTTAGTGGGAACGTTAATGGCATCAACTTTGAAGAAGGAGCAGCGTTAGTGGCAAAAGTGAGTGCCAATAACGCTAAGAAGGTGCAAGAAGACCCACGTTAGTCTCCACGTTAGTTACATTAACGTGGGAACTAACGTGGAAGGAAAGGGAGATGCCAAAGTTAGTGGAAAAGGTGATCTCCACTAACGTTGGCGAAGCAAAAAAATCCACGTTAGCTTCCACGTTAACTACATCAACGTGGGAACTAACGTGGAAGGAAAGAGAGATGCCAAAGTTAGTGGAAAAGGTGATCTCCACTAATGTTGGCGAAGCAAAAAGACCCACATTAACTTCCACGTTAACTACATTAACGTGGTAGTTAACATGGGCAAAAGTCTCACCCAGCAGCCTGACTATGCCTTCTTCAAACAAGAATAACTTGAGCCACAAAGCTCCAAATGAGGTGATTCCAGTGGCATTGGAAAGTAGGATTCCAGAGCTTTCCAAGAATATATGGCACTACATGGTGGACACTAAATTTTAGGGAAAAAACCTGCCCCGAAAGTGCAAAGATGAACATGGTATCAACCTGTAGTAAGGCCAGCTGACCTCTTCACCTTCCAAGAAGTATAACTCGAGTTGTAGAGCTCCAAATGATGCGCTTCCAAAAGCGTTGAAAAGTAGACATCCAGGGCTTTCCAACAATATATAATAGTATGGGGTGAGCATTAAGTTGAGCTTCAGAAACTGGCAATTTTCAGCCCCTAATCGCGGACGTTATTGGCACTCACGTTTGCCAATAACGCCAGCCACCATGCTAGCAACCCTGTCCCCTTCAAAGGAGCATAACTTGAGTTACAGAGGTCTAATTGAGGTGATTCTAGTTGTGTTAGAAAGCTGACATTCAGAGCTTTCCAACGATATATAATACTCTATAGTGGGCGTAAAATTGGAGCACAAACCAGAGGCATCTTTTAAGCCTCAAAAACACCAACTGGGTAGCAAGTGTGACGTTAGCCACACTAACTTCAACACAAACGCAACACTTGTAGCGTTAGTGTGGCTAACGTTAGCACTGACATTAGCACCTGGACCTCAACTTGATTCTCTTTCAAGGACCACCCAACCTCAAGGAAGCAAGCCCACAAGTGTCAACCAATCAAGGCCACGAGAAGCATCTAGAATAGGAATTTTCATTTAATTGTAAATTGCTTTTAATTTCATTTTGTAATTTAGAAGAGCCTATATAAGGGCCTTAGCTTTTACATTCAGAGGATGGAAATTCTGGAATGGGGGATTGGAGAGGGGTCTTTGGACTCCCTCCCCTCACACACTTTTCCTTCTCTTTCTTTTCTTTGTACTTTTCATTCATGAATTTTGAAGTTTCAATTTTAGTTTTAATCTCCATCTTTACTTTTCTGCACTTTCTTTCTTTTCTATTTTGTTAGAGCAATGATCAACTAACCCCTTTCATTGGGTTAGGGAGCTCTGTTGTAATTTGATGGATCAATAATAGTTTTCATTTCTCTTCTTCTTTCTTTTCTCTTGATTTTACTAGAAAGCTTTCAATCTTCATCCAATTGGATAGTTATCTAGGAAAAGAAGCTATTTATACTTGGATCTCTTCTGAACCTTGGAAGAGGAATGAAGAGATCATGCTAGAAATGCTTTTTCATGTTGGACCAAATTGGGGTTGGATGGATATGGTGACTATAATTCTACCAACACCTAATTTGGGAATGCATGTGGTATAATCAGTGACCATACTTCATCTCTTCTCATGAGCAATTGACCAAGGAATTGGCTATTGATCAAGATTTGAGAGATTGAATTACCAATTCAATCACTTAAGATTGCCAAGGAGATCAATGAATGCATTGATTGAGGAAGAGATGAGAATGAACTTGATCCGGAGGATTGCAATATCTCTTGATCCCAATGTTCATTTTATTTTTAGTTCTTACATTTACTTTTCTTGCCATTTTACTTTTCTTCACTTTATTTTTTCTTTACTTTTATGCCATTTACAGTTCCTTGTTACTCATCATCCAAATCTGAATCGTCTAACTAGGATAATCAATCAACTATTGATTGCTTAATCCGTTAATCTCTGTGGGATTCGACCTCACTCTTTTGTGAGTTATTACTTGACGACAATTCGGTATACTTACCGAAGGAAAATTTGTTGAGAGACAAGTTTCCATGCTATCAAAACTTCTCTTCCTTACCATTTTGATAAACCAGGGCCATCACTTCCTCTCACGAGGTTGCCTCCATGGTGAAAAACTAGCACCACAAAAACATCAACCATCTGAAACTGACCAACGAACAACTATGTGTCAGTATTAGGATAGATTCAAAATTTATGAATAAAACCCCGTTGCCCTAACCCAATCCCTCCTACTAGTCCTACACACGACGTTCTAAAAACAATTTTTTCACCTCACTATACCACTGTTACACATACTGTCAACACACACACATGATTACTCCACCCTTAGTACACACATCAATAACAGAAACTTCATCGATAAGCAAGGCGATCATACCGTATCACGAAGACAACAGTAACGACCTCAACAAAGACCTTCTTTGTTGCCTCCGACAGTAACTTCACCCCCACACCGATTGCTCTTCTATGTCTGTAATTTTTTAAGGGAGAAACAGGGAGGAGGGAATTTGACCGTTGCTCTTCTTAGGGTTTTCAGTAATTCAGAAACTCATACATGGGTGTTATGGGTATTGCATATGGGAATTAAGGTGTGTTTCGAGGGGTGGGAGAAAAATGGCGACGTTCTGTTGCCTAGGGACTAATACATCCTCTTTTAGAAAGCACAGCCCACGTGTCAGCCCGTAACGGCCACATCAGCGCCAGGGGATCCACGTCAGCATTTTCATTCAGGGCCAACGGAGTGACTTTAACGGAGGGGTATATTTGTCTATATTTCGGAGGGGTCAAGGACATGAATGTATTTTTCATTCGTCAGGGACGAAAGTGTCCGTGAAAAAAAAGGCCAGGGACCTATTTGTCCTTTACTCTAATTTTTACGTCGTTGTAATCGTCCAAATTCCCCACTAACCACATTTAAAATTGAAACAAAAGAAAGTTCTCTAAATCTTTGAAACAAAATTGGGAGTTTCAAGTTCAAGTCGTATCTGAAGAAGACAATGTTATCTTTATATTATCTCAAATTGATGAATTTTAATGATTAACAAATCTAATATAATTTTATTAAAAGCTATATGATGTTTTCTCAAGTATGAAATTTATTCAAAAATTTTTGATGATTAACAAATCTAATATAATTTTATTAAAAGCTATATGATGTTTTCTCAAGTGGGAAATTTACTTAGGAATTTTTCTTAAGTAGTGTAGGCAAATTTGATTTTTTTAACCTAAGAATGACCATATACTAAAAAATATAATCTCAAAAGCTATATTGAGTAAACAAAATTACCTCAAAAGTATTTAAGCTATGATAAATCCCTATTTTATGATTCATCTTGTGCTCAATTAAGTGTTTTTATCAATTCTTCACCCACTTATTCATATGAATTGCATGATTTTTACAACTCCTTCCTTATTATGTGATATATGTGAAAACATGTTTCCTTTGCCTTAAAAATATTAATTTTAATTATCCTTTATTACCATTTGATGCCGTGATCTGTGTGTTAAGTAATTTCAGACTTCATAGGGTAGGAATGGCTTAGAGGACAGAAAGGAAACATGCAAAAATGGAAGGAATGCACAAAATGGAGTTTTGAAGAAAATGGCAGCGATGCGCACGCATGGACGACGCGGACGCGTGCCTAGTGCAAAACGCAAGCGACGCGTACGCATGACTGACGCGTACGCGTGGCAAGGAAAATCTCTAAATGACACGCACGCGTGACGGACGTCACGCGCAGAAAAATTCAGAAAACGCCCTCAGCGATTTCTGGGCTGTTTCTGACCCAATTTTTGGCCCAGAAAACTCATATTAGAGGCTATAAAGTGGGGGAATCAATCAATTCATAGGAACATTCATAATTCACAATTTTAAATTTTAGATGTAGTTTTTAGAGGGAGAGGCTCTCTCTCCTCTCTCTTAGGATTTAGAATTAGGATTTCTCTTAGCTTATGGTTATTTCTTCATTCCAGGTTCAATGTTCTTTACTTTATGTTCTCTTCTACTTTTAATTATTCTATTACTTTAGTTGATTACTTGATGTTGCCAATTTGGTTTATGGATTCCTATGTTTAATTTTATTTTCTATTTAATATAATTTGAGGTATTTCACATTTATGATTGCTTTCTTTTATTTATGATATAAATAATTTGGATTTTTCCCCTTTTAGCTTTGGTTGAGTAATTGGTGACACTTGAGTTGTCAAACTCAGCTGTTGATTGAAAATTGAAATTCTTGCTGGTTGATTTGGATCCCTCTAAAGCTAGTCTTTCCATAGGAGTTGACTAGGATTTGAGGAATCAAATTAATTAGTCCACTTGACTTTCCTTTATTTAGTAAGGGTTAACTAAGTGGGAGCAATAACAATTCTCATCACACCTGATAAGGATAACTAAGATGGAATTTCCAGTTCTCATACCTTGCCAAGAGTTTTTCTAGTAATTAATTTACTTTATTGCTAATTTATTCTCCTTGTTCCCTATTTCAAAAACCCAAAAATATACCATTTTCCATAACCAATAATAAATCATACCTCCCTGCAATTCCTTGAGAAGATGACCCGAGGTTTAAATACTTCGGTTATAAATTTTATTGGGTTTTGTTACTTGTGACAACCAAACTTTTGTACGAAAGGATTCTTTGTTGGTTTAGAAACTATACTTGCAACGAGAATTTATCTGTGAATTTCTTTACCAACAGAATCTAATCGTCAAGCTACCTCAAAAATAATATAGCACACCATAAAAACATGTTGTCTCATTCCAGCTACAAAATTGTTGAATGTACGGAACTATTTATAATATCTTTATTTTTAGCATGTCATGCTGCAGTCACAAGTGTTAATTATCCGGAGTTACCATCTGATCAACCTATGAAACTCTGTATATGTTTATATAATTTATATATAATATGAGCATGTCGTACTGATGTAAAGATTAATGTCGGTTTAGAATTTTTTAATAGAATTTCATTGCAAACATAGTCCAAATCAACAATTAACTCTAAATCAAAGTTTAATTTGTTTGTCACAACACAAAACAATAAAAACCGAGAGTATTAAACCTCGGGTAGTCTCTCAAAGGAATTGCAGTAAGATGTGCGTATCATTGGCTAGGAGAGAAAAGGGGGTTGTGATAGCAATTGGCTAGAATTTAAATAACAAGAAAGCAAATAGCAATTAACTAATAAAGGAAAAGGAACAAAATTATGAAATCTTAAAAATATAAAAATATCAAATTGCATTAAATGGAATCAAAATTAACAAGAGTTCATGAACATAAAAGCAACAAAATAAATGAAATTAACAAGTAAACTAAGAGAATTAAGATGCTAAAACAAGAAATTGTGGTTGAAACTAAATCAAAGCAAGTTTAAAACCTAAATCTATGGAGAGAAATAAACATAAAACCCTAAATTCTAGAGAGAAGAGAGAGCTTCTCTCTCTAGAAATCTAACTTAAAACATAACAAAAACCTATATTAATTGTTCTCCTCTCCATCTTTCTTGAGTTTGGCTTGAAATACTTCAGAAATGAGTTGGATTAGGTCCAAGAAAGCCCTGAAATCGCAACTCATGTGTTCACTTACGTATGAATTTGCAAATTTCCAAAATGTGCGTACGTATGAGGCATGCGGACACGCAGCTTGACATTCATGCGTACTGTTAAAAGATAATTAGGATCAATCAGGATCAATTAGCATTATTTAGCATATCTGAATATTTATTATAGTATATTACGTCTTTATTATTTCGATTCTCTTAATACCTATAAATATCCTTCTATATTGTATCATTCCAGACAACTTAAATACACTCAATAATACACAAATCCTTTCTCCAGTTTAGTCTCTTGTTTCTAAGATGGTATCAGAGCCATGGTAATATATTGTTTTGCTTTTGGTGAAATCACCGTATTTTTCACACTTTTCCTCTATTCCATTTTTCCTTACTTTTTATCACTCCTTTGATACTTTTTCACCGCACTGACTAGCCTGTTCTCTCTGTCTTGTGTTTTTTTCCGAGTCGAAGATCAAACACCATTATTGATTACCTATTCTCATGAAGAAATCATATAGTTTTTGCTCTCTTTTGGTAGTTCCATCTGCGTTCTCTCGTGGCAGTTCCGTCTGTGTTTCGTTTGTGCTTTCTTAAGGCTGTTCTGTCTGTATTTCTTTGTGGCAGTTCCGTCTGCGCTTCCTTCAAATAAGCAGTAGTTCTGTCTGCGCTTACTTCAGACAAGTGGCAGTTCCGTCTGTGCTTCCTTCCAACAAGCGGCAGTTCCGTCTGTGCTTCCTTCAGACAAGCGGCAGTTCCATCTGCGCTTCTGATGAGCGGAGAATTTATACGCTTTTTGGCATTGTTTTTAGTATGTTTTTAGTAGGATCTAGTTACTTTTAGGGAGGTTTTCATTAGTTTTTATGTTAAATTCACATTTCTGGACTTTACTATGAGTTTGTGTGTTTTTCTGTGATTTCAGGTATTTTCTAGCTGAAATTGAGGGACTTGAGCAAAAATCAGATTTAGAGGTTGAAGAAGGACTGTTGATGCTATTGGATTCTGACCTCCCTGCACTCAAAGTGGATTTTCTGGAGCTACAAAACTCAAAATGGCGCGCTTCCAATTGCGTTGGAAAGTAGACATCCAGGGCTTTCCAGCAATTTATAATAGTCCATACTTTGGCCGAGTTTAGATGACGCAAAAGGGCGTTGAACGCCAGTTCTACGCTGCAGTCTGGAGTTAAACGCCAAAAACATGTCACGAACCATAGTTGAATGCCAAAAACACGTTACAACTTAGCGTTCAACTCCAGAAAGAGCCTCTACACATGTAAACTTCAAGCTCAGCCCAAACACACACCAAGTGGGCCCCAGAAGTGGATTTATGCATCAATTACTTACTTCTGTAAACCCTAGTAACTAGTTTAGTATAAATAGGACTTTTTACTATTGTATTTACATCTTCGGATCATCTTATGATTTTTAGTTCATCTTTGGATCATATTGATCACGTTTAGGGGCTGGCCATTCGGCCATGCCTGAACCTTTCACTTATGTATTTTCAAACGGTAGAGTTTTTGCAATCCATAGATTAAGGTGTGGAGCTCTGCTGTTCCTCATGAATTAATACAAAGTACTACTGTTTTTCTATTCAATTCAACTTATTCCGCTTCCAAGATATTCATTCGCACTTCAATATGAATGTGATGAACGTGACAATCATCATCATTCCCCTACGAACGCGTGCCTGACAACCACTTCCGTTCCACCTTAGATTGAATGAATATCTCTTGGATCTCTGAATCAGAATCTTCGTGGTATAAGCTAGATTGATGGCGGCATTCATGAGAGTCCGAAAAGTCTAAACCTTGTCTGTGGTATTTCGAGTAGGACTCTGGGATTGAATGACTGTGACGAACTTCAAACTCGCGAGTGCTGGGCATAGTGACAGACGCAAAAGGAGGGTGAATCCTATTCCAGTATGATCGAGAACCTCCAGATGATTAGCATGCAGTGACAGCGCATCTGGCTGGCGTTTAACGCCAGAAATATGCTGCATCTAGGCGTTGAACGCCCAGAACAAGCATCAATTCGGCGTTTAAACGTCAGAATTGCATGCAAGGGTATTTTACATGCCTAATTGGTGCAGGGATGCAAATCATTGACACCACAGGATCTGTGGACCCCACAGGATCAACTCAGCATCTGTGGACCCCACAGGATCCCCACCTACCACCACTCATTCTCTTCCCTCTTCTCAATGTTCATCCTCTCTTCCCAATAAACACTCTTCCCCAAAACTCTTCACCAATCACCTCGCCAAGAAGAAGGTGATCCCCGAGGTCCCTTTCAAGCTCAAGAGAAATGAGTATCCGGAGATCCGACATGAAATCCAAAGAAGAGGTTGGGAAGTTCTAACAAACCACATCCAACAAGTCGGCATCCTAATGGTTCAAGAGTTCTATGCCAATGCATGGATCACTAAGAACCATGATCAAAATAAGAACCCGAATCCAAAGAATTATATTACAATGGTTCGGGGGAAATACTTAGATTTTAGTCCGGAAAATGTGAGATTGGTGTTCAACTTGCCAATGATGGAAGAGAACGCACACCCCTACACAAGGAGAGTCAACTTTGATCAAAGGTTGGACCAAGTCCTCATGGACATATGTTTGGAAGGAGCTCAATGGAAGATTGACTCCAAAGGCAAGCCAGTTCAACTAAGAAGATTGGACCTCAAGCCTGTGGCTAGAGGATGGTTAGAGTTCATCCAACGCTCCATCATCCCCACTAGCAACCGATCTGAAGTTACTGTGGATCGGGCCATCATGATTCATAGCATCATGATTGGAGAGGAAGTAGAAGTTCATGAAGTCATCTCCCTTGAACTCTACAAAATAGCCGAAAAGCCCTCTCCCTGGGCAAGGCTAGCTTTTTCTCATCTTATTTGCCATCTATGTTACTCAGTTGGAGCTTTCATAGAAGGAGACATTCCCATTGAGGAAGAGAAGCCCATCACTAAGAAAAGGATGGAGCAAGCAAGAGAGCCCATTCATGGATCTCAAGAGATGCATGAAGCTCATCACCATGAGATTCCGGAGATGCCTC